>NW_026000076.1:8099357-8133587 GCF_001458135.2 Marmota marmota marmota
TCCCCCTGTGTGCCTTGAGAGACGCCGACCACTCCGTCTCTCTCACAAACTCTTATATGTAATTTTGTGTAACAATGAGGGTCTCCTTCCATTTCCATAGTTTCCCTTCTCTCTCCCTTTCTCTCCCCCCACTCGTCTCTGTTTAATGTTAATCTTTTCCTCATGCTCTTCTTCCCTGTTCTGATCTTAGTTGCTCTCTTTATATCAAAGAAGACATTTGGCATTTGTTTTTTAAGGATTGGCTAGCTTCACTTAGCATAATCTGCTCTAATGCCATCCATTTCCCTGCAAAATCCATGATTTTGTCATTTTTTAGGACTGCAAACTGGTGTGGCCAATATGGAAAGCAGTATGGAGATTCCTAGGAAAGCTGGGAATGGAACCACCATTTGACCCAGCTATCGCCCTTCTCGGTCTATTCCCTGAGGACCTTAAAAGAGCATACTATAGGGATACTGCCACATCAATGATCATGGCAGCACAATTCACAATAGCTAGACTTTGGAATCAACCCAGATGCCCTTCAATAGATGAATGGATTAAAAAACTGTGGCATTTATACACGATGGAGTATTACGCAGCACTAAAAAATGACAAAATCCCTTTTCTTTCTTACAGGAAGGACCCCAACAGAGCCCTAATCCTCATTTAGATTTATACCAGTTGTCTGTGTTTCCCCTCAGCCATTTGGCTTAGGTGAAGCTACAAGTTTAGTGTTCAGATGGAAGAGAAAGGACTTCTGTTGGAATCACCTCTGCTCCCATAATTTCTTCACTCTTTAATTTTTTAACAAATATTAATTTATTTTTTAATTAGCATCTATCTCAATCAGTATCTGTATCTTTTCCCGATAACACAAGAACCTTAGTATGCTCTTCTTCCCTCCCATTCACTATCTTCCCTCATTCCTCCCCTTTTTTGAGTCACCTGAAATTTTACTTCCATATTATTTTAAAAGTTTTATCAAGTATTGATTATTCACTAGTTAATAGTCTATGTGAAGGGTGCATAAAGCCTTTTTGCTGAAAACTGAAGTGTAGTAATTGCCTCAAAGAAAAATCCATATGCAATTGTTGAATTCCAAGCTGAATCAGTCTCTTTTTCCATGGAACATTTTTGTAAATGACACTGATCTAACAAAAAATTAACCATTTTAATGTAAACAACTTGGTGGCATTTAGTACATTCATAATGTTGTACCACATCCACCTCTACTTAGTTCCAAAATGTTTTCATTACCCCCCTAAATACATTACCCTCTGTATACATTTAAGTACTTGATCCCAATTTTCCCCTACCCCTAATACCTAACATTTATAATAATAGTAGTTATTGAGCACTTGCCACACTCCAGTTTCCAAGAGTGAGTGTACCATACCCCAGCCCTATTCCTCACAAGAATTAGCCCTAATAGGTTTCGTCTGTTGTAAGGTGGAATTTTCCATGTTACCAAAAATTTAAAAATGATTACTTCTAGGCTGAGTGCTCTTTCTTTCTTTCTTTGACCTTAGCATTTCCTCTCATGTAAGAACATTGTTAAAATATCCAAAGCTGAGTCTACCTTGATGGAAGCATACTCTCCCTCCTGTCCCTACTGCGTAGAGGCCAAACAGGAACTAGAGTGCAGTTCCAGGGAAGTTGTTATGGAGAATACTCTTCACTGATGTGTAATCCAGGAAAAAAGAATCCGTGAGCTGAATCAGATTGGTAGTCAGCAAGATTTTTCATCTGAATTGCCCTATCTAAGCAGTTTGCAGTTACTACTTTGGAATCAATGGTAGCAATAGATAATAGACTTAAAAAACAAACAAACAAAACAAAAACCTAAGGGACCTTGCACTTTGTTTTAAAGGGATTTTTTTTTTAAACCTAATGATAATTTTTAAAAACTTTTAATTGGAGTTTTCTTTAAACCCTAATATGTCCCTGTAGAACTTTTTACTTTGAAGAATTGACTAATTTTCTTTGATACTTCTTTTTCTTTATTCTTTAACTTGTATTCATAAAAGAGATAAATGTTCTAAAGAATATGTAACTTGGTAGAGATTTGGCTTGATGTAGATTCTCTCATACACTCTGAAGTGAGTTGCTCTCTTAACACAAATCTGTCCTAGGACTTCAGCCTAATATTACTTCTAGCATAAAGAAAGAATATCATGAAGGATTATGAAGACCAAGATTATAATTATTTGTCTTACTGTGATAGATTCAGTGGACTTTTTTATGCATGTTAAATGTAAATATTAATCCTTGTAATTGGTCCTTCAGATTTAGGCCAGAATAAAATACAAATCAATCAATTAAGATATTACGAGAGGAGTTATATTGAGTCGGAGCTGTAGAGAACATGATGAAAGTTTGGTTAAGCTAGGTAAGTTGAAGAGAATCCAATTTCTAAAAGTAGGTATTGAGAAAATGTTAGCACTATGGGATATTGGGAAGGAAACTTCTTCAGCGCAATTGCATACTCGACCCAGGGGTTATGCTTGAAGAGCCCAGGTAGGGAAAAAAGAAAAAAAAGACCATTGGTCTACAGCTGAGGAAAAGTTAAGTGTTCCATAAAGCGTTTGTCAAAAAACTGATGCAGGAAGAAGGTTTCTGTATTGAGACTACCTGTATTTGCCATTTTCACAGGTTTTCACACAGCTACTTTCTCTGGTATTAAAACCCTGTCAGAAACATTTCATTTCTATGATAGAACCACAATTTGTCTTTCTTTTGTCAAGTAAATAAAAAAAAAATTCCCACTGTTGTCACTTGATGATGGTAATATCGTGATGGTGGTAACAACAAAAGGAAGAGGAAGAAGAGGAGAGAGGTTGAAGGCAAACTTGAAGTTCGTGGTTATTATTTGAAGAAAGCCAGAGATTAGTCATTGGATCTGAGGTGTTCCCTGAAAGCTCATGTGTGAAACAATGCAGGAATGTTCAAAGGTGAAGTGATTAGATTATGAGAGTTGTCAATCAGTCATTTAGTCCATTTGATGGATTATTAATTTGAAAGGGCTACTCTACTGGTGGTAACTGTAAGCGGGTAGAGGGTGTGACTGGAGCAAATAGTTAATTGAGGGTGTGCCTTTGGGGTTTATATTTTGTCCCTTGATCTCTCTCTGCTCCTGCTGCCATGCATTTACAAAACTCTTCTCTGCCATGCCCTTCTGCCATGACATTCTGCGTTCTGCCTTACCTTGGACCCAGAACAATGGAGTTGCCTGAGTATGGACTGAGACATCTGAAACCATAAGCTCAAAATATGACTTCTCAAAGTTGTTCTTGTCAAGTATTTTGGTCACGACAATAAAAAGCTAACAAATACCCAGGTATCATAACTTGGTTTTTAGTCCTGTGTTGTTCCCAGTTTTTAGCCACACAAAACCCTGAATTCATATTGATTTTAGTTGTCCTAACCCCAGGGATTAGACTACTTCCACCTCTAAAATTATGTCATTAGAACAAAAAGCCACCCACACCAACACTAATAAAATTTGTCTGAACATTATTAAGAATATCAAATATAGCATATAAAAAGTAAGGTATCCTTTTAATTAAGCTTATGCTTAATTATAATTGATTTATATAGCAGTGAATTTTTTGGAAACTGCCTCTGAAAGGGATGCAGAATTCATTTTGGCAAAGATAAAAAGAAGAGCTGATAGCACATCTTATCACCACATGGAGGGAGGCTAGCAATTAGACTAAAGCCAGACAAAATCACAAGTAAAGCCATAAATAAAAGAGAGTCTTAATGTGATTTAAATACCGTGACTGAGTTGCATTCAGTGTCAGCCTGGTCACCAAGTCCAACGTGAAGTCCTCCTCTATAGAGATGTATTCTAGCAAAAGACTTCTGCATTTACCATCTGGCCCGTGACTCTGAGCACATCTCACTGAATGACACATAACCCAGTGGGATACACCAAATTTGCTTAAACATGAGCGTGTCATCTTCTCATAACAAAGACTGAATTTCACCCTAATTTTATATTCTGTAAACTTTGTTGTGGAAATTATTCTAAAAACTGTTTTCTCGATAGACCTATAAACATTCACTGATCTTATTTCCTATATCAAAGCCACGTTTTCAAAAAACTGAATTTCCATTTAAATTGAGAAGCAATTAGATATACTTTAAAAATCCACAGAAGTAATAAAACATTAGTAAAACTAAACCACTTTATCAGACCAAGTGAACTGACCTTCCAAACAGGAATTTGATCATAAAACTCCAAAAATTTTTCTGTTCTCTGTCACAGTTTCCTGGGAAAAGAGCACTACTTTTGAGAAATTTCTGTAAAGTTTTGACTTTTAGTTTAATACCTCAAACTGTGAATTGAGGTAATTTTCAATAAGGCAGTCACGTCTAGTTTCTCCAGTCACAGAGTTTGAATCTACTGAGCTTCCTGTATTCAGTGTTATTGTGGAAGTATTTCACATTTCAGGAGCAACAATATGATTTGCCTAAATAGAAAGTGTTCTTCCTTTAAGACTTCTTTGTCATCCCTCAGACTGCTAAATATTTCATTGGCTATTGGGAGAGCAGACATATATATACTGTATCTTACAAAGCACCTCAAATATACAGATCCCTAGTTAATCCTAATAAGCTCTCTGATGGTATGTGGTGATCTTTCTAATAGATGCTAAAGAAGGAGCATTCTGTGAAAATTCAGAAAAAAAAATTTAACCATTTTTTTTAACAAGATTGTATGAAACTATGACCCTTTAATGGAATAAGATAGAAATGGAAATATAAGCAAGATTCTTTAGACACAACAGACGCAAAGAGAAAGGAAAATAGTCGTAATTAGAAGCAAAAAGTTTTAAAGCAAGAAGTATTAATATATTTTAATGCCAATTTACTTCATGTAAACATCATTAGAAACCAAAATGGAAACGAAGCATGTGAAAAATAAGGTAAGAAATGGTATAAAATTCTGGGGACATCCTGCTTATGCTGGACTTCTTCAGGGCTACAGGCATCGACAATAGGTCTTTCATATTGTTTTAAGAATTGACCCAAATTATTGTGAAGCCAAATGATAATGAAAGGTGATAAGGTGATTGAAGATTACAAAAGGGCATCATAATGCTAATGTTTTCAAATGTCACTTGGACTTCTTAACCTGGAAAACCACTGAAATTGGCCAAGGGGAGAAAAATTCATAAACTTATGCTCTTATTTTAAAAGAGCAATAGAGCCATGCATAGTAACATACACCTTAATTTCAACTACTCAGGAGGGCTGAGATAAAGGATGGCAAGTTGGAGGCCAGGCTGTGCAACTCGATGTGAGATTCTATCAAAATTAAAAGGGCATCATGTGCTGGGGATGTGGCTCAAGCGGTAGCACGCTCGCCTGGCATGCGTGCGGCCCGGGTTCGATCCTCAGCACCACATACCAACAAAGATGTTGTGTCTGCCGAAAACTAATAAATAAATATTAAAATTAAAAAAAAAAAAAATTAAAAGGGCAAGGTATAGGGATGTGCTCTGTGGTAGAGCACTTGCCTAGCATTTGTGAAGCCATAGGTTTGATCCTTGGCAGGGAGGGGGCAAAAAGAAAAAATAGATTGTGTAATAATATTTTTAAAGAAAAAAAAAATCTCTTTTTAAAGAATAAAACCTCTGCAAGTTTAATACTGGACCCCACACTCCTGTCTTAAATGTAAATCCCACCCAAATAAAAATAGGAAGGTCCATTAGGTGGAAAGATGGTGACTATCTGTTCTATATCTCCCCTGAGTTCCAAACAAGAAATGGACATAAGTATGAATATGAGGTATTTTGACAATGAAGAATATTATTAAGTGGGTTACTGAGTGAATTTTATTCTGTGAAAATCTTTTAAAAACTCATTACTATCTCTCAAAACAGTTATTGTCTTATCTCTGACATCGGTAGCCCTATAGGAAGAGATGTGATGATTACACAAGAATTTAAAAGTGTCAAATCTGGATACTAACAAGACTGAAGCACAAAAATACCTGGCCATAAAAATAAGTGGAGACATGTATATATCAACAAAATGACTGAATTTAACATTAAATTATCAAAAAATTGCTTTTGAATAGCAAGGGAGTCTTCATTTTTAGTTTTAGTTGTACAACTATATACTTTTCTGAAACAGACACCAGGAGAATCTTAAAACAAAAATCTGGCATCAAGAATATTTTTTGTCAGCTGCATATATACGTGTGTGTGTGTATATATATGTTTCATACAATACGCTTTAGAAGATTCAAGCTCTTGAGCAACTCAGAACTTTAGGCATTAGACCAATGCAAGTACATTTCAGTGAAGGCTGGGATCCTGGGAAACTAGAATCTTGAAACTATCATGCCTGACTAAAACTGAACTATTTCTGCTGATATCGATCCAGGAATGATGAGAATTTTTTAAGAATCACTTATTCAACGTCAGTAAGAATAACGTTTAAGAATTTTAGTCCTGTGTAGAAGTGAGCTAGTATATTAACATCTGATTTTTCCTGTTAAGAGGGCTTACTGAGCTGTGGCATTTGCCAAATTCAGTAATAAAAATATTTCCTCTGTGGCTGACTGCAAACTACCAAAATGATATCACTGAAGGCAGAGTTGGGAAAACATGTATAGTCACCTCTTGTTGCTCCAGTACACCAGTAGTCCTATGAGAGATGTGCATAGAGCACCAAAGTTGAAAAGCATCACTAACTGCCTGTCATTCAGTAACAGCCACCATTTTCATTATCAAGTAGAACTTCTCTAACTTTGTGACAAACTCTAAAAGCAAAACAAACTAATGCCAACTGCTCAGGAGGCAGAGGCAAGGGGATCAAAAGTTCAAAGCCAGCCTCAGCAACTTAGCAAGGCCCTGTCTCAAAGATTTAAAAAAAAAAAAAACTAGGGATGTGTCTGAATGGTTAAGCACCCAGGGGTCATTTCCCTGTACCAAAAATAAAATAAAAATTTTAGAAAGCAAAATAAACGTGATTCTTCTGAGAGCTATTCTTGCTATTTATTTATTGTGGTACTGGGGACTGAACCCACGAGTGCTTTACCACTTGTCTATATCCCCAGCTCTATTTTTTTTTTTTTTTTAATCTTGAGACAGGTTCTTTCCAAGTTGCCCAGGCTGATCTCAAACTTAAGAACCTGCTGCCTCTCCCTCCAGAATCACTGGGGTAATAGGCACTTGACCACACCCATATGACAGCTATGCTTTTTTAAACTCAATTGACTTCATTATTTAGCAGAGGATTACTCCATATTGCTCCTTGTCATAATATCATCCAAGCCCTTATATGTTCCAGTCATGGAAAGTGAAATCATTTAATTTTACCAGTCAATAGAACAGATTCTTAGGAGCAATAAGCACAGCCTATTCAGCAGGCCTGAGGTGGGAGAATCACTTGACCCCATGAGTTTGAGATCAGCCTTAGCAACATAGTGAGACCTCTGTCTAAAAAGAAAAAAGCTTGAGAGCATGCTTTAGTGTGGATTTTAATATTTTGGTGTTTTAAGACTCAATATACTGAGAAATAGCAACTACCATTGGATAAAAGTCTTACTAGAGAATATTAATAGTTCTGGAATATTATTTGCTTATTTTTAAAAACAATATATTGCTTTAGCATATTAGTTTATAACCCACCTCCTATCTTCATCCTTAGACCTATACAGTATCTTTGTGACCCCAGGAAATGTGTTATCTCACATTGTCCATGAGAAAAAAAACTCAAGAAACAAAATGACATTAACTTCCCCAATACCAGAATGCCCAAATGGCTTGGGTTCCTACCTATAAATCAAAGTCTTAAGAATTAAAATTTCCAGTTGCTTTCACATTTTCTTATGAATTCCTGCTTTCCATATTTAAAATCTAAAACCATTTGGCAAGTGCAAAAACTTCCCCTGAACAGTGGATTCTTAGAACAGTCATTCCAATCATTAAGTTACTAATAATGTGCATAACAACACTTACATTGCCATGTTTTGCTCACTGATCTTCACAACAATCCTGAGATGTCATAGATCAAGAAAGAGCCTCATAAGAGCTAAAATTTACTTACCTAATGTCAAGTCATACTGGAATTTGAATTGTCATTGGACTCCCAAATATACATGTTCTTCCTACTACACAATGCAGAATAACATAACAATCTCATTGCCAAGCCTCAGACTTTGCAGCAGTGTTTAATTTGTATTAATGAGGTAATAAAAAGTGCTTTCTGTTTGAGGCATAGGGGAGTCTGTCAAGATGAATTAAGACTAATCTGTTAGTATTAAGCTGAGTAGGGGTTAGAAACCCATTTAGACTACATGAAATTCTTTCATTTTACAACTGACAGAGAATTTATACCCAAATAAAAGTCACCATGGTCCTAATAAAATTTGTTAGGTTTATTTGTCTGGTTGGTTGCTTGTTCTTTTTTTAGTTATTTAATGTAAGTAATCTGCTCAATCACAGTTGATGAACATATCTCTAAGTTGGTGGGTTTTATTAATTTTATGTTTATGTCGCATATTTGTTTTTGTTTGATTTAGGCTTTTTTGGTATAGGCAATTGAGTCTAAGCAGGCTTTACCTATGAGCTATATCTCTAACTAACCCTTTTTATTTTTTAAGGAAGGGTCTCACTAAGTTGCCCAGGCCAGCCTTGAACTTGAGGTCCTCCTGCCTCAACCTCCAGAGTAACTAGGATTACTCGTGTGCATAACCACACCCAGCTTGATTTATTTCTTCTGGATTTTATTTCTGATTTTTTTCCCCTAACACAATTAATGACCATGTGACTCAACCATTATCAATTCCTGTGAGTTAACTTTCTGTATTGCTGATGGATAATGAGTAAGATTATTTAGCTGGTTCTGACTGGTCAACATGAATCACTGGCAAGATGGATAACAACGTAGAAGACAGGAAGAAGAAGAAAGAATATCTAAGTCAACATGCTGAGGTGTGCAGGTGCCGGTGCCCCAGGAAGAAATGATGAAATACAGAGGGCGTTCTGATTATTTGCCTTAACGTATATTTTATTCTCATTTTTTAAAAAAATAGTTATAAAATTATGAGTCATGAAAGATGGAAAGCCTCTCAACGAGGTCTTCTGTAGATCTTAGTTACCCCAATGCACAACAGAAAACAGTGAATGTACTTTTTGAGTTCCAGAGTTGTAAGCTTCACAACTGAGAGAATCATTTATTGAGTAATGTAGGCTGCTGATGGATCCTGCTAATTGAAATTATATACTACCAACAAACTTCAGATTTGATGCAGAGTAGAGTAATGGCTCTCGTTGGTAGCAAGGGATATACTGACAACTTGGAAGCTCCTCTGAGGCCTGTTCCCTGTTGGGCAGTAAGTAGCTCTATCAAGGAATTGGTTCACACCACACACACATAAAGGCATTCCCTCATTAGAGGTTTTCCAAGGCAGTCCCCCCGCCCCCAATTCTGGAATGCATGATCAGGCCTGGACCACTTCCAGGGTATGGAGGTGCTGATATGTGATTTGCAAACACTGGTAGAGCCAAATCTGGAACCATTATTCTGTTCTCAAACTCAGGTTTTATAAATGGAAGCCAGAGTAAGAGGTTTGTGTTTAGGACCACCAGATGGCACCATGTACAGATTGAAAGCATTACCTTCTCTGGAAGGAGGATGCTAGTTTGTCATCTGTCCATTTACAAAGGATACTTTCTTAGGTCAGTGATCAGTGGTAGATATGGTAGAGCTGTGACCTAATGACATTTTTGTAACTACCCAACTCCAAGGTATTGAAACCTTCCAGGAGAGATTGAAATAATCAAGCTAGAATGGGGGTGAAGTAGGGAAAGGAGCAGGGAAATCATAGTAAAAAATAAACACTACTAAGTTGGAGAGGACCAGGGGAAAAGCATCAGAAGGTAAGTAGAAATGCAAAAGTAAATTGGGTTTTTCCACTACACCTGTTCAGGGAGAGCAGTGCTGCTTCACAATGTAATTAGAACCATATGAAATTGCTGTCATCATGGAATATGGTTCAATTTAATAAAACTAGAAACTATTGTAAATGAAATAAATTTATAAGAAAAACACAAGTTATTCATTGGTTTGCTAGTAGTAGAATAGTAGAAAAACAAAATCCAAACTAAATTGTTTTTTAAAAACCAATGTATTCAACTCAAATATTTACATATTTTTAATCCAAACTACTTTCTATATGTCCAGGGATGATTTGAGAAAAAAAAAAGTTTGAGAAGAAAAACAAGTTAAGCCAGCATTTTATATTAACCTAAAGGAAATTTAGGCCATTTTTAAGAATTAAGCAGGTGTTCTGGCTTAATTAAGCAGGCACACCACTGTAATCCCAGCTGTTTAGGAGGTTAGGGCAGGAGAATGGCAAGTTTGAGGCCAACCTCAGCAACTTAGTGAGATCCTGTCTCAAAAACGGCTGGGGGTGTAAGTCAGTGGTAGACCACTTGCCTAGCATATGTGAGAGCCTGGGTTGTATCTTTAATACACTGCATACACACACACACACACCAAAAAAAAAAAAAAAAAAACTGGAGAAAGTTAACCATTGAAAAGATCAAGAAAGGTCCTATGCAGATGAGTATTGGTCAGTCTTTCTGCAGTGATGGTGCAGAATATTGTCAGCTGTGGAGTCTCACAATATTACCTTACTGTATTATGGCATCCATAGACCACCACCACCCAACAGCCAAGGGGTCAACAGGTGTCTATGAACAAGTGAGTATTGTTGGGTCTGGCTGTGCCAGCCTTACCCTGCCCCACTGCTCAACATAACTGAGCAGGATGTTAGCATATTACTCCTACCAGTGCTCTTTCATGGTTTGTGGGCCATTTGAGACCAGGTTTCTGTGTATGCTAACATTTGAAAAGGTCAAAAGACAGTAGAAAGAATCAGACTTAACTTTCCTATGCTCATATATGAATACATGACTCCACATCATGTTTAACTGTAAGAATGGGATCAAAATTGTAAAGGGTTGCACCCATGTGTGTATAGTATGACAATACCTTATTGTCATGTGTATCTAAAAACAAAATTTCAAAAAGTAATAAGTTTTTGGTTGTAAACAGAGGGAAAGCAAGCTTGGTGTTTAAAAAGAATGTTGAATAAAAATACACCATTTTCTTTGTGTACTAAATTTAAATATAGGGGCTGGGGATATAGCGCAATGGTATAGCCTATGTTTGGCATGTGTGAAACCCTAGGTTTGGTCCTAGTACACATTCAAAAAATAATAGTCAAAAAGAAGATTCAGTATAGAGAGGGAGGCAAAATAGCATCTTTATTGCACTTTTATGGGGTAAAGAGACAAATTATCCAATTTTTCTCAAAATTATGAGAAAGTATTATGGAGAAAAGCCAATTCCTTAGCATAGTTTTGATGAAGTAAATATAAGGCAATTGACAGTTTACAATGTTTTCTCATGCACAGCCATCCTTACAGCACTTTTATGACATATATGTCATTTTCCTGATCTTACAAGATCAGGAAACTGAAGCCAGATACTTGAGGTTTAGTAACTTCTCCAAGGTCATAATTAGTAAGCCACAGAGGCACGTTTTTTTTTTTTTTAGTCTTTTTTTTTTTTTTTTAAACATATTTATTTATTTAGTTAGTTAGTTATTGGCAGACACAACATCTTTGTTGGTATGTGGTGCTGAGGATCGAACCCGGGCCGCACGCATGCCAGACGAGCGTGCTACCACTTGAGCCACATCCCCAGCCCCCACAGAGGCACGTTTTAAACATAGGTTGTTATGCTTTGAATATGAAGTCCCTGAAAAACTCATGTGTATGTGTAAGACAATGCAGAAATGTTCAGAAGTGAAATGGTTAGATTATGAAAACTGTGACCTAATTGGTGGGTTAATCCATTGATGGACTAATAATTTGAAAAGACTGCCCCCTAAGTTGTTCTCATCAGGTATTTTGGTCACAGCAACACAGGTTTGGCTGAAGTGTATTGCATGGCTAAAGGAATAGATCTGTGCTTGGGCATCATACATACCGGGTTTGACACCTAGTACTGGCCCTTATTGTGTTGCCTCTTAACTCAAATTCAGTTTCATCATCTGTGAAATGACAATGATGACCTCTCCTTTAGAAAGTTGCTGCTAAGAGTAAAGATAATATATAGAATATTCATAGAACATTGCAGATACTACAAAAAAAGTTAAATTTTACTTTATAAAATGTTAAAACTTCTGCCCTTCTAGCTGGGCACCAAGGCACATGCCTGTAATCCCAGCAACTTGGGAGGCTCAGGGAGGACTATCATAAATTCAAGGTCAGTTCAGCCAATTAGTGAGGCCCTAAGCAACTTAGGGAGACCCTGTCTCAAAGGAAAAAATACAAAGGGCTGAGGATGTAGTCCAGTGGTAAAGCACCCCTGGGTTTAATTTCTAGTACCAAAAACAAAAACAAAAGAAAAACTTCAGCCCTTCTAAAGTCAACATTAACAAAATGCGTGTCAAACTATAGACTTTGAGATATTCACAATACATATATTCTTTCAAAGGACTTGAACTGATCTGTGGGTGTAGCTCAGCATGCCCTGGGTTCAATCCCCAGTACTGGGTGGGGTGAGGGATTAGAAAGAGACTTGAATCCAGAATAATAAAGAATTCTTACAACTAATTACAATATAAATTAAGAAGTGAGCAAAAATTTCAACAGATACTTCACAAAAGAAGATATATAAATGACCAATTGGCATACTCAAGAAGACTCTCATGTGTTACAGCATTGGGATCAGGCTCAATGTCAAGATTTTATCACCTAAATTATATTCAGAGTCAGATAAGGCTGTTTGTGGTTCCCTTGTTACAGCCTTTCAGTATAGGACTTCTTAATCTGAAGACCTGTGAATGAACTAACAAAGGATCTTCCCTTCCCACTATATACAGTGGTGGAACAAGAGAACTGCTGTAGAACTCCAATTCAAAAAGGGTGGGGAAACAGGAGGCATTTAGAAATTATTGCTGCATGGGTGTTAGGAAATCCAGCATAGCACATGTTACCAGTTCCTGGATTAGAGTTTATCCTATGCCTGGGAATCTCTACAAATCTTGCTCTTCCCTCTGGGCTTTGCTGTATTTTCTTCAATTTGAAAGTCATCCTTCCTTGCATATAAATGAACAGTGAGGCTGAATAAGATTTCTTAGTCTGCCTTCTGCCTTTAGTAGTTCAGGAATACAAAAAATTCATTTCTTTTTGTAATTTCTTTGTATCAGTTCAAGCTGGCCATGTTTCTACAGATACAATTTTCTTAAAAGCCTTTTGGGTTTCCTGTGACTCTTACTGGCATTCAATCCATTAGCCAAAAGCAGCATTCACAAATCTTATCAAGATACCCTGTTACCTAACCTTGCTTTCCTTTAAGGCTGTTGTGGAACAAAAACCATAGATCCTTAGAAGTCTTGTTCTTTAATGAAGAGAATCTTTACAGTATACACTTAAAGTCTTTACAAAAAAAATTATTTTCTATTTGAGGCACCATCTTAATTCTTTCTGAAGTCTTCTCAAAAATTTTACAGTCATATGTTAGGCTGCATTTTTTATACCATGTTTTCCTGAAATCATCCTAGACTTGAACTCTGTTCTGAAGTCATTTCTTAATTTTGGGTGTCCCCCAACACTTGTGAGACAATGCAAGAATTTTTCAGAGGCAAAATGATAATAGATTATGAGAGGAGTAACCCTAATTCACTGATATGAATTAACTGGTTAGTAACTATAGGTAGGTAGGATGCAGCTGGAGGAAGTAGATCACTAGTGTGTGCCTTTGGTGTTTATATTTTGTCTTTGGTGAATGGAGCTATATCTGCTTCATGGGTGTTATTTCCTGAGTTGCTTTCCTCTGACACACACACTTCTACCATGATGTTCTGCCTCATCTTGGGCCCAGAGCTAAGGAGTTGACCAACCACGGAATGAACCTCTGAAACCATGAGCCAAAATAAACTTTTCCTCCCCTAAATTTTTCTTGTCAGATCTTTTGATCACAGTGACAATTTACCATCTGTAAAAGCTAGAAATGAGAAATAATTTTATTTTCCAAAACAGCAGTCCCTTGTTATTTTTAATTTTATTTAATAGTCATTCTTTAGCATGTTCCTTTCCTTGTGCATTTACTATAAACAAATGAAAGACCCAAGCAATGACTTGAACACTTTGGAAATCTTAGCTAGAACATTCAGTTAATTATGTAAATTTTCTTGTTTTCATGTTACAGAAAGCAACAGTGAAGCTAATCTTTCACCACTACATAACAGAGCCTTCTCTCCAGTTTTCAATTACATTTTATTTTCCTTTAATCTCTCCCCAACAGCCTTGTTTAGGGTGAACAGGTTTCCTTTAAGAGCATCTTTGAGAACATTTTTTTTCTTTGGTTAACACTCTCCTTGAGGTCTTTTCATTTTTCACCAAAGCCACTACCTGTACTATAGGTTTGTAGTCACAGCAGCACACTTCTCTTGGGTACCTGACTCAATTCCAATTAACTATTATTGCCGTAAGGGGAGAGAAAACTTCCAACACTTAATGATTTTAAACAATAACATTGATTTTAACCATGAAACTGTAATTTGAGTAGGACTACCACATGCAAAATATATATATATATATATATTTTTTTTTTTTTTTAAGAGAGAGAGAGAGAGAATTTTAGTGTTTATTTTTTAGTTTTTGGTGGACACAACATCTTTGTATGTGGTGCTGAGGATCGAACCCGGGCCACACACATGCCAGGCGGCGTGCTACCGCTTGAGCCACATCCCCAGCCCACAAAATATATATTGAGTCCTACTCAAATTACAGTTTGGTGATACTTGTCCCTGCTCCACTCAGAGTTGCTCAATGGCAAGGGACTAGAATCCAGTGAAGATTCATTGACTCATTTCATGGTACTTTATACTGACTGAAAACTTGGACCTTAGGCTGTTGGCTAAGTATTATCACATAGCCTCTCCATATAAAGCATTTATCACTTGTTCAAAGGATAAGTATCTCAAAAGAGAGTAAGGTAGAAATTGCCTCATCTTTTCTGACCTCAACAATACCTCTGCTGCATCTGTTCATTGAAAGTGAAGAAGGAATAATGTTCGTGAAAATGGTAATAAACTCTGAAATTCCACTCCTCCATAAGAGCAATGTAAATTATCTTAACCAACTTTTTCAGAACTCTACAGATAAGTCAAAGGCTTGCAGCAACCTGAGGGCTGCTTATTCAAAAACAACAAAACAAAACCCCAGCTGATTCTTGATAGTAACAGAGTTTGGTAGCATTTTAATGTACCCTGGTTTCATCCCTACTGCTCAGCAGTAGCCTTGAAGTTAATTGCCCACATCATAAGAGAAAGGATTGGGCTTCATTCACAAAGAACTGTCATTATTTGATCTGTATGGTAATTTTCTGAAAGATTAGATAGACAGGCTTCTCTTTATTAACTTGACTCAGAACTCATTCCATGCTAAAGCTGCTATACATGTGAAACTTTTTTTTTTTTTCTGAAACATTTATAAGCCAATGTTTCAGTTACTGCTGCCAGGGATGATAAATAACAGTTGTGGCAAACATACTAGTGAAAAAGCTTGGGAGAAAAAGCTGGAGAATGTTGTGTCCTTAAAGGCTTTGGAAAGTTTTGACATATTTCTTGCATTCTAAAAGGCCACAGTGCTCTGTTCATGCTCAAGAAATACTCAAAAAGGCCCAAAGTTATCATCTTTGGCTAACCTTGAGAGTCTGCACAATGGCAGAGGCAAAATTGTGAATTACCTGACTGAGTGCTAAAGGTATACCCCAATACAAATTCATTTGATTCCATGAATTTAAGGAAATCTCAATGCGGTTATCAGCTGATCACAAAACTAACAAAAAAGATCACAGTGATCTCACATAATTGAGAATACAATTTCATGGGATTAGTTCAGAAAAGTCACTAAATAAATGAGTATCACAGCCATGATCAATAACAACAAACTCAAAGGAAAAATAGAGAAAGTCAATTCCCTGACTTGTCACATCACATTATTCAAATTGTTTGGTTTTCAACAAAAAATTAGGCATGCAAAAGAACAAGAGAGGATAACTTGTGCTGAGGAAAAATACTCAATAGAAAATGTCCAGAAGCACAGATGTTGAACTTTCTAGACAAAATTTTCAAATCAACTAGTTTGAATATGTTCAGAGGAACACATGCCCTCAAAGAACTAAAAAAAGTATGAGAATGATGCCTTAGAAATAAAGACTGTCAATAAAGAGAAAGAAATTAAAAGTAAATAAAAAGAAATCCTAGAGGTAAAAACTGCAATCATTGAAATGAAAAATTCACAGAAAGGCTCAACAATAGATTAGATTTAGCAGAAGAATCAGAAAGAATAGATCAACCTCAATATTGAGGTTATCCAAGCAGAGAAAGGAAAAAAAAAATGAAGAGAAATAAACAGCCTCAGAGACACATGGGCACCATTAAGCATACCATGATAAGCATAATGGGAGCTCAGGAAAGAGAGGAAAGAAAAGGGGGACAAACAATATCAAAGAATTAACACTAAATAACTTCCTAAAATTTATAAAATATTTCATCTAAACATTCAAAAATTCACCAAGCTCTAAACAGGATAAACCCAAAGAGATCTACAACTAAACATTTCATAATCAAAGTGTCAAAAGCCAAAGAAAAGAGAAAAATCTTAAAACCAACAGGATAAAAAGTGACTCATTTCATACAAGTGGTTCTGAATAAAATTAACATCTAATTTCTCCCCAGGAATCACAAAGGCCAGGGGCAGTGAGATAACATATTCAAAGTACTTAAAGAAAAATTTAAGAATTGTATATATGCCAAAACTTCATAAAAAATGGAGAGCTAGGCACCATGGAACACATCTGTGGTCCCAGCTACTCAGATGATTGAGGTTAGAAGATGCCAAGTTTGAAGTCAACCAGGGAAACTTGGCAAGACCCTGTCTCAAAATGAAAAATAAAAACAGCTGGGGATGTAGCTTACTAGTAGAATTCCCCTGGGTTTAAACCCCAGTACAAAAATAAGAAGAGGGAGGAAGAGGAGGAGGAGAAATTAAGACATTCTTAGATAAACAAAATATGAAATATATACTGCCTACAGAAAATTCAGTTTCTAATCAAATACACAAATAGTAAAAGATGGGGAAAATATTCTGTACAGATGGTAATCTAGAGTGCACATACTAATATCAGGTACAATGAACTTTAAGGCAAAAATTGTTACTAGAGACAGGATATAAGGTCAAACCATATTAATAACTATAAACACATATAACATATAACTATATGCAACAGAATCCCAAAATACATAAAGCCCAAAATGACAGAATTGAAGGGACAAACAATTTGAAAAAATTAGAAACTTTCAATAATGAATAGAACAACTAGACAGAAGATTATCAAGGAAACAAAAGAGTTGAACAACATTCCAAGCCAGGTAGATCTAACAGACACCTATAGAACACTCCACTGTACAGTACTCTATAGTAGTAGAGTACACCTTCTTCTCAAGTACACCTGAAACATTCTCCAGGATAGACTGTTAGGCCATAAAACAAGCCTCAACAAATTTAAATATAAATCATAATGAAGAATGTTCTCCAACAACACAGGAATAAAATTAGAAATCAGTGAAAGAAGAAAAATTGGGAAATTCACCAATATGTGAAAATCAATACAATTATAAATGGTTCAAAGGAAATATGTTTAAAAGTTCTTTTTTTAAAAAAATCAATAAATTGAAAAACCACTAGAAAAATAAAAGAGAACACTTAAATTACTAAAATCATAAATGAGAGAGGGAACATTACTACTGAATTCACAAAAATAAAAATAATGGAATACAATGGCCAATAAACCAGTTAACGAGATGAATTGGATAACTTCCTAGAAACAAACTATCAAAACCAATTTAGGAAGAAATAGAAAACATGAATAGACCTGTAACAAGATTGAGTTAGGGTGAAAATTGTCAGAATTAAAATGGAGTCCCTTATGTCAAACTCTAGTTAAAAAATAAAGCCAGGCAGTCATTAAGGAAGGGATTTCATGCACATGTATTTGATATCACAAGAGATTGTCAGAACCACAACCTTGTACAAAGACCACAACAACCTTACACACAAAAATTACTTCCAAAAGGACATTGACCAGCAACTGCATGTTCAACCTTGGACTCATGCCACCCTAGCTATTGATCCTTGGAACCATGGATAATTGTTTCAGAACAACTTATGTAACGTTCCTCATTTTACCTTTAAAAACCCTTCTCTCCCTTTGCATCCCTAAATACGCACAATTTACTATGGCATGCACATTCCTATTACATTGTTGCATGTTCATTCCTGAATAAAGTACTTATCTTTGGAGAGTTTGATCCCATTTACTACTTAGGTTGACACATAGTAACTAAAAACTTCTAATAAAATTCAGGCTCAGCTGGCTTCACTGGTGAATTTTTCCAAACATTTAAAGAATCATTGACTCTAATCCTCAAACCCTCTAAAAAAATTGGAGGGAACAAGGCCAGACAAAGACATCACAAGAAAAGGAAATTATAGACCAGTCTACTGTGTATATAACTGTAAAATCCTCAACAAAATAATTGCAAGACAAATAGAACAGCATATAAGGGGAGTTGCACACCATGATCAAATGGAATTTATCCCAAGAATAGAAAGTTGATTAAAATTATGAAAAATCAATGTATTACATCATACTAACAAAGGCTTGGGTTCCTACCTATAAATAAAGTCTTTTTTTTTTTTTTTTTTTTTTGTGCTGAGGATTGAACCCAGGAGTACTCTACCACTGATCCAAACCCTTTTATTTTGAAGCAGGGTCTTGCCCAGTTGCTGAGGCTGGCCTTGAACTTGTGATTCTCCTGCTTTAGCTTCCCAAGTAGTGGGATTATAGGCAGGCTATGCCACCATGCCTGGCCTGAAGGTAATTTTATACAATATTTTTAGTGTGCCTATGTTCTAACTATGACCAATCATATGAGATCAGGGGTGGAATTTTCCACTTGCAGCATCATGTTTGTGCTCAAAAAGTTTTGGAGTATAGAACATTTTGAATTTTTAGATCAGGGATGCTTTGCCTGTATTGAAATAGAGGTGGTAGGGCTCTCAAAGGACAGTGAGTTGAGAAGGGGAGAAGATAAGATATAGAAGAGTCAGGAAAGGGGGAGGGCAAAGAGTGTTGGTGAGGGAAAAAAATTGACTTGATTGGGGTTATGTAGGTGTCAAGAATCAAAAACACCTATCAAATTCAAAGTGTTTTGTTTTCTTGCCATTTCCTCTTTCTTTGTTGCTACTGGGCCTTATCACTGTTTTGCCTGGAGGTGAGAAACTGAAAGGGACTAATAACCCTTGGGAAAAACACCCTCAGGGTCCCCAGACAGTCCCTGGAGACAGCACAGTGAGGAGAGAGTCATAACTCAGAGCTTGGAGAATCTGAGGGGAGAGGAGGAAAGGATGTCTGAGTTTGCCAAGAAGTATGGCTCTCTGACTAGACAGAAGTTTTAGGGAGTTTTCTTTGGTGTTGTAAGGTATGATTGACCTTCATTACTATCTCAACAAAGCTTTCTATAAGGATGCACATTACTCTCAAGTCTTTGCGAATTGGAATGAGGATTTCATTGTATTTGAGCTACGTTGGTATGGCCTCAAGTAACAGTGGCAAAACCAAGACTATAACCCAGGCTTATAATGTGAAGAAGTTGGTCCAGCTCTGGTATAACTCCTCCTGAGAGCTGCAGGAGAGGTTGGTTTGAATCAACTTGTGAACCCAACCTGTGAGAACCTGGTGGCATGTAAGTTGGGGATAGGCAGCATGTAATGAGCACAGAAGGACTGCAAAGCAGTTCTCAAATATAGGGAAAATCCTTCCCAGTGATCTATTTCTGGTTGTATGTGCATATAGGCAAAATCATAGGAATGCTCTGAGAAGGGACACACCAAACTGGTCATAAGAGTCAAAACTTATAGAGTATATAATGTATCTGGCACTATGCTAAACTCTACTCATTTAATATCATATCTCACTGAGGTCTGTACTTGTGTTAATCAGATTTCTATCAATGTGATGAAATACCTGAGAAAAGCACTTACAAAGGAAAGGTTTATTTTGGTTCATAGTTCCGAGGTTTCAGTGCATAGTCAGTGGGATCCATTGCTTTAGGCCTGAGACAAGAATATCATAGTTGTGGGAAGTGAGGCAGAGAAGGCTGCTCACCCTTTGGCAGTCAAGAAACAGAGAGAGAGGAAGGACCTGGGGACAAGATATACTTGTCAGGGTATGCCCCCAGTGACTTACCTCCTCCAACGAGGCCCTCACCTCCTATAAATTCCACCACCTCCTAGTAGTCCATTCAGTTATGAACCTATCAATGGATTGATTCATTGTTGAAATCAGAGCTCTCATGATCCAATAACTTTCCAAAAGCCCTACTTCTCCGAAAACTGCTGCATTGAAGTCCAAGCCTTTAGCACATGAGATTTCCAAGGACACTCCATACCAAACCATAACATTCCATCCTTGTTACCCAACAGCTCATGCCTATCTCACAATGCAAAATTAATTAATTCATTCCATCTCCAAGAATCCCTTATCTTAACAGTTCCAGTATTTCTCAAAAATTCAAGTCCAAAGTCTCCTCTGAGACCCAAGGCAAAAACTCCTAGCTGTGAGCTCCTATAAACAATAAAAAAAAACATGTCACATATGTTTAACCTAAAGTGACACAAGCTAAACACTACCATTTCAAAAGGGAGGACTCAGAAAATACCAAGAAAGTATTAGACCAAAGCAAGATGGAAACCTAGCAGGGCAAACTTTAAATCCTGTAGCTCCACATCTACCATCTAAGGCACTTGGTGTTAGGATCTGGGCCCCAAAAGATTTGGGCAGCCTTATACCTATAGCCTTTCTGGCTGCAGGCCAACTTGGCCACTCTCTTGAGTTGAGTCTGCTCATTGCCTGTGGCTTTCCTCAGTAGATGTTCCACATTCCTGGTGTCTCTAACTTCTTGAGTCTCCATTGCAACTTTGACTTCATTCTCACAACTTCATATATCACTTCTCAGGGATTTCCCACAGGGATACCAACCCTGCAAATGCCTGGCCTCCCAGACTGAAATCATGGTGGAAGCCTGCATGGTCCTGTAACTTTTGCATTCTTCATTACTACAAAACTAGCACCATGTAATGACGCTAAAGTTCACTACCAGTAACTACAGTAGCTGAGCCCCTTGGACCATGGCTTCAGTGGAACTCTAAGTGCCTGGATAAGCTGAACATAGTGGAAGGAGTCCTGGGAAAATGACTTCCTAGGCAGCCCTATGGGAGCAGGGTATCCAGAAACTCTTTTCTCAAAGCAAAATCTTTCAAGTGAGTTTATAGTTTCACACCCTTGAGCCTATGAAGGGTGGCATCTGGCGAATTACTGAGATGCCCTCGAGGCATCTTTCCTATTGTCCCCAGTACAAAGTAACTTGACTTCTTTTTAGTGGCACTAATCTCTTCAGCAACTCTCCTTTAAATGTACTACTTTTCTGGCCAAACCTTATGTTTTCCAAACTTTGCATTTTGCTTTTTGCTCCAAATTCTCACAGTAAATCTGACTGAAAGCTGCCAGCAATACTCATGCCACAGCCTAAATGCTGTGCTGCCTTGAAATTTTCACTTTTTAGATTAGTTGACACCTTTGAATCCAGTTTCACACAAAGGCTCAAGGCACGGACAAAATGAGACAAGTTCTTTGTCAGAATGTAACATGAATGGTCTCTACTCCAATTCCCAACAGTCCTTATTCCTATCTGAATCTTCATGAGCACAACCTTTATTGTCCATGTTTCTATTCGAATTCTGGTCTTAGTTCACATCAGAATTGCCATTAAGCTCTACTTATGACATTCTAAAGCTTCTCTAGCTTGCACTTCTAACCTTTCCAAACTCTTCCCCCAAACTAGTTCCAAAGAGTCTGAGCCACATTGTCAAGTATAGTCACATCAGTGACCCCACTTCTTGGTGCCAATTTTCTGTATTAGTCATTTTTCCATCTCTGTAACAAAATACTTCGGAAAATCATCTTAAATGGGAAAAGGTTTATTTTGGCTCATAGTTTCTGAGGTCTAAGTCCTTGGTATCTTGGCCCCACTGATAGGGGATTGTGGTGACGAAGAACTTCAAGGCTGGGAGCACATGGCAGAACAGAGCTGCTTACTTAATGGTGGCCAAGAAGCAGAGAAAGGCCAGGGACAAGATATAGTCCCCAAGGGCATTCCACCAAGGACCCCACTCCCTTCAACTAGGCTCTACCTCCTACAGTTCCAGTTATGTTCCAAAAGTCCATTCATCTTAGATTCCATCAATAGTTAATCCATTGATGAGATTAGAGCCCTCATGATCCAGTCTCCTTTCAAAAGCTCCAACTCTGAACATTGTTGTATTGGGTCCATGCCTTCAACAAATGAGCCTTTGGGGACCATTTCAGGTCCAAAATGTAACAGTACTATAACTATTCTTCCAACTAAATTAGTAGGTACTCATCAGGAGAGGTTAAGAAAGTGCATGGGACTTCATGGCTAGTAATTAGCAAAGTTGGGATTTGAACAACCAACAATCATGTATGTAACCAAATATATAGAACAACAAGGGAGAGGAGATAGACATGCTGGATTCAGAGGGCAAGAAAGTGATGCTTGCTTTTTTTTACCTATATACACTTTTATTGTTTAAACTTTTATAATCTGGAAGAATCCATACATTTACTTGTGTATTGTTAACATATATACATTTAAACTGGAATCATCAAAAGATATACAAAAAGCAAACAAGCTGATTAAAAATAGTTAAAGGACTTGAATAGACATTTCTCAAAAAAGGCACTAAATGGTCAATAAACACATGAAAAGATGCTTCATGTCCCTAATCATTAGAGAAATGCAAATTAAAATCACAATAAGATACCACCTCCCACTGCTTAATATGGCTACTAGCAGAAAGAAACAAACAACAAAGAAAAAAATAAGTTGTTGAGAATTTGAAGAAATTCAACCCCTTGCATATTTTTGGTAATGTAAGAGGGTGTATTGCTATGAAAAATAATATGGCAACCATTCAGAAAGTCAAAATATAATTACTGTGTGATCCAACAATTACTTTTGGGAGGTATATATGCAAAATAATTGAAAGCAGGGGCTGGGGACACTCCATTGTATATATATATACCATATTTTCTTCATTTGGTCATCTGTTGATGAGTACCTTAGTTGATTTCACATCTTGGCTGTTATGAATAGTGTTGCAATAAACATGGGTAATCATTTACCTTTTTTTTTTTTTTGCCAACTTCCTTCATTCAGGTATATACCCAGAAATGGTCTAGCTGAATGTTATGGTTGATTGATTCTTAGTTTTTAAGAACCTCCAGAAACAATTAATTAACTCACTATAGTTTTGTTAAGTCTGAAGAGAACCGCCATGTGAAATAATAATTCTCAATTGTAGCTCTGCTCAAAATAATCCCTGAGAGAGTCATGTTGATATCAAGTAAAGCAACTTACATGTGCTATCAGAATGCAGAGCAGTTAGAAGTTGGGTTGAGTCAAGTAACTGACTTTTTCCCCTGGAATGTGGGCAGAAGAAAAGGTGTGACAGTCTAGAGCCCAGACCCACTCATTTTCCTTGCAACTTTGTATTGCCATGAAGACAGAGTGTCCTTGGAACCCTGCTGATCCCAGAAGAACTTGTGTCCTATGAATCCAAGATATACTAAACCTTTGGCTGAAGCCAGGCCTGCCTGATCAACTATACTGGGACTCTCAAAGCTACCAGCTACCTTTAGAGATGCATAAGTTTTCAATAAATGCTTACCTGTTGTGGGAAAATAAATAAATAAAAAAGAAACCTCCATGGTGGTGTCCACATTGGCTGAACTAATTTACATTCTCACAAACATTGTTCAAGAGTTCCTTTTTTCCACATCCTTGCCAGCATTTGTTACTGTTGTTAAATAATGGACATTCTGACTGGAGTGAGACAGAATCTTAATGTAGTTTGGTTTTTTTCAAATATTTTTAGTTGTAATTTGGACACAATACCTTTGTATTTTTTATTTATTTTTATATGGTACTGAGGATTGAACCCAGTGCCTCACACACGTAAGGCAAGCACTCTACCACTGAACCATAATCCAGGCCCCTTAATGTAGTTTTTGATTGTCATTTTCCTGATGGCTAGAGATGTTGAGTATTTTTTCATATATGTATTGGCTATTACTTTTCTTTCTTCAGTTTTGGGACTAGAGATGCTTTATCACTGAGTTATATTTCCATCCCTTTTATTTTTTAAGACAGTCTCACTAAGGCTGGCCTTGAATTTGTAATCATCCTGCCTCAGCTTTTCAAGTAGCTGGGGTTACAGGCATGCACCACCATGCTCAGCTGTACTTCTTCTTTTGAAAAGTATATGTTCAGGTCATTTGCCCATTCACTGGTTATATTATTTGTTCTTTTGTTATTACATTTTTTTAGTTCTATATGTATTCTGGATATTAATCCTATGTTAGATGAACAGCTAGGAAAGACCTTCTGTAGGCTGTCTCTTCACTGTGTTGCTTGTTTTGAAACTTTTTAATTTTATGTTAATTTTTTATTTGTCAGTTCTTGCTTTTATTTCCTGAGCTATTGGAGAACTATTCAGGAAATCTGTATCATTATCTTGAAATATTTTCCCTATGTTCCCTCTAATAGTTTCAAAGATTCAATTCTTATACCAAGATCTTTGATCCATTTTGAGTTCATTTTCTTTTACAGTGTGAGAGATAGAGATCTAGTTTCAATCATCTCATGTGGTCATCCAGTTTTCCTAACACCATATATGGAGGAGTTTGTCTTTTCTCCAATGTATACTTTTGGCATCTTTGTCAAGTATCATATGGCTGTAAATGCCTGGTTTTATTTCTGGTGCTCGCTTCTGTTCCTCTGGTCTACATGTCTACTTTTAGGCCATTGCCATGCTGTTTTATAACTCTAGCTCTGTAGTGTATTTTGACTTCTAGTTTCACCCCATTATGACCTGATAAATTATAAAAAGTTATTTTTTTGTATTTACTAAGACTTTATTTATGACCTAAATATGATTTATTTTTGAAGAAGTTCCATAAGTTGATGCAGCTGTTGGATGGAATATTCTGTAGATTCTGTTAAGTCCATTGATCTTTAGTGTAATTTAATCTGTTTTTTCTTCACTGATTTTTTTTTTTTTTGTCTAGGTGATCTATCTGTTGGTGACAGTGGGGTGTTGAAGGCACTCACTATTATTGTGTTGGCATCTATCTCTCCCTCTATGTCTAGTAGTGTTTGTTTTTATAAAATTGGGTCTTCTAACATTTGGTGCATATCAATCATTATATCTTCTGGATAGAGTGTTCCTTTATTAAAAATCTTTTATCTCTTCTGACTGATTTTGGCTTAAAGTTTCTTTTATCAGATATGAGTATGGGTACTTCTGCTTGCTTTTGAATATCATTTTCCTTCCTTTAATTTTCAGTTTGTGTAATGTTGACCAGGGAATAGGTTTCTTGCAGGCAGCATACTGTTGTGCCTTTTAATTCACTCAGCCACTTTGTACCTTGTATTTGGAAAATTTAGATCATTTACATTCAGGGTTATTATTAAAAGGTATGTACTCATTTTTGTCACTTTGTTGTTTTTTTTTTCTGGTTGTTTTAAATAATCTATGATCATTTCTTTCTCCCATATCCATCTTAGAAGTTTGATGGTTCACTGAATTAATATGTGAATTAGTTTGGTTCTTTCCTAATTCTCATTTGCTTATCTACTCTTCTAGTGAGATTTATTCTTTCATCACATGCTTTCATGATTGTGCTTATCTTGCTTCCCCTTCTAAATGAAGAATTCCTTTTAATATCTTCTGTAATGCTTGTTTAGTAGTCAGCAATTCCTTTAGTTTATGCTTATCTTGGAAGGTCTTTATTTTTTATTTGATTCTGAAGGATAACTTTGCTGGATGTAGTAATCTAGGTTGGCAGTTATTTTCTTTCAGTATTTAAAGTACATCATTCCATGCCAATCTGGTCTTTGGAGTTTCTATTGAGAAATCTGATGGATTTGCCTTTATATGTGATCTGGTGCTTCTCTCTTGCAGCTTTTAATATTCTTTGTTTTCTTTATACTTTTATCAGTTTAACTATAATATGTCAAGGAGAGATTCTTTTCTGGTCATATCGATTTGGGGTTTGAAGTGCCTCCTCTACCTTGATTTCCCAATATTTGGGAAATTTTCTGCTATCATTTCACAGCAGAGGTTTTCTATGCCTTCAGCCTGTAGCACTTCACCCTTGTTTATTCTGATTATAGTTAAGTTTGGTCTTTTGATAATGTCCTATAGATTTTGTATGTTTTATTCATTCTTTATTGTCTCCTCTCCTTCTTCTTTTTATTTTTTTGTGGTGCTGGGGATTGAATCTAGGGCCTTGTGCATACTAGAAAAATGCTCTACCACTGAGCCATACCACCAGCCATAATTTTTAAATATTTTTCCTTTTCTACTATCAAATGTGTTAATTCATTAACCTTGTATTCAAATCTGGTATTCTTTCATCCACTTGATCTAGGGTATTGATAAAACTTTCAACTGAGTTTTTTTTATTTGCATAAATGCAATGTTCTGGATGTGTCAACTCTTGCTTCTTGGCACCACAAAGAAAGGGGAAAATGAACAATAGTGACAATAGTAAGTAAAAGCAGACCAAATGCAGAAATAAAATAAAACCCAAGTGAAAACTATAATAATCACATCAGCAACAGCAGAAATCGCAGGTGCAAAAATAGTATAAAATAAAATGAAGTTAAGAAAATGATAAAAATAAAATAGATTAAGAGAAAGGAAAGAAAAACAGATAAAAGAAGGAAGAAAAACCAAAGTTAGAAAATCCCAAAAGAGAAAACAAGGAAAGCAGGAAAAAAGGTAGAAAGTGACAGAAAAGTTTTTTTTTTTTTTAAAAGAAGATAATAAAGAATCAACACCCATAAATCAAAGGAATTTTTGTATATCAGTGACAAATCCTCTGAAAGGGAAATGACATTTACAATAACATAAAAAAATACTTGGGAATCAACTTAACAAAAGAAGTGAAAGACTATTACAATGAAAACTACAGAACACTAAAGAAAGAAATTAAAGAAGACCTTTGAAGATGGAAAGATCTACCTTGTTCTTGGATAGGGAGAATTAATATTGTCAAAATGACCATGCTACCAAAAGAACTATACAGATTTAATGCAATTTCAATCAAAATCCCAATGACATTCCTCATAGAAATAGAAAAAGCAGTCATGAAATTCATCTGGAAAGATAAGAGACTCAGAATAACTAAAGCAATCCTTAGCAAGAAGAGTGAAGTAGGTGGCATCACTATACCAGACTTTAAACTATACTACAGAGCAATACTAACAAAAACAGCATGGTATTGGCACCAAAATAGACTCCAATGGTACAGAATAGAGGACACAGAGACTGGCCCATATAATTACAGTTATCTTATATTTAACAAAGGCACTAAAAATGTACATTGGAGAAAAGATAGCCTCTGCAACAAATGATGCTGGGAAAATTGGAAATCCATATGCAACAAAATGAAATTAAACCCCTATCTCTCACCATGCACAAAACTCAACTCAAAGTGGATGAAGGACCTAGGAATTAAACCAGAGACATGGCATCTATTAGAAGAAAAAGTAGGTTCAAATTTCCATCATGTCTGATTAGGCCCCAACTTCCTTAATAAGAATCCTATAGCACAATAATTAATATCAAGAATCAATAAATGGGATGGATTCGAACTAAAAAGCTGCTTCTCAGCAAAAGAAACAATCAGTGAGGTGAATAGAGAGCTTACTAATTGGGAACAAATTCTTACCACATGCATGTCATATAGAGCGCTAATCTCTAGGGTATATAAAGAATTCAAAAAGTTAAACACAAAAAACCCATAAATAACCCAATCAATAAATGGGCCAAGGAACTGAACAGATACTTCTCAGAAGAAGATATACAGTCAATCAACAAATACATGAAAAAATGTTCAACATCTCTAGCGATTAGAGACATGCAAATCAAAACTAAGTGAGATTTCATCTCACTCCAGTCAGAATGGCAGCTATTAAGAATATAAACAACAGGGCAGAGGTTGTGGCTCAGTGGTAGAGCACTTGCCTAGCATGTGTGAGGCACTGGGTTCGATTCCCAGCAATGCATATAAATAAATGAACAAAATAAAAGATCATCAACATCTAAAAAAAAAACAACATTTTTTTTTTTAAAAAAGAATACAAACAACAATAAGTATTGGTGAGAATGCGGGGGAAAAGGCACACTCATACATTGCTGGTGAGACTGCAAATTGATGCAGCCAGCCAATATGGAAAGCAGTATGGAGAATCCTTGGAAAACTGGGAATGGAACCACCATTTGACCCAGCTATCCCACTCCTCGGTCTATGCCCAAACAACTTAAAAACAGCATACTACAGGGACACGGCCACACTAATGTTTATAGCAGCACAATTCACAATAGCTAAACTGTGGAACCAACCTATATGCCCTTCAGTAGATGAATGGATAAAGAAAATGTGCCATATATACACAACGGAATATTATTCAGCATTAAAAGAGAGTAGAATCATGGCATTTGCAGGTAAATGGATGGAGCTGGGGAATATAATGCTAAGTGAAATTAGCCAATCCCCAAAAAACAAATACTGAATGATTTCTCTGATTTAAGGATTCTGGTCCATAATATGCTGTGGGGTGGTGGGATGGGAGGATTAAATGAACTCCAGATAGGGCAAAAGGGAAAAAGGGGAGGGAGGAGAAGAAAGGGGGCATAGTGGTAGGAAAGATGGTGGAATGTGATGGTCATCATTACCCTAAGTACATGTATGAAGACACGGAGGATGTGACTCTACTTTGTGTACAACCAGAGATATGAAAAATTGTGCTGT
Organism: Marmota marmota marmota; assembly: GCF_001458135.2. Lineage (NCBI taxonomy): Eukaryota > Metazoa > Chordata > Mammalia > Rodentia > Sciuridae > Marmota > Marmota marmota. The sequence continues at coordinate 8,128,404 of NW_026000076.1, forward strand.
ATATGTGTGATACAAATTGTAATGCATCCTTTTTGTTATATATAACAAATTACAATTTTAAAAAAGAAGATAATAAAAATAAGGAAAAAAATAATAAGAAAAGGTATATTTTTCTTATATATAATTTATTTTATATTTGGTTTTACACATATATATTATGTGTGTATATTATGTGTGTATAAATACAGACATACATACAATATAAATAATACAGCAATTACACAAATAATTTTAGTAAAAAATAAAAAGTATCATCTCCTCTGTAATGGGTGATTATGCAGGCAAAAGTAAATAACTGGAATCTGTGTGTATGAGAGTTTATTTCTGTCTTCTTAGGTACTGAACACCTTGGAGAAAGCAAGACAGAGGGTTATTTGCCCCTTTATTCTTTTGTGATGCTCACCGGGCTACTAGCAGGAGTGGTTGGTGACTAGAGCCATATGGAATACCTCTGCTCCGCCCTGATTACCAACACAAGCTAGTGCAGAATGCAAATTTCCCCTGGCAGTAACTTACTCAAGAGATATTTGCTGCGTGCACTCCTAAGGTGGGGCTGACATAGGGTGCTGAAGAATGTCTGGGTCTCCAGCATCCTTTGTGAAGACATTCAGAGGGCAGAGAGAGGTCATGGGGTCACAACTATCTGCACTGATAGAATGGGGAGCAGTGTTGGGCCCCCCATGATCCTCCTCCCAGAACTCTGATGTTCTCAGACTTAGCTGTCACTTGAAATACTTCATGGCTGCTTAGTCCCTGGAACTCCTGCAGTTGACTTCCTAGAGCTGTCCAACTGTCTGTCCTATAAGCCAAGTGAGTTCTGATCCCTTCCATTGTCCCATCACATAGAGTTTTCAGTAGATTTCTTTCAATGGCACTCCCTCAGAGCCAAACTGGATCTCAAGGTAGATGCCTGCTGAGAAAGTGTAGTAATGTTTGCTGCTGGCCTTTAGGGACAGGAAAATGAAGGGGCCTTTGACTTCCAAAGCAGCAAGCTTGGAAAGACCTTCTCAAGATGACTCTCCACTACCATATTGTAAATATACTTTAGGTAGTACAGAGAACTTTTCTAGCATAATTGGCCATGCAGAACCCAGGTCAACTGTATTCAGACAGCCCTTCAAGGTGCCAATTTCTGTGCTAGTTGTGCTTATTGGGTCTCTCCCTCTTTCTCCACTACCCCTACCCTCTGGTGAGCAGCCACATGATGAGTGCTGTGGTGCTGTGTCTCACCCTCTCTGTTTCCTACTGTCTAGAGTCAGCATTTTCCCATAGTCACTCACCTCAAAGAGTAGCTGCTCTCCAGTTGTTTTGATTCTGTCTTGTAGAGAGGCTGACAAGTGCAGGCTGGGTACCTCTGATCCACCATCTTGAAATTTTCTTTCTTTCTAATATCTTTATGGTTTTAGTATCAGAGTTATTCTTGTTTCTTATTCTAGAAGAGTTTGGAAATGATTTCTCTCTCTCTCTCTCTCTCTCTCTCTCTCTCTCTCAAGTTTCATATCATTATAGTATTCTTAAGGTTTGATGGAATTCACCAGTGACACAAAGTAGGCCTGGAGTTTTATTGTTGTTTTTATTGTCTTAATAACAAATTCATCTTCTTGGACAGATATAGAGCTATTTAAATTTTCTATTCCATTACATGTCAGATTTGATAAGTTTTGTATTTTAAAGAAGTGTGTCTGCCTCATCCATGTTGTCAAATATAAATCCTTAAAGTTTGCCTATATATTTCCTTATTATCTATCCTTTTGATGGTTGTTGGATGTTGGTGACATCCTGTCATCCTGCCTTATATTTTTAATTCATTTTTTCCCTTTTTTATTGATCAGTTTAGCTAGAGGTTAAATAATTTTATTAATCTTTTCAAAGAACCAAATTTGGCTTTGGTAATTTTCTCTATTCAGTTTTATTTGTCTATGTTATTGACTTGTGCTTTTGTGTTGTTTTCTTCATTATTTCCTAAATAAAACTACTTATTCTAGATTTAATTCAGTCATCTTTCCCCAGATTATTAAAGTAAAAACTTAATTGATTTTAGAACTTTTTGTAACATTATCACTTGATTAAAAATATTTTAAAATTTTTTCTTGTGATTTTTTTCTTTGATCCATAGTTAACAGAAGTACAGTCATCCCTTGACTACAGGGAACCCCTGTGGATACTCAAATCTGCATATTCTCAAGTCCCTGATATAATATGGCACACTATTTGCATATAATATACATACATCCTTCTGTATAGTTTAAATCATTTCTAATTACTTATGATGCCTAATACAATGTAAATGTTATGTAAATGATTGTTATACTGTATAGTTTGGGGGAACAATGGGAAGAAAAAATGCCTGTGTTGTTTTATACAGATGCAATTTTTCTCCTAGTTTTGAACCCTAGTTGATTAAATCCAAGATGTGGAAACTCCAATATGGTGAGCCAACTGTATATTACTTAATTTCCAAATATTTAGGCTTTTTTGGGATATCTTATTGTTAATAATTTCTCATTTCATTCTTTTGTTGTCAGAAAGCTCACTCTGTATGATTTCAGTCTATTCAAATTTATTGAGACATATTTTGTGACCTAGCCTATGGTCTATCTTGGTGAACATTTTACATGACCTTGAAATTAATGTGTAGAGTACTGTTGAGTGTAATGTTATGTAAATATCAATTACATCAAGGTGGTTGATTGTACTGTTTATCCTGCCTATATTTTTTATGACTGGGGTGGAGTCTAGTTGTTGGGGGGTCATTAAATCTCTAGTTAAAATTCTGAATATTCTATTTCTCTCTTCTAGCAGTTATTGCATAATATATTTTGAAACTCTGATTTAGATACATACAGTTATAAGATCTTTCTGATTGATTGACCCTTTTATTATTATGAATATTAATCTGATTAGAGTGCTTGCCCTAAAGTTTATTTTTGTCTGAGTTTATTTTAATTTATTAATATAATAGTTCCAGTTTTCATGTTTACTGTTTGTATAGTATATAATTTCCCCACCAAAATTTTAACTATTAGTGCCTTTATATTAAACAATATATCTGTTCTAGATATCATGTTGTGGGATGTTTTGGTTGACTACTGCTATGTAATATACTACCCCAAATCTTAGAGGATTAAAACAATGACCACTTTTAAATTCTTTGGGTCACAAATTTGGGCAGGGCACAGTTGAGCAGTTCTAGTCCTTGGTCTTGGGTTATTCATGAAATTATCCTTCTTGAACTGAGCTGGAAGGTCCAATAAAGTCTCCTGCATTTGACTAGTACCTCAGTGTCTCTCCATGTGGCTAGGTCAGGCTTTGTCATCTGTGTGCTGTCCATGGTGTATCTGAATTTTTTTACATGGTGACTGGCTTCTAAGAGCAGGTATCATAAAAATTGTTATTCTGAGTTGATGTATTCCTTTTTCTTCCTTGTTAAAACTTAATTTTTTTCCAGGTAATTTATTTTTAGCCATGGTAAGCTCTTCTCTATTCTCAGAGGATGGGATATAGATTAGCTTAATAACCCAATCATGATTAAACTATTCATCTTGCCAGCAACCAGTTTAGAAACTGGCTTTTGATAAAACTCTGGATAAAGCTTGAGGTAGAGACAGAAGGAGGACTTCTGGAAAAGTGTTCCTTAAGTCTTAAAAAGGAACACAACAGATAAATGTCCCCTTTCTCTGCTGCTCAATACTTGCTCAATTATCTGCATTTAATACCTGGAACTACGTCCATCAGAAGAGGATAAGCAAACATGCCAAGAGGGCCAGTGAGAAATATGGAAAAAGGCTGGGTCCTGGATGCTGCTGCTGGGATCCTAAATCAACCCACCCTTCTGACTTTTTGTTTTGTGAACTATCACAGAACAGTCCTCTTTTACTTGCAGCCTACAGCATTGTGAAAGAAATAACAAGAAGATGGATCCAGAAACTGAATCCTCACCACTCAAAAACAAATCAGAACAAAACAAATGATTTTAGGATCAATCATTGAAGCGATTATATTTAATACATTTTAAATCTGTAATACAAGTTACAGCAGACAGCAAAACCCTGAATTTAAGTTTTAACTTACAAACCAAATTAAAATCCAAAGAAACAACAAAAAAAAATTTTTTTACACCTTCTAAATGGCATCATTACAATGGAACACTGCTGGCCATAGACCTGACAATATGTAGGACAGAAGGTAAACATCATGTCATCAGAAAAGTTTATCTTGAAGTTAAAAGTCCGGTGACTAAGATCACATCTGTTAGCATTTCAGTCAAATCACAGATTTGGGTTTAAAGTTTCATTTGAAAGATAGAACAGAAGAGAAAAACCTAAGAGAAGCTCCACAAGACTAGATATTTCAGTCCAGTGTTATGATGCCCAATACATGTTTTCATTTGTTGACAGTCATATGGCTGTAATGTATCTAATTTTAAGCAGGTCCAAAAATAGGTATTTAGATTAGTGCCTTAGTTCTTCCCTCATTCTTTTGGCTTTTACAGTATCTTAAAATTGCTTTTTAAGATATTGGGACCAATGTATGATTTTGCCCACTTTTTATCTTGCCTAACCAAGCAAAGGTATTAATTTAAAGCACCTGTCATTTATATTATCAGTATTACACATTAAGGTATTTAATGCCTCAAAAGGACATAAAGGACACACTTGGACTTTTTCAGAGATTGTGTTTTGCTTTAAAAATTACATTGGGGTGGGGATATTGCTCAGTGGTAGAACACTTGCAGAGGCTCTGCATTCAAACCCAGCACTGCAAAAAAGAAAAAAGAAAGAAAAGAAAAACCACCCTATTAATTTGCATACGTACTTACCACCAACATTTGAAGCTTCTTCATGGACTGGCAAGAGCCTGCACATAGTTACATGGAAACCACTGATTTCAATTTCTTGCTCACACATCTATTATAAATTAGAAAATATTTATCTTCATCTTTCTATACTTTAAAATAGCTTTTTTACTTCTTCATTCAATGACTGACTACCTAATATGTTTGTGACATACAAGACCTCCTGGAAGCCACCCTGAAGAACCCCCAAATCGGTAAGACCTGGCCCCTGACTTTTGACCTTTTGATGCCATATCACAGAATCAACTCTTGCATTCTCTGTACCATATATTTTGTATTTATTAAAGTAGAAATGCCAGGTTTTTTTTTTTTTTTTTTTTTTTTTTTTT
>NW_026000076.1:8134245-8139290 GCF_001458135.2 Marmota marmota marmota
TTTTTTTTTTTTTTTTTTTTTTAAGGAAGTTTCCTTTGGCAGAGGTCATTAATTGGCATTCTATTCATCAGAACTCAATTTAGAGTGCAGAGTTTTCTGCACTTATCTACTGGGAAAATTTTGCTCTACCTCATCACTAACTTGGTTCAAGAAGAAATAGCTCAGTTTTGAAAAATACTCTGAGCAATGTTTGAGGGTTTTGGACTGATTAAATAAGGAAGAAAGTATTTAAAAACCAAAACTCGATAGTGATTTTCCCATGCACATCTAAGGCACTTCTACATTATTTTTAAGTTTTTCTTTCTACTACAACAAATTAACAGAGGCATGCAGAAGCTGCTTCATAGCTCTATCATAACTTCATGTAAGGACTCGAGAGGACTCGAGAGCCAATATATTTTGATTTTCTCCCAACTTTTTTTTTCTGTGAAATTGTTTTATAACAAATCAGAGGAGCTCAGAGTATAGCTCCATGGTAGGGTGCTTGCCACTGCCTCACAAAACACAAATAAGAAATGTTATAAACATTTTTTTCCCCAAAGTGCCTGTCTGCAAGTATCTTTCTTAAATGACATATCAAGTCTCAGTTTGGCTAATTGATAATGTTAACTCTCACTTTTTTTTTTTTTTCAAACATACAAGCTGTAGGTTTAGAGCTCTGATGGACTAATGTGGGTCATCTAAGGAAACCACCTAAGAAATGGGTTTCTTTTTACATAAACTCAATGAGATTTTGAAATACAATTGTCAGGAAATACAAGTAATCCCTGAAACTTTTTCCTCCTGGGTTATCAGAGTCTGAGACAATTGATGACATTACATTGGTCGTTCATTTCAGATTCGTGGAGCCCACAAAAATCAATAGTTTTCCATTATCAGGTCCAGCTGGGTCACTAGTCTGTCAATGAGCTGTTACAATTGCTGTACAGGGGTGAGCCTGACCAGTCAATTGCTGCTGACAAGAGGAAAACATGCTGACAGCCACGGGAACAAGTCAGAACACAGATTTGCACTTCAGTCTGCCATCCAAAGAGACTCAGAGCAAGGCCATTTTCAAGACACAGGGCACATCCCTAGGAGGTCTGGGGGCGGAGCTACCACCCTCTGGTTTTATAGCACCAGTGCCTAAGGGCCTGTCCTGGCGGTAGCTAACCATCTTTAGTAGAGACCTTCTGTAGTCACTGCCTTTGTTCGAAGGAATATACAAGCCAGAATTTCCCTAAATAGACCACAGTGTACCCAGAGCAGGATTAGGAGGGAGGAGGGCTACTATCACCCATCCAGATGAAACTGTACGTATTTACAGAATATAAAAACCGAAAGAAAGAAAATGGGCCAAAGTTATTAAATCTAAACAAATACCACTAAACTTGTTGAAAATAAGTATTAACTGAGGACAGACGGTTATTTAGTTTTGGTACATAGGCTGTACTCTTACTGCCTCATTTATAATATAACATTATCTATACTTTGATCTCAATGTAAGATATTTAAATATTTAAATTAAATATTTAAATTTAGATGTCTCATTCACAGCCCTCTGTCTGAATATAGAAGATGGCAAAAGTTTAGTCTTGTCCTTCCCATAATTAAAAAGTGGGGAATAGAGTGGTGAGCTCAGACAAGTATCTTATCAGACCCACATAATAAAATACCTGCTGTGAGAAGGTTGTCATGAGATTCAAAATTAGATCAGTTGAGAGTGAACTCTATGCAAGTGAGGGACTGTGTGTGTGTGTGTGTGTGTGTGTGTGTGTGTGTTTACTCACTGGAAGCTATCCATGTAGGAAGAAGTTTGGAAGCAACTAAAAGAAGTCCTGCTGCAGAGTAATTCATTTTTAGTCCTGGACTGAATATAGGAATGATCTCTAAAGACCACCAAGAGTGAAAACCAGAATTTAGAGGACAGCTCAGAAGTTTCAGTGGGTTTTGTGGCTCTCCATAATTCACAAAGAAGAGAGTTCAGATGTTAACAGAGAGGACACATACTAGCTGGGTTCCTGCATGCTGAGGGGCTTCAAGAGCATGGTGAATTTGCACAGTGCTCGGGTCTCATGTTGGTTTGATTTCAGACATCAAACTTACGACGCTCAAAAGATAAATATTTTGAATCTGTTTCAATATTATGATTTTTAATGTTCCACTTTTATTAATATCTTTCAAGTATTAAATTATAGCCTTCTCCCACTCACAATGCCTCCAGTCTTGGGTTTGAATCATTTGGAAGTCAACATTTCACTTGTGTTCCATCATCAAAGCTGGTAATCAACTGTATTACTGGAAGCCAACTAACTAGTTTTTCAAAAATATATATACTACCAAAAAATAATTTTCTTTAAATGAGTTAAAAAAAAAACCCTAGTTTTAACAGGAGCAAATTTACTAATAATTAAATGAACCAGTCTTATGTCTTCCAGCACTTGGAAGCATGGAATTCATCAGAACTCTCATAGCATTAATTAAAAAGAATTTATGTTTTTTTAATAAAATGCTTCATGTTTTAGCTCCTTTATTCCTCCACCAAATGTGATTATGTGGGGGCTGAAGGGAATTCAGGTTAATATGTTGACACACTTAACAATGCAGGGTCATGTTGCACAATACGCTTCACTGGTTTGGTTCAGTACACCCCCTGACAGGGCCTAATCATCCCCTGCCCTAAAGGCAGAGGGAAAGAGAGGATTTTAATTACTGCTCTGTATGCAAGTTTGCCAGCATTAAATTGAGACATAATTAGGCCTCTGAATTTTAATAATTGTCCTAGCTAATTGGGCAGACAAGTACGTTATGCAGCATGCCATGATTAGATAATTAGTATTTCCAAATGACAAAATTGGGCTCTTGATTACAAATTCTACATGAAGGGGGGAAAAGGTAGCAAGCAGATCTTTACAAGTCTATTAAGGGAGAGTTTAGCAATGTTGGTAATTTAAAGTCCATTAGGAAGCAACATTTCCTTCCCAGAGCTTGGGGGTCTGGGACAAGAGCTCTGGTGGACTTGGGCTCCCACTTAAGGCTCCTCCCCAGGGTGCTCTGCTTTTTCTATATCTACCCTCTCCCCTCCTCCTGCCACCCCTTGCTGACCTTAGACAAGTCTCTTTAGCTAGATGGCAGGTTTTCAGATAAAATACTGAAAAAGAAATCACAGGATATAGGAAGGGTAGAAGAGAATAGAAATGTAAGGTAAGGGTTTTAATAAGTATCCATTGTGGCTTTCTCTTGCAAATAGCTGTTCTTCATTAAAATCTTTTTTATGGAAAAGATCAAATCAGAATCTTAAGTTTTTGAGATATTTTATTATTGGGATGAAAATTATGTGCATTGCAGATTGACCTGGATTTGAGGTCATCAGTTACTAGATGTGTGATCTTGGAAAAATTACCTAATCTCTTCAAGTCTCACTTTTCTCCCTGGAAAAATAAAGAACCTTCCCCACTAAGATTGTTGATAAGATTAAATAAAATAATGCATATAATTTAAAGTTCAGTGTCTGGCATGGAGTAAGTGTTCAACATTAGCTATTAATTAAATATAAAATAAATTAATAACAATGAAAGGTATAACATGAAAGTGCTGGGTCTAGCCCTTTGCTAGCCAGTCTTGAAATTTCATTCTGAGAGAGGAACATGGTACCCCTTTTGTGTGGGGGCAGTCCAATGACAACAGCTGCCCCTGCAAACCAAACATCAAACCAAATTTCCTTTCTCCTGGTTTTTCAAGGGTTGGCATTGCAGACAAGCCCTGACATGCAGAAGCTATAGGGCCAGTTAACTTTAGAAGAATGTGGTATACATTCTGCATCTTACACTTTGTGGCTCACTCTGCACAAATGTCATGTTATTATCAAAGAGCATACTTGTAGCTACTAAATTTTTCTCACAATGATAATCTGTAGGCTGGGCTCCAGAGATAGATTTTCCAGGCAAAATGAATATTAAGTGGATACAAACTAGAACCCTTCTAAAATTATTCATAGGTGGTTTACAAATGACTATCTGCTGAAAGATTGTTAGGGAAAACTCAGAAGTTCTGGACATATTTTTCTGACCACTGAGCATGACTATAAGGAAATTAACAATGTCTCCATGGGATCTAGTCAAGACAACCTACTGGACAGAATCAGCATTTTTTTATGATTTCCTTAGAACTTTGTGAAGTTATCTCACTTATGAATGAGAGAAGACTTCTGTTGGAGATTACAGTTGAGAACAAATACAACTATCTCTCCATGTGTAAACTTTATATGAGCCTGACATAATCTCAATAGCAGTACATCATCACTAAATAGTAGACAGAGAACCCGAAGAAGAAGAAAAGAGGCTTAAAATTAAGTGTAGAATGCATATATTCTGTTAGAAGTTTAGAAGCAGAGTAAGATATTATTCTTGAGAATGGGAAGGAAGACAGACCCTTATGCTTGATCTGTATTTACACCATAAAGAAACCTCTCTTCTAGGGGCTGTTCAGCTGCCTGTAGTTCTCTGGGACTCTGCTTGCGGAATCACGCGTGGCGAAGAGAGTCGGTTCAGATCCACCTGGCGCCCAGCCTCACTGCACTTCCCAGTTGCCAAGATGAAACATCATTGGGTGGAGGGATAACTGTCATGAAGGATTTTCCCTGCCACACAATACTGAAGCTTCTCTCCCTCTCTTTTTTGAAGAAGTGCGTTTATGACTGATTGCTCAACACCTTGTTGGTTCTGATTGCAGAAAACACACCTTATAAATATATGATAACCATCCTGTAATAGTGTGACAATTTACTTCACAGTGCGTTTCAGGCTGCTAATTGATCGTTTCAGTCCAGAGACGATTTGGAATAAATTATAGCCATCAAAAGGATATCACAGCTCATTTTGGTGGAAGGGTTTCCACGTCGCTTCGCGTTCGTCTCCCGGAGAGGGACGACTGAGCCCCGCGGGCTGAGAGGAGGGGAGGGAGGGGGAAAGGGAAAGGAGGCCAGTGGGCGGGACTGGGGGGGTGGGGCCGGAGGCGGGAGCGCCCGCAAGGCGGCTGCAGGTCCGCGGCTGGACGGTAGAGGCCTC
>NW_026000076.1:8140686-8155686 GCF_001458135.2 Marmota marmota marmota
ACACATCTCTTCGCCAAGACCGAGCCAAAGTGTCCGGTCCTGACCCCAGCCCACCCAGGGACGGTCGCGCCCTTCGACCTCTCGCCTCGATTTCAGTTCCCAGAAAATGTGTGTGCCATTTTGTGGTGGTCATGGAAAAGAGAGACCCAAAGGCCTGTCCCTGCATGGGATTAGAATTCGGGGGAAAAAAAATCAATATTTTTTAGTTAGAACAATTCTAACTCCTGTCGCCGGCCTTGGCTAGTCTGTCAGCCCCCAACCCCACCCACGAGAGCCCCTGGCAGTCTTCATTCCTTTCGCAATTAAAACACTAGAAGAATTGAGGCCTTTCAGCTTACTGGTAGCATGTCCTTCCATCCCCTGTGCTCCAAGCCAGCCTTTGCATGATGTCCTTAGTTTTTTAGTCTTCTGTCACGCTAATACATTATGTCAATCTAGGGCAGGGATGTTTCCATGCAGGCTATTTTGACAGCAATCATCATACCAAGCTATTATGAAGTGTGATGTCAGTGCGTGCTGGAAGGACGGATAATATATAAACCAGTTCTTGACACAGTATCTTACAAGAAAACATCTGAGGCCATCAGTAAGAGCATTTTAATTCACACACTAAAAATATTTTGTGTTTAGTTGACATCTTTCAAAATGCTGAATGAGATAGTAGCATTTATCATTTTGTAGGTATTTATCAATGTACTCACAAAAGTCCCCATAGGAAGGAGGAGGGTTTTCTCTTATTCCTATTCTAGGGTATAAACTGAGAAACAGAGATGTTAACTGACCTCCTAAAAAGTCCATAGTGAGTCAGTGGGAGAACTTCATTTATGAGATAAAAAATTTTTAAAAACTGGTATAACTAGAAAAGTCAAATCCAAGTCTAAGTAAATGTTGAACACTCAATATTATATAAAAGCCAGAAACTGTATTTACATGGGCCAAATCCCATGGGAGGCTAAACTGTGGGAATTAGTTTTATGGTGAATATATATGTATATACATATATTTATATATATATATATATATATATATATATATACACACACACACATACATACATACATATATTTATTTATTTATTGACCTAAGATATGTATTTCTTTTTCTCCATCTATCCATTCAGTATTTACTCACTATTTATTATACAAACGTCATTCTACTTTTCCACTGAATGTGATCTCTACAGGCATTTAATAAATAATTGCAAAAATGTAACTAAAGTATAATTTCCCTAGCTACAAGAAACAATATTATTAGGAAGAGTTAAAAACTGTGTCCTTTTGTTTGTACAGATGGAAAATTGTATTAATTCCTTCAATAGTAAGTCAAGGGAGTAAAATAAACTAGGAACCAGAAAGTTTTCTTTAGCTTATATCTTATTCACAGTGCCATGATTTTTTTTGTCCTTAAAACTTTTAAAACAAATTTTTAAAGAACTTACATGATTAAAAAGGTTTATGATATTCTTCCAGTTATTTTGGAAAGCAAAATTTTTCTTAAAAGGTCTTGCTTCTTATGTGATATGCTGGACTAGCTGGTTTTATGTGAGTGAAAGCACCATATTTTTAATGAAAATTAGGTTTAAAAAAAAGTTTATTTTTTTTTAACCACAAACTGAAATAAGAGTTACTTACAATTAAGTCAAGCAAGCAGAACACATCCCACATAGTCTTGCATATACATGGTTAAAAGTCATTGGGTTAACGGCTGGGGTTGTAGCTCAATGGTAGAGCACTTGCCTAGCATGTGTGAGACACAGGGTTTGATTTTCAGCACCACATATGAATAAATAAATAAAGGCCCCATCAACAACTAAAAATAAATAAATAAATAAAGTCATTGGGTTAATAAAAATAGGAAAACATTCCCAATATATTTATCCTAATTATTTGTGGTTATAATTTTTCTTGGGTAATGCTTGAGATTGTTCAGAAGAATGCTTAGATCCTTGAAAATCAAAATGTTTTGTATGAAATCTGCAAGATACATCTAATTACTATAAAATTTTCTGAGTAATAACATAAGCCATGATGTTGGAAATACTTTTATCACTAACAGTAATTTTGTGCTGTAGGACTGAAACTATATAACCAGAATGTGATTATAATATCTGTGTTTTAACAACTATAGCAGTTCTTCCAAACACAATTTAGTATGTCTTCATCCAGAATTAGTCATCTTAAAAGGCTGTCACTTTGGGGGGCTGGGGTTGTGGCTCAGTGGTAGAGTGCTTGCCTAGCATATGTGAGCCACTGGGTTTGATTCTCAGCACCACATATAAATAAATAAAATAAAGATCCATTGACAACTAAACAATATTTTTTAAAAATATTTTTTAAAAAAGACTGTCACTTTTTGGAAAGTGCTTTTATCATTCAAACCTCTTTCAGAGCTTCTCATTGGGCATTGTTTTCAGCACCCACAACACATCTTGTTTAAAAAAAAAGAAACACTTGGAGATAGCTTTACTTAGAGACCTTGAGGCCCTGAAGAAGTCAGGCCAATATAATTTGAGGTCAAAACAAGCTGAAAGACAATTAGTTGAATTTTTTTTTTTAAGAGAGAGAGAGAGAGAAAATTTTTAATATTTATTTTTTAGTTTTCGGTGGACACAACATCTTTGTTTGTATGTGGTGCTGAGGATCAAACCCAGGCCGCACTCATGCCAGGCGAGCTTGAGCCACCTCCCCAGCCCCGACAATTAGTTGAATTTCTTGAGTGGATTTTAAACTAGTTCTAAAGTCATTGTATTAACATAGTTTGAACAATGGCAGCACCATTGGAATAAGAGTATCTGTCAAGGGAGAGCTTTAACAAAAAATGCTGATTTGGAACTCAAAATTCTATTTGTCAATGAATTCCTATTTTAACTGTCATGTACGTATATAGTGCATTGGCATGCTATATAGAGACATATCACTTCAAAAGGTTATATTTTCAACAATTTGTTTGATTGATCCTGAATTTTATGAGAATTCACAATTCTGGTATGACTTAAAAAAGCTTTTAAGTCCTAAAATATGAAATTCACCCATATCATGGGTAAAATTGGGTTGCCCTATATAGTTCCACAGAATTGGTGCTCTGTATTCCTTGAAATATGAAAGAATCATACCCAGCTAAGAATCAAACTTAATTTGTATTCTGTCCAATAAGCGAGGCATTCCACCATTACAAAAAACTCAGCTATCCTTAGACTACAAGTGAGGTCTAATCTGTGAGCTAAAGCATTTGTAATTATTCGTTGATTATGAATGTATATTCCAGAGTACATATGTGGTAGAATTATTATGCACTGTTGTAAGTTAATAGTATGCTACCTCCTGTACAAAATACAAAATAATGAAACTCCTAATCTAGTGAATTTAAACTCTTGTTTGAAGTAGTAGTGCATGCCTGTAATTCCAGTGACTCAGGAGGCTGAGGCAGGAAGATCATGAGTTTGAGGCCAGCATGGGCAACTAAGTGACGACCTAAGAAATTTTAGCAAGAAATTTTAAAAAGGGCTGGGCATATATGTACCTCAGTGGCAAAATGCCCCTGAGCTTAATCTCCAGTTCCTAAACAAACTTACTATGATTTTCAAGACCAGAATATGGGAGAAGGGGTAGAAAGACCAAAAGGAAAAGAGTCAAGAAGGTAAATCATGGAGTTTTTGAACTATAATTAAATTCATTTGAGGGAATGATTTATAGTTGTTTTCCAAATCAGAGAACAATTTAAAACTTGAGGAAATAATGCAATTTCAACTCCAACTGAGACTGTAAAGAGAACCAAGGAAAGCAGAAAGAGTATAATTAGCTGAGTAGGACTTGAGTTCAGGTCTAATGCTTTTAGTATTATATAGAAGGCCATGAGATCATTAGTGATTAGCAGGAATCTAGACCATAATGATCAAGGGAGATCAAGGCCAGTGGAAAAAGATGAAAGAGCTTTCCTGCTTAAACCAAATGCTGCAAATGCTCAAGCTCTTACATAGGGAAGGTCAGCCAGCAAACAAAGAAATAGGGCAACAGTCCCAGAGCAACAAGTAAGTTCCCTTCTTTTGCACCAGTTAGATTGGATATGGAGATTAGCCAAGTTTGAGTTGAGACAAAAAGAATGCCCTTATTTCAGCCACTTACAAAGTCTGGAACTTTTAGTCCTATTTGCATTGGTGAGTTTAGATATTGCCCAGAAATTGGGGCAAGTAGACCTGCTGGGCCATGGACACCAGGAGGTACACCTAACTAAATGGTCATTAACAAGGTAGATTCAATTCTAGATTTTTTTTTTCCTATGGACAGACCTTGCATTGTTTGACCATTAGGTAGACAAAACAGCTTCTGTTATGAGTACAGGGGAAGATCAGTTACCCAGCAAATCCTCCATAAATAATGACAGTTATAGAAAAACAGTGGGCAGTGATTTTAGCCTTCTTTTGAGATAGCCTAGCCATGATGACTGTCCGTCTTCTGTCAATCTAAGAGTAACCCAAATATTTTTTGAATTGGAGTTTAAATATTAAAAGTTTTATGTAGTGTTTGCAGCTTTAGGAGTGAGGCCAAGTGAGCTCTTAATTTGGTTCAGGTAGTTAAAACAGAAGTCTGGTTAGGTATAGCTTGAAGCCAATTTCTTTCAGATAGAGACATTCCCAGGTTTAGATTTTCAAAATTCCCATGTAGCTTCAGGCCATGGAATAAGTGGGCAATTTCCCTAATATTGCAAAGTATCAGGTTATAGAGTCCTGGACCAGGAGTGGGGAGTAGGTTTACCATGTACAAGTTGTGTTACTTGAGGACATTTTAGTTTTCCTCATAGTAATAGTCAGTGAGTCTACTTTTCCAGGTTGGTTTAAGCTTCATCTGAGATGAAATAAATGGAAGAACTTGATTTATTAAGTTTTGTGCATTTGGAGGGTTTTGTGTACTGCTGCATAGGTTTTGTAGGTTAAGGTAAGGTTGAAATGTCCAAAGAGTTAAACCAAAATATAAATAAAGATGGAAACACACTTGAGGACGTAGGAAAATAGACTAGTTTTAGCATGGATTAATAAGAAGTACTCAGTTACTATGTCAAGAATTTTCTTTTTGATACTTCCTAAGACCTGTTGCATGTAAAGAAACCTGATAGCTTCCTTAATACTATCAAGCTCAGTTCTGCAGCATTGGCACTAAAGGAACAATCTGCTTGTGAAGAGAACTGCCAGGCTTTTAGACCTTGATTCTTATACCATCAAAGTTTCTTCTAAGCAGTTGCATTAAACCTCATTACCATGTTCATGATTTAGAGGATAACAAGAAGCTGACTTGAGTTGTACATATTGGCTTAATTGGTCAGCTATGAAATTTTTTAAATAGTCATTATTCTTCCCATAGTAGCAGGCCATTTATGGTGAAGAGATAAGACTCCCATCCCTTAGAAGCAATTTTTAAAAAGTTAGTTTGTGTTTTTCATTTTCTCCTACTTTCCTCAGTGTATTTAGAAGATAACAAGGATGTAGGGGGAAGGGCAATTTGCCTCCAGGATCTTTGGCTTCCACCAACATAGGGGCATGGTTCCTAGAAAGGTGGGGAAGTAGAATGTTGTAGTTGGATGTATACTCACCCTTCTGTTGAGTTTCAGGATCTAACCTACTGAAGAATAAAATAGTAAAGAGTAAAAATATTTCCCCTTCTCCAAGATCATGATTACAGGGATGTTTTTTGGAGGTTTGTTTAAGTGTCCTCTACATAGTAACATTTCACTAATTCACATTGTGTGAAGTATGATGTATTTGAACCAATACAATGTAGTGACTAAGGAAGAGGGGTATTGGATTCAGATAGTATGTGTTTGACTATCAAATCTGCTACTTACTAGCTGAGTGACTTGGAACAATTTCTTATTATTTTGAAGTCTCAGTTTCTTTGTCTGCAAAATGGTAATAATAACAGTATCGACTTGTAAGGGTTATTGTACGTGAAGTGAGTGCATAATAAATGGACCTATATTATTAGGTTTTGGAGAATGAGGAGAAATATATGTCAAATTCTCATCTTCAAGGAACTTACACTGGAATGGATCAAATAAAAACAAAACTGACAATATAGGGTAGAAAATGGTAGTACCAAGTAAGAGCTGCAAATAATGAAGAGTTCATCAGTCAGCCAAGAGCTAGGGTCATGGCTAAAGCTTTCAAGGCAGAAGTGGGAATTTCTGAAATTGCAGGTGAGGCAGGATTCAGATATGAGAAGACAGCCTAGATGGCAAGAGGGAGGAGTGATCAGAACACAGCACAGCAGGGGTAGAAGTGTGGCAGAATAGGAAGTATACCAGCCTTTGAACTAGACTGATAATCCTAGCTCTGCTGTGAGATCTTGGTTGGACAAGTGTCTTAACTTTATCTTCAGTTTCTACAGTTTAAAATTGATAAACTGTATCCATCACATTAAATAGAATATATTGAATAACAGAATGTTGGTAATATTTAATATGATGCTTTGACACTTTCAATATAATAGATAATTCAAATGATGTTTTCAGGAAACAATGAGAGAGCTGTCTGTCTAAAGAACTGTATTGCCTTATATAGGCAAAAGGTGCAAAACAAACCAGGAAGGGCAATTAGTGCCCATACGATGATAGGGAGGAGGCTTGAGGCCAATTCAAAGACCTGGGGCTGTTTTAGGCAATCAAAACTTATCAAAAGGCAGCTGAGCACAACAGACACTAGGATGGCAATTTGTAAATCAATGGATGTGTAACTGATGTGATTCTGCAATCTGTGTATGGGGTGAAGGTGGGAGTTCATAACCCACTTGAATCAAAGTGTCGAATATGATATGTCAAGAAATTTGTAATGTTTTGAACAACCCACAATAAAAAAAAAAAGACTTTCAGTAAAGTGGGAATTTAGGATAGTAAATCTCTAGGCTCTCTGAAGGCTGTCTTGGAGGAAGGAAGAAACTCACTCGAGCATGTGTAAGGTGATCAGGGTCTAGATTAGGATAGTTTCAAGGTTACCAGACCTCATCTCCTAAACTGCTTTACAGCTTAGGGCTCCACAGTGTGGAGTGAGGGAGAACATTTTTGTTTTGTTTATAGACTCCTAATATTTAGTGTCAGTTGAAAACTAGGATGGATCTATAACTTTAGAAAATTGAGCTCACTCAGTATCCAGAGACTTTCTTAAAAGGTGAGAGGTAGTTTTGATGCTAAATAAGCCCTGTAACTTACTTTAGTCTTATAAAATAGCCTCTTTAAAAAGCCTCTTTCTGTTGCTAATTCAGATCCAGGAGGTTTTCTTCTCTTCTTTTGATACCCCCAGTTTTCTAGGATACACAACCACAGATCCTTCATAGCTATATAGAATTCAGTTAGGATTGTCATAACAAGAGGCACTGGGATAAATGGAGAGGACCCAGCCAGACAATTTGATGACTTTATTTATTTGGTGATAGTGTAATTTGGATGTTAAGATTCTGTCCTCTCTCTGGGGATAAGAAGTGATTTAATTAAAAACATAAACCTAGGAAATAGTTTTGGATTCTAGGGAATACATTTGTATGGTTTCAAATTCTCCTGCCACCTCTTTTTTTTTTTTTTCTTTCTGTGCTTAGTTATTTTGTAATGGGAGAGTACATGGTAAATAGTTGTATTCCTAAAGAAAATAACACTAAGCCAGTATATGACTGTAAGCCTGTTGACAGCCTGGGCAACTTAGTGAAACCCTGTCTCAAAAAAGGCTGTGTGTGTAGCTCAGTGATAGAGAGTCCTGGGTTCAATCCCCAGTTAATGGGCAGGGGAAAAAAAGAAAGAAAATCACACTGATTATATGGACACCAGTTTTAAAAACAGTAGGAAATCCTGTGGTTGGCCTTAAACATATTAAATAGTCAAGAATAACCTGACCTATTACTGATTTGCTCAACTTTGTTTTCTCTCATTTGGCTGCAGGAGCAACATGGTTTTGAGGTACCTGAATAGTCCATTGCTTGTAATGAGGATGCACACGAAAGGGGATTGTATGCAGTGGTTGACAAACATAGGATATAGATAAGTGACAAGAGAAGGATAGGCCCTAAATTAGAGGCAAGGCATTGCCCATGGGCAATGAGTATATTTCATTTCTCATCTCCTGGGTTTATTTAATTTATCTGCTGGGGTAGGGAGGAAAAAAAAGCATAATGCTATAAGGCTGATTAAGATGCAAACATGCAGATTATATCCTGTTCCTGTCACTATCCTTTTCACTCTAGCCTGGAAGCAGATGATGGCCAAAGAGGCCCAACCTAAGGGAAGGGAGGGAAGAAAGTAAGAGTCCACACTTTTTAATGAAAGATTTTATGAACATATATGTACATGTGTAGTTTATATAACAATATGTATGTGGTTTTTTTATTTCTCCCATCCGTACCACCATAACAGATCAAAGTAGGCCCTGGCTGAAATCTGGCAGGGGATTTGGACCAGGAGCAGGTAGCATTGAAAAGAGGGTCTTCAGAGTGCTGCTGGTATTCATTTTGCTGGAGGGACCTCATCAGAGACCAGCCTTCTCTATTCCATGGGTGGCTGACCTTGGAAAGGGCCTACATGCAGATTTCAGCCTTGCCCCCTCTTCTAACCTCTGCCTTCTGCTCTGCAATGGGACCTCTGTTTCTCTCTTCCCCCTCTTTTCAATTAAATGAATTAATTACCAGGCATTTAACTTTTTGCCAGACTCTTTCATTATGCCCAGAGTTGTTGCTGAGCGGCAAAGGGAAGTAATAACATTCGCAGTGAGGGGCAAATCCTGTTAATGAACAAATTAAAGTTCAAACAGTGATTCAAGTTCACAACCTCTCGGTGGCTCTTCTCTTTAATAAGAGTTATACATGTTACTTTCCCCAGTCTTTTCTCCCTTTTATTACTTTTTAAGCTTTTCATCAACACTGCCGGGGCATATTTGAGGCTCCTAACCTTTCAGCCCTGACAAGGACTTGAGCAGTTATAATCCTGTCTTAATTTGGCAACTTTTGTAAAACACATAAAGGGCCCAGGGTCACCTTTGGTCACTAAGGCCTCTGGTGACCCTATAGTTTCCACCTCTACCAGAGCTGCGTGGGCTGCTTCTCTGGTATTCAAACCCTTCTAGCAGTCAGGATCAGATGACTTCCCAGCCAGAGGCACAGCCATGTAGGACCAGTCTGCTAGTGTTGGAGCCCTTGCTTCTCTTGGTTTCCTTTCTTTCCTTCAGCCCTCTCCTTCCAATGGCTGCAGCACAGCGGGAAACTATAAAGGGAGAAGGAGTCTCTAAACTAAAAACTTGCAATGTATATGAGGAAATGGGTTTGAGATAGGAAATGGCACCCTCCCCACCACCATACCAAATGCTGTTCCACATGCTGAGAGCACCTCACCATTCTGGTGACAGAAGGCCCAAGCCTCCTTAGTCCTGGTGGGAAGAGGCTGGGTGGGGTCTGGTAATTGTCTCCTTCCCCCTCCCATTGTGTGTGTGTGTGTGTGTGTGTGCACTGTGGATTGCGTGGGGGTCTTTCTACCTCAGTGCCTGGCTTCTCACCACCATCCCCAAGCGTGGCTAAATATAATCACCATGACAACTGCAATCTATGAGCATACACATAATAGAGATGAAATAGACAAAAGATTAGCATGCCATGAAAAGTACAATAAGTTTCTTATTTAGCATTTAGATAACTGTCTTTCCTTCGGAGCAAGCTTCAAAGTTGAAGCCAGTTTAGACCAAGAGGATTAATTCTTTCTCCCGCATGCTTCATTGAATCTCTCATTACCAAACTTTGTCTGTATTGATGTAAGATTTGATTGAAGATTAGAGCATTTAGCAAATCTTGCTTTTCTGCATGTATCAGGTCCTTTCAAGCAAGGATCGCAGTGCCCAGTGGTCAATACCCTTACTTTTATCCAGTGTCTGCTTCATTTAAACTTAATCAACTCCATCAATGAACTGGAACAGGGAAACGTCCCTGTGGTAAGAATGTTGTGCTTTTGTGGGATAATTCTTTGCTCTTTCCCGATCCGTTGGCGTTAAACCTAAAATTGCACTATGATGAACTTTTTTTTTTAATCAATATGATAATGACAATTGGGTCTGAATGCTCTGGTAGGACTTAGAGTAGAGCAGGATCTGGCCCCCATTACCAAAACAACTTCTCATCTTGCAATAGCCAGACTCCTATTGTGTGGCTTTAATAATACCTTTTCTTCCCTGACATTGAATATTGCTCAAGCTGGAAAATGATGCATCTTTGTAGGAAAGGCTCGTATGTCACAACCAGAAAGTGAAGCAGACCGATTGGTTGTGTGAATTATCTGACTTGCTGCAGTGAATTATTTGCACTGTTTCCTTACCTAGTCAACAAGTTCCTGAGGTATAGTAGAGATCAATCAAAACTGACAGCCCGAGTGTGAAGGCTTTACTGTGTAAATCTGGCGCACTCATCCTGGCCATGCCGGCCCTGGCATCTGTATATCATTTTTATACTGCTACCAGTAGAGCAATTTCAAAAGTATTTGCAAGGAAAATGCGTGTCCCCATCTGTTCCTGGAAGCATAAATGTGCCACCTTCAGAGGGTTTTCACTGGTAATCATATCTTTAATGATCAACAGACTAGTGATATATACCTTTCCATAAAATGGGGTTTTCTTTACTTTATTGTGATTGGCTAGAATAAATAGCTTTTCCATATGTTAGGGAGATAAAATATAAGATTAGCAGAGGTCGTTTGTTGGATACTAAACAAAAGAAACAATTCATTCCAAATAATCTTTGAAAAGAAGCAGTGACAAAATTAAGTTGCAATAACAGAACATCTGAGGCCCCACATCAGGAAGCAGACCTTGTTCCTCCTTGGAAAAAGAGCTGTTTAAGAGCAGAAACTTGGAGTCTTCTAAGAGACCCTGGTGGCTTATAGTCAGAGTTGGGGGAGGGAGAGAAGCAGGGAAGCGAAGGAGGGCTGGAATAAGACTTGTTTGTTCTATTGCTTTCCCATATGTATGTTACTGGGTCCTTGGTTGCTCCCACTGTAGCACCCTGGGTAAGTTGGTGGGTGGTGTGTTCAAAGGCAAGGAAATGCCATCATGCTAAATTTCTCTTTAGGTCTTTTCAGTGAGAGAGAGGCTGTTCAGTACTGGAGAATAAAGGTTGGCTACTTCTGCTGGTGATTTTCTTCACCCACAGAAAAGGAGACTTCAGAGACACCGCAGAGGTCCCAGCTTTGCATTAAGTTCCAAAACCTAGCAAAAGGAGCTTTTGGACCTGTCAGAGAACCCCCAGGAAATGATTTTAATAATAGAATCCTACCTGTCCTGGTCACAGTCCTATGCAATCCTAGGCTCTGACCCCCTCCCCTTCCCACAAGTTCACACACAGACTCCAAAGGGTGCCAGAAGCACTTTCTTCAGATGCAGCCCTTTTCAATTTTGCTGATTTGGAAGCTTTTCCTTCAGGATCTTAGGCCTAGATATTTGAGACTATGAGTGCCTGAATAGGAATATTAAATTCTGTTTTGTTTCTAGAGCTAAGAAAGAACCATTAGTTCCAGGACATCAAAATTTCAACAATGCCCCAGTCTCTGTGCTCTCCAGAAAATAGGTTTGAGCTTTGTGGACCTGTTCCCCACAAATCAGGAATTGAGAATGGGAGTGGAAATTCTCTATAAACATTGAGAACAGACCCACTTAGTAACTTACAATTACTCTACTTTTGTATTTTTTTCCATTATGTATTGTTACTGGTTTCTTTTTTTCATTGGAATAGTGGTGGTGAGGGATCACTATCTTTTCTGTATATCTGCGCTTCTCCTGTGTATTCACAGAATTCTGCCCTCTCTCCAGATGCCTTCTGCTCTCATTGTAGCAGGAGTGTGTAGCAGAATGTGTGGGTGTTAATTTCAAAGTGGGAAATTAGGTCTGCAGGCAGGTCCCAAGCAAAAAGTACCCATTAACATTTTAAACCTAATGCATGTTAATTTCCCCAGTGAGTCTTGGGAATAGCTCAGAAAAAGATGAGTTAGTCATTGTAGAAACATTTTCTTTTAAAACTTCCTCTGAATTTTAGAAATATAATCATATAGGCTGGGTTGCCCATAGGCAGGTGTAGATTTACAAGTAAATTATACTTTGTTTGACCTTATACCTGATTTACTCTTGTATTGCAATTAAGACTAAAGGGGAAGTCACACTTGTTTCCACATTGTGGTGTGATGCATGCAGGTCTTTTGCTTGTGACAAGAAAATTCTGGCATATATTGTGTATGAAACACGATTTGCATTCAATTAAAAAGATCAAGTTTCCTAATTTATACATATTTAAATTTGATGCTGTTTTGTATTGAATTTCTGTTATTTTCAGAAAATGAAAAAAGAAAACCTCCTTGACTAGTTTTGTGTGGAAGAGGTAAATCTGTGATGTTTGCTTCTTCTCTTGCCTAGGAGAAAGAGGCTGTTGCTTTGCAGTTAGGACCATTTCACAGTACATGCCTGGAGGTCCTATTTAACTCATAAACCTCTGCCAGGAACTGTTGCTGTGTATTCCAGAGTGGAAGTTACCTGTGGAGCTTACTTTTGGCCTCATGTTGGCTGAGGTTCAAAACCATAGAACTTTAGGCACCCAAAAAGGGGACTCAGGATACCCACATTTCTACAAACCCTAGACTGGAGTCATTTGCAGTAGAGTCTTTTGCTGGTTCATAACCAGACCCTGTGTACACATGTACATCCATTGCAGAGATAAAGTCTTGGCATCTATAGGGCAAGTATTGAAAAATTTTAAAACTACACACTGTTCAGGGTGAAAATTACCTACACTTTGACAATGCTGTCTCTACCCTTCCACAGTCTCACTGCTACCAAACAACCTCAGTCCATATTTATTTTACTGAAAATGTACATAATCTCTGATGAACTATTAAAATATCTAAGAATATAGTTTCTTACCAATTTATTGAAAATAAAACCCCCCTTGTCTTAAAAAATATTCAACTTACACTCTAATTCAGATATTTGAAAAGATAGTTTAATAGTGTTCATTTGCAATACTGCTTCATGATTATAATATATGTAAGTATGTAGTAGTATTTGTTTTTTAGGTGCCCCTTAACAAGACAGGGATGAGCAGGTAGTATGGTGTATTGGAAAGAAATTGTATTTGAAATAAGCTTAAGCTCCTTTGGTTAAGGAAAATAAACTCGATTGATAGTTAATGTGAAATGAACATTTATAATTTGGTATGAGGTATGGAGAAAATGCCATCTGGATCTTTAAAAGGCCAAGGTGTATGAAGTTATCAGTAAATGATATTTTGGGGGCATTGAAGGTTGTTTTTTGCCCTTACTGGATCTAAACAGCATAGCAGTAATAGTTGTGGTCACTCCAGTCTTTTACTGGGAATTTCCATCTTGTGCAGAAGGGAATAGCAGGAAAAAAAACTTGAAGAGTTAATAGCTTGTCTAAAGGATATTATTTCCAGCCAGAATTTCTACAGTCACCCCCTGTGAATACTGCTAAGGGATGTGTTCCAATTTTAAGTCAGAGCAACTGGGTTAAAAAATATATAAGATCTGGAGAAACGAGTTTACCTTATGGGGAAAGAGGGAGTAGAAAGGAAGCAAAATTAGTTTCACTGTGCGGCCAAAGGACTCCTGGTTCGTGAGGTGGAGAAATTTGGATTTCTAGTCATCACCTTGCCAGCCCATTGCCTGAGAATCTTGGAGGAAGTCATTTTGGAAAGCAAGTTGTGGGTAGCTGGTATTAAATGATCCCGGTCTCTTCCACTCATTCGGCTTCTGCCCAAAGACTTCGAGGTATCTTCTTCTGATTGCCCTCCCCCGCCCCAACACAGACACTGAGGAAGCCACAGAGGCCACCGGGAGCTGGTTGGCCATCTGATGGGGGGAGATCCCGTCCCCAGTGGGAGTTCAGGATGCCTGTGGAGGTGCCTCAGACTCTGAGGAGCGGCTGGGCGAAAAAGGCTAGTCGGTGGAGCTGGACTCAGCCCCGGTCTCCCTGACACGTGACCCAGGGGCTGAGCTTGGGAGCCTGAGTGACCACAGATCTCACTGCGGGGAAGCGAGACTCCTTTGCCCTACGCCTTTCCGCAAGCCTGGCCTGGAGAGCGGAGACGACCTGGGGACCCCGTCGGGCCTAAGACACACTTCGGGCGGGGTGGGAGTGTCTTTCTGCGCCCTGGAGGCTGCTGGAGAGCGCAGGCCGGACTCCCAAGTTTCCTTCGCCGCGGGTTAACCCCGTAGTTAGATACCCGGGAAGGAGTGGAGTCGGGGCTACGTCCCTCCTGCCTTTCCCCCTTGGCGCCCCACGTAACCTCCCAGGGGACGCAGACACGGGGCCCAAGCGCTCGGGTTTCTTCGGTTCCCTGAGTGTCGGGCGAAGACCAGGCGGCTGGACAGGCGCGACTCAATCTCCAGAGCTCTGCCAGCGAAGGGACTAGGAATCTCCGCCGCGACCAGCGGCCTCGCCTTTGGACCCCCTTTCCCCAGACACTTCTGAGGAAACGCCCCCAGGGGCGAGAGCCAGGCCTCTTCCGGAGTCCGCACTCGCTGACCCGGGGGTGGGCTTTGCTCCTCGCCTTTGCCCAGGCCGCTGGCCGGCTCGCGGGCCCCTAGGGCAGGTCCCGGGCGAATAGGCCCTTCGTACCCCTCCCCGCCTCTCAGAAGTGCTGAAGGCGTCCAGGCCCCTCCCCGGGGTGGCGACGCTCCTGTGCACCGGTGAACGCTGGCCCCACTCGAGGGGCGTAGGGCCAGCCTGGCACTGCCCTGGGCTGCTTCGGCCTAGGGCTGCCTTCGCGCCTCCCGGCGCCGGCTCCTCGCGTGGCTCTAAAGCCGGTCTGAGTAATAGTCAACTGTTTTTGTCACTTTCTTAAGATGCATCATCCCTGGTCTCTCTTGTTTCATTACGAAAAATCCCAGAGAAACCACCCGGCAGGATCAATCAGACGCAGGCAGCCAGACAGTTTTCTTGTACTTTATTAAAGTGTAATCAAACATCGGTTAAGTGGAAAATAAATA
>NW_026000076.1:8160686-8165003 GCF_001458135.2 Marmota marmota marmota
GCTATAATCTATAATTCTTGGCTATTATTTCAGTTGCAACAATAATTTTTAGATTAATGATTATAATTTTGGTAAGGCACACATGAAAAGTTATATGTTCATGCTTGAAAGGAAGATCATTAAATATTCATTATTACCCCTCAAATTAGTTGTCATGCTCTATATAACAGTTACCAGATATCATTTCACTAGTTTAGAGTCAGCAATAAGTGAACAGCAATATATGGCTCATAGCAGTTGAGGATTTTTTTTTTTTTTGGTGGGTGAACGGAGAGAAAAATGATTTTAAAACCCATTTGACATATTTATGTTGACAAATTATTTAAAGAATTACTGTGTTGTCAATAAACATGTTTGTATGGTGGATCAGCACTGTGGCTGGGTTTGCTTCTAGCTGTTTAATTACTCTACGATTGTGAAAAACAGTTCTTCAAATAGTTATGAGGAAAAAATATAAAGGTTGAGATATTTTAGTTTTTTGCAGACACCTAAACTTGCCATGAAAAATCAATTTTCATTTTTATAAGCAGGCATTGGAATCTTGCTTTTTCAGTTAAGCTAGATTGTATAATTTGTTAGTTTCCCCCATCTGGCAACAAATCTATTCTTAAGAGAGAGAGAGGAAAAAAAAAGTAAAACAAGAGATGAATTTTTATAGATATTGTAGGTGAACATACATAGAGATTATGTGTTGTCAATCCACTTTGAAAAGATACAGGGAGAAAATAAATAAATTCAAATGTATTTTAGTGTAAAAATGTTTTGCTTTTTTCTTCCATGTATCTTGGTATGCCAGTTTAGTTAGGTGAAGACATTAGGACAGCCATGGGTTTTTTTGATCACATGTATGAATCATTCTATACTCAGTAATTTTAAATTGGTTCTTTCTCCATAGAAAATAACCATAAATTGGATTCTGATCTCATCTAACTTTAGAGCTTTTTGCCTTAAAGAGTCAAATTGTAGCTGATGAACACATTTTGCATTTTTCCACATTGTATCTGGACTCTACATAACGATGGTTTATTTTATTTTATTTTATTTTTTCTGCACAGAGGAAAGAAAAAATATATAGGTCCATGAATCAATCTAGATAATGGGGAAGGCTGAATGTAATAAATAATACAGTAACAACCGTAAACTAATGAGCTGTTGCTAAGGTACATTTCATGGGCTCATCCTCTATATAAAAAGTCACTAATAACCCCTTGGTGTAATCAGATGATAAAGCTTTGCCATAAGGCAACACCTGTGCAATTAGAACTGCAGATTCTTTTGCACGTTTCATTAATTTCAGGATTTTGTAAAGGCACAATGACTACACTAATAATCTAGTCTACTTGACTCCATGTCTACTGGAAACAAAGTGTCTAATTAGATAAAGGTAATTAATTAGAGATAAATGGAGCTAATCAGACTCAGTTAACACTAATTCTCTGAATTAAGACATTTTGGGACACCTACTATCCTGCTGACTTTGATATTTTACATTAAGAGTAGGTTCTAGAGGAGTCAGAAAATACTGGCATTTGAGAATTGAGCAGTCTTTTGATGGCATATTTAGGCATCTGAAGCTAAAGGAGTTTTCTTTCATATTGTGCTATTTCACCACCTTTCTATTGCAGCTTAAAGAATTCACTTTGTAGTTATTCCAATCTGTGCTAGTCTCCATATAAATTTTAATAACCTTTGCTATCATTTTTATTATCTGTCTAGCCCACCAATGGAAGAAAATCGCAAGTTGTTCTCTCTTGAATAAAGACTTAACTTGTTACATTAAGGAAATGTCAAGATTCATCAGCCTATATCTTAAAATTCTGATCCGTTAAAGAGAACAAACACCTAAAATTCTGATCCTTTAATTCTGATTCTTTAAAGAGGACAAACCTCTGCTTTACTGTGTTGAACAGAAAATTCAGTGATGTAGGATAAGAAGTGTGGACTTTGAAGTCAGAAGACCTGAATTCAAATTTCATTCTATCTCTTACTAAATGAGTGATCTCAGGAAGTAGTTTAACTTCTCTGAGTTCCCTTGATTGTAAAATGGAAATAACTACTGACTCATGTAATATTGACACTAACTTTACAGAGTTAGCGTTGTGAATGCTGAGCAAGGTAACTATATTTAAGTGTCAAAATGTACCATTTTCAGGCGTGGGATGTAACTCAGTGGTAGAGCACTTGCATAGCATGCTTAATGTCCTGGGTTCTATCCCCAGCACTGGAAAAAAACAAAAAGTTCCATTTTTACCTCAACTCTGATAATCTGGACTACATTTAAAAGGCTAAAAAGGGGCCTGGGGATGTAACTCCATGGTACTTGTTGCTTAGCATATGCAAGGTCCTGGATTTGATACACACACACACACACACACACACGTGTAAAAAGGGAGAGATTACAATTTTTTTCCCCAGATAGTCAGAAAAAAAGTTTCCCCAAATTCTTCACTTGGAGAATGTGAATTTATCTGCTTTAGTTTGCTACATTGAAATAATTATCCTCAGTCTACCAGGGGTGAACAATTGCCCCTGAAATTAATGTGGGATGTAACTTATTATGAAGTAGACATTTTAATCTTTCTTCTACACTATCTCTGGGATATGCCTCATCCTCTTTCTAGTATCCAAATTATCTGGACAACTCCTAGATTGCTTTAATAGTCTCCTAACGAGAATCCTTGCCTTTCTTTCTCCTATAATTAGATGTCATCAAATTAATGTTCCTTCTAGAAAACTTTCCTCTTTTTCTAATCAAGATCTAGGTAGATTCCTTGTTAAACTAATCCTCTACCCTGCAGGTAGTCAAAGAAGCCATATCTGGTCCCATGGTATTTATCCAGTATTATCTCCTGCTGCCCTCCTTTTAATTCCAAGCTAGCCACCTTTGCTGTTTTCATCACACTTGTCTCTCCTTTTATGCTCTTGTCCAAGCCTAATACTTCTTTTTTTCTCCTAAAGACCTATTTCAAGACTTACCTTTCCCTGGAGGTCCCCCATGATGACCTATCCCAACAAGAATATTCTCATCTCCACAGGCTCCAGCAGTGTTTGGGTTGGTGACCGGCTTCCTTTCTCTTTCCGGCACTGATGAGACACCTGAGCTCAGGAGCCACATCCCATTGTCTGTTTGCCTTGCCTACAACCTTTTCCCACAATCCAAACCTTCACAGGTTTTGTGGTCTGTGGTGGATGCGCAAAACACACATGTAACTTGTCTGTGAAGTGTGGCCTGGCCTGGTCCTTGGAAAGTCAGGTCCTCATGATTTTTGTAGGAATCCTGGGGCTTTTGGCCCACTTTGGGATGGGTCGAGCCCTGGGAAGAGCCTTCATGTTTGGATATGAGAGTACCTTAATGAGAGGTTTGACACATACCTTTGAGGGAATGCCAGGTTTGAAAGGAGTGTAAAGGTGATTAAATCAAGTGTGTAGATGAAGTGGAGAGAGCCTGTGGATAGGGAGAAGTAGAACATGATGACAAGAGGAAAAATAAAAAGAATAAAAGTAAAAAGAATATAAATAAGAGAGTTTTGGGGGTAGTTGGATTGAATTCAGAGCATTTTACTACTAAGCATCCCCATTCCTCTCTTTTTAAAAAATTTTTGAGACAGGGTCTTCTCAACTTGCTGAGGCTGGGGTCAAACTTGTGATCCTCCTACCTTAGTCTCCCAAGTCACTGGGATCACAGGCACGTGTCACTGTGCCAGACCCAAACCATTTTTTTTTTAGAAAGCAATTTCTGAAGAAGTAAATGACAGTGTCTATAGTAGAGTTGAAGGAGAGTTGAACAAATCGATCTGGGGAGGAGCTGAGAGACTGTTAGAAAGGAAGAAAAGAGAGATTCTGAGGTGAAGAGGGAAATTGAATCTGTTCACAGGAAAATGTTTCAATCCTAAGATCATTTAACCCCAAGAAGAACAGTTTGACCTTTCAGAAAATACCTGGTATTGATCTGGCTCTATAAGGAGACAACTGAAAGATTCCTGGAATTTCTTTTTTTCATAAAGTATATTATCCTTTCTGGGCAGAAGTACTTAATTTTATTTATTTATTTTTTCTTTTTTTTTAATTTTTTATTGTGGGTTGTTCAAAACATTACAAATTTCTTGACATATCATATTCCACATTTTGATTCAAGTGGGTTATGAACTCCCACCTTCACCCCATACACAGATTGCAGAATCACATCAGTTACACATCCATTGATTTACATATTGCCATACTAGTGTCTGTTGTGCTCCGCTGCCTTTCCCATCCTCCACCCTCCCCCCTCCCCACCTCTCCCCTCCCCTAAATCTGTGCTGTTTTAAACCACTGAGT
>NW_026000076.1:8167223-8219361 GCF_001458135.2 Marmota marmota marmota
GGCTGGCAGAAACTGCAGCGCTGTATCCCTGCGTCGCTATCTCCTCGTTTCCCAGCGCGCGCTGCAGACTCTAGCCGCGGGGCGATTTGCTGAATAAGCAGTGTTACCCTCCGTGCGACAAACCTCTCGCGTTTGAGTCCCCGTAGCCGATCCTCGTGCGATGGAAATCCTTCCTCCAGGTTCCGGAGCACCCCACTATTGCTGGAAATTCCTAACAAGATATCTTTTAGCCGTCCTGACTTGTCATACTCCCACACAGTGAAGCAGCACACGGGGGCAATGCACTCCCCTCGCCGCCATCTTCCTTCTCCTCAAGCCTCTCTGAGTACTTAATTTTATGATAGAAAAAAAATTGGGGGGACAAGGACACAACATGACTACTATGTGTGTGTGTGTGTGTGTGTGTGTGTGTGTGTGTGCATGCTGGGCAAGAGAGGAGGTCTGGAACCTGGGAGATTGGGTCCAGGGAGGCAGGGGCACCAAAATCAATCTAGACATTCATGGCTTTGCCTGGAATCTAGGGTTGTCCTGAGAGGTGAAGCAGATGCCATTTGAAATGGAGGAATTCCTGATAAAAAGTACCTTCTTATTCTCATTCAGTTCCTGGGAATCTACCATCAAGACTTCCTTCCAATCTGGTTACTGATTCAAGACAGATGCTTCTGAGAGGAGTAATCTATTTGAGAATAAGAGATTAGTTACCTGAGGATGAGGACAGGGAAGAATTTGCCTCTTGATGTCAACAGAATTTAGAAAAAGACCAGAAACCACCCAAACATACTCCACTCTTCACAATCAACTGCTCATGAAAGAAGTTCTAAGGGCTCCTTCTACTGCTCTCTCACCTTAGTGCTCATCACCATGATAATCATTTAACTACTCTCTCAGGGTGCCTATGCAAGGTCACCCTCAGCAGTGCTCAAAAATGCATGGATGAATGAAGGGATAGTCCTAGTTTGTCTCTGTCTCCAAGTTTTGACCCAGGCAATCCATTCACCAGCAGGCTGGAATCCTAATGATCCTCTTAAAGCCCAGGTTTGATCTATTTAAAGTCCTTTGTGCCTTCTTGTTACTGACAGGATTAAGTCCAAACAGTTTAGCTTGTGTTTTAGACATCTTTGTGTTGCCATGATTTAAAGATCCGAAGAGAACAGCTTTGAGGAGCAAAAGTTGATTTTGGCTCATGGTTTCAGAGGTTCATTCCACAGCAGGTGGACTCCATAGTTCTGGGCCCAGGTGAGACAGAACATGATGGCAGAAGGATCCAATGGAGGGAAGCAGTTTAGGACATGGCAATCAGGAAGCAGAGGGAGAAATATGCTCTCCACGGACAAAATATAAACACTAAAAGCATACTCCTAGTGACGTACTTCTTCCAGTCACACCCTACCTGCCTACATTTACCACCAAGTTAATCCATATCAGTGGGATTAATCCACAGATTTGGTTACACCTCTCATAATCTATCATTTCTCCTTTGAAAATTCTTGCATTGTCTCACACAAGAGCCTTTGGGGGGGGGCACCTCATATCTAAACCATAACAGCTTGGAAATCAGTGCCCTTGATCCAACTCCTGTGCCTTCCCACAAAACCCCATGGGTGCAGGTGCATATTGGCATCCTGCCTCCCTAGACTTCCTCCAAGCATATTGAATTAGTTTTAAGTCCTTGACACCTGAGATGTCTTAAACTACACCTTGCCTAAGTTGTTTCTTCCTGGAACACTCCCTGTGCAATCCTATATCCACTTGGTAAACATTTGTGTGTCCTTTCAAGATCAGTCTACATGACTTCTCCTCAGTATAGCCTACCACAAGCTTCTAAATCAAGGTGCCAATCTCTTCCTGTACCTTTCCTTTATCTAGCTTTTTAAAAACAGTACCTGGCACAAATGAAGAGCATTCATTTGTGGACATGACTAGATGGTCACGTTTCTGAAAAGTAGGACCACATATATCTTTTTCTTCATTATACCTTCATACCAGGCATCTATTAGGCTCTTAACAAATAGTTAATTGGGAATTTAGTCTGAGACTGCTTAAGGCAAGTTCCCTTCTCTCTTTTTTCAAGAATAGTCCTGGATATAGCTTTATCTCGGTTACTTTTTTTTGTAAAGTAAGAGCATAATGATAACTATGAGTCTTTTTAAAATGGCTTAAACATGTAGTTCAAAGTGAAATGTTAAAGAGCCATCCACTTCTACTGTCTGCCTCTAGAAACATCCTATATCCCATGTCCAGTGCCCAGGAGGATGCAGAGGGTACCTGTGCATTCCCCTCTACAGTTTGTTTCTCTTACAAGATATTCTCTCTGATATTTCATTTGATTCTGGCTCTGAAGAGGCACTGCAAAGACACACAGTTGCTGTGAAGATCCTACCATGTCATCATTTTTGTGTACCTTTATTTGAGAGGCTTCTGTTTGCTATTTGCCAGAGATATTTCCAAGTGGGCTTTCTTGTGGTGTAAGTTCAGCTTATTATCTGGTCCACAGTCCATTGACTTTATAGACATAATTATTTCCTAAAGCTGCCCAGTGAAGTCTCCCCAGAATTCAAGCTGTATCTTTGAAGATAGCAGCAAGTTTCCCTTTCTCCTTTGGGATCCTGAGAAGCCAGTAGGCTGGCTTCACTGAGACCTTCATGTTCTAATGCCTCTTTAGGAAGGAGTCCTTGCTCTCTATTCATGGAGACAGTCAGCTTTTCAAATGGAAAATTGGGGCAAAACAAATTCCACTGGGTAAATAAATGTTGGCAGCCACTGCTTTCAGCCTTGTTTCTGGGAATGAAGTTACCAAAGAGAGAAGATTTTCAGCTACCTAATCAAGCCTTGTGCCAGGAGCCTTGTGTCGCTGCCTCCTGGCTGATTTCTGCAAAACCCTGTTTTTTCATCCTGAACTACTAGTACAGCCTGTGCTTCAGTGAGCAGCCAGTGCCTTTCCCATTGGCATGGAGTGACATTATCAAGGGTCAAGTTTTAAAGGCCAGATAATACCTCAATCTTGAAAGTTGCTGAGGCACTGAGTCAAGGCCCCAAACATGGGATTAGAGTTCAAACCACCTTTTGGTTTGGATTTTACATTTCTTTGGTCGTGTGTTGCCAATTATGATAGAGGATTCCCGACTCAGCTATGTCCTCTTAAGTGAATATGCCTATTACTCTCTTGGTTATTTAATAGGCTGCAGACATTTGGCAAAAACAAAGGGTTTATTTGAAATATTTCTTCACAGGAAAAATACAGTGAAATTGTATGCATACATTCTTCTTATCAGCTGGCCTGAGCACAGCAAGGTTTTGTTTGAGAGAAATTTAACTTCGATGCAGTTGCCAAATATTTAATACTTTAAAGAGGAAGTTCTAAAATTTAATAGTTGATTTTATTATTACTCTTTGAATGTAATTAACTAGGGATGCACTTTAAACTGCTTTATTCTGGCTATTGAAATGGATTTTATGGTTTACACTGGGGAAAAAAAATTCTGTCAGACCATGGGCCTCTCCCTTGGTGCACATTATTAGAGTCTCTTTAGAGACAAGCAAGCAATTTTGCTGTCACTGGTCTTGTTCAAATAGAGTATGTTTATCTATGCAATTCTCTTGGGAAAGGGTGTCAAAAAAGGATCACCAGTTAGCAGCTGACATAGCTCCTGCTTACACGTTGAAAAAGCTCCTCAAATAGCAAATGAACACATATATTTCATTTTTTATGTGGCTGATAAAATGTTATATCATTGAGTCAAAAGAACATATTTGTTCCATCTAAGTTGACTTTAGAACTTAGCTCTCACTTCTAATACAAAGGAGGGCCTTGTGGCTCAACAGAGGATGCTCTGCAGAAGCCAGCTAGTACTTGAGAAAAATTGGGTCTTTCAGCATTATGCACCCATTATTTAATGGACTGTCGACCTATCCATGAGCAATTATCTAGTATTGAAGTACCAAGTGGGCTACAGAGAAAACTAAAGCTTTCAGGATGCTTAGTTTAACTTGCATATTGTTTTATTTCGAAAACTGAATCCTCATTTGATTGTTCTATTATATCAAAGCATGCACTCATTCACTTTTTTTGACAAAAAAAATTGAACAACAAACAACAAATATGTAGCAAGTATTAGTCTGGGCTCCTGCAAATGCAAATGGGTGTACAAAATATACAAGGTGCCTGCCCACAAGAAATTTATAATCTGGTGTAGATGTAAAACAAGAAAATCTAATCACAGTATGTTTCCATACACTCCCCTGCTCACTCCCCTGCTCTGCTAGCTGTGCCCACCAGTCCACACCCACCATGGCCACCATTCAGCAGCTCAGAGGTAATTGGCACTTGGTGGAGAGCAAAAGTTTTGATGGATACATGAAGGAAATGGGGTAAAACTAACTCTGAAAAAAAAAAAAAGAGGGAGTGGAAGGGAGAAGTGGCCAAACCAAGTTGTGTTAACTACCACTTTTTAAAAACTGCCTCATCATAAAAACTGAGAGCACTTTGGAAAAAAGTCAGTTTTCTTGTACCCTGGGAGAGAAGTTTGAAGAAACTACAGTTGATGACAAAAAAACTCTGTAACTCTTACAGATAGCAAGCACATCAGGGGTAGAATGGAGAGGAAAGCACAATAATAAGAAAATTGAAAGATGGAAAATTAGTGGTGGACTGCATCATGAACAATGTCACCTGTGCTCAGTTTATGAAGAAGTAGAAAAAAAATTCCATTATCACTTTGAACAGGCATTAGCTATTGAAAGTGAACAAGCATAGTCCAATGAGCAAATCTCTTAACTGTTTCGTTATTGTATTCAAGGATCTTTATCACAAATATTTTACATGCAAATATTTTAAATGTTGGTTTAATTAGGATCATCCCTTTTCTTAGTAAAAAAAAAATTTAATGACTTAACCCCAAATTTGGAAAATGCTATGAAGAAAGAGCTTGAGTGTTGAACTCAGAAAACCTCGGTCTCAGTTTTCTCATCTATAAAAGGTATAAAATGTAACTGATAAGAATTACTTAAGAATCTGAAGATTAAATGAAACAAGAGAATGTAGATAAATGTCTTAATGCAGTTCTCAGTTTGAGGGAAGAAATCAGTCATATAATTGAAAACATGAAGAGGATCCACAGTATGTTTGTTGGTGACTTTAAAATTGGGACAAGAGTTCCCCAGAGCGCAAGTTCAGTTTTGTTTTTGCAGAGCTGGGGATGGAACCCAGGGCCTTGTATATGTAGGCAAGCACTCCACTGAGCTGCATACCCACAGCCCTCAGTCTTGAGGTAACATCACACAGAACAGGGACTAATCATTTCTGTCATTTATTTAGAAGAGTAAGCATGATGGCTTCCAAATAGTTTCTCCTACAGTATTTTGTATGTAAATTCTTTCAGCTGCTTTGAATGGCACAGTTGTTCTTGGGGTCTTTTTGGTGGAAATTCATCTTCTCACTTTAGTTTTATTGAAAGTTTAGATTATTTTATAAAGCATCTAGATTGTTAGGGATTTTTTATTTTGTTTTTTTGCCTTCTGAGATCTGGAGAAATCCCAGACTTTGCATATTCTACTTAGTAGATAAAATGGTCAATTTTATGTGTCAGCTTGACTGGAAGTTGCTCAGATAGCTGGCAAAACATTTCTAGGTGTGTCTGTGGAAATGTCTCTGGAAGAGCCAAGTATTTGAATTAGTAGACTGAGTAAACAAGATCACCCTTAACAACACAGGTGGTCCTTATGCATCTATTGAGAGCCTGAATGAAACAAACAAACAAACAAAAAGCAGAGGAAGGAAAAATTTGATTCCTCTGAGCTAAAATATCCATTTTCTCTTGCCCTTAGACACTGGCACTTCTGGTTTTTGGGTTTTAGGACTCAGACCAGGACTTAAGCCATCAGCTTCCCTGGTTCTTAGGCCTTTGGACTTGGATCTCCGGCCTCAGAATCAATGACTGACTGACACCACTGGCTTTCTTGGGCTCCAGCTTTCAGATTGCAGATCATGAAACTTCTTGGCCTCCATAATCTCATGAGCTTTTTCCCATAATTTCTCCCCACCCTCTCTCCATCCTATTGGTTCTATTTCTCTAAAGAACAGTGACTAGTAAGCTAGAAATCCTCAAACAGCCCTGTGAGGTGAATATTACCATTTGCATTTTTTTAAAAATGAAGAAATAAAAGCTTGAGGAGGTTAAGTAGCTTTCCCAAGGTTAAAAAGCTACGTCTGGGTACAGTGGTGTATGCCTGTAATCCCAGCAACTCAAGAGGCTGAGGCAGGAAGATTGAGAGTTCAAAGCTAGCCTCAGAAATTTTGTGAGGTCCTGTTTTGGTGCCAACACCATTCTGTTTTCGTTACTATTGCTCTGTAGTATATATAGTTTAAGGTCTGGTGTAGTGATGCCACCTGCTTCACTCTTCCTGCTAAAGATTGCTTTAGCTATTCTGGGTCTCTTATTTTTCCAGATGAATTTCATGATTGCCTTTTCTATTTCTATGAGGAATGTCATTGGGATTTTGATTGGAATTGCATTAAATCTGTACCAGTGCTTTTGGAAGTATGGTCATTTTGACAATATTAATTCTTCCTATCCAAGACCAAGGTATATCTTTCCATCTTCTAAGGTCTTCTTTGACTTCTTTCTTTAGGGTTCTGTAATTTTCATTATATAAATCTTTTACCTCTTTCGTTAAGTTGATTCCCAAGTATTTTATTTTTTCTTTTGAGGCTATTGTAAATGGAGTAGTTTTCCTCATTTTCCTTTCAGAGAATTTGTCACTGATATACAGAAATGCCTTTGATTTATGGGTCTTGATTTTACATCCTGCTACTTTGCTGAATTCATTTAGTAGTTCTAGAAGTTTTCTGGTGGAACTTTTAGGTCTTCTAGGTACAGAATCATATCATCAGCAAATTTGAGTTCTTTTCCTATGTGTATCCCTTTAATTTCTTTCGTCTAATTGCTCTGGCTACTGTTTCAAGAACTATGTTAAATAGAAGTGGTGAAAGAGGGTATCCCTGTCTTATTCCAGTTTTTAGAGGGAATTCCTTCACTTTTTCTCCATTTAGAATGATGTTAGCCTGGGGCTTAGCATAAATAGCCTTTATCATGTTGAGATATGTTCCTGTTATCCCTAATTTTTCTATTGCTTTGAACATAAAGGGGTGCTGTATTTTTGTCAAATGCTTTTTCTGCATCTATTGAGATGATCTATAATTCTTATCTTTAAGTCTATTGATGTGATGCATTACATTTATTGGTTTCTGTATATTGAACCAATCTTGTATCCCTGGGATGAATTCCACTTGATCATGGTGCACAATCTCTTTGATGTTTTTGTATTCAATTTGCCAGAATTTTATTGAGAATTTTTCATCAGTGGTACAGAATAGAGGACACAGAGACTAACCCACAAAATAATAATTATCTTAAATTAGACAAAGGTGCCAAAAACATGCATTGGAGAAAAGATAGCCTCTTCAACAAATGGTGCTGGGAAAACTGGAAATCCTTATGCAACAAAATGAAATTAAACCCCTGTCTCTCACCATGCACAAACTCAACTAAAAAATGGATCAATGGACTTAGGAATACAATCAGAGACCCTGCATCTAATAGAAGAAAAAGTAGGCCCTAATCTCCACATGTCAGATTAGGCCCCAACTTCCTTAATAAGACTCCTTTGGTGCAAGAATTAAAATCTAGAATCAAAAATGGATGGGCTCAAAAATTTTCTTCTCAGCAAAAGAAACAATCTGTGAACTACATCTTGGGAGCAAATCTTTACCCCTTACACATCAGATAGAACACTAATCTCTAGAGTATATAAAGAACTCAAAAAGTTAAACACCAAAAAAACAAATAACCCAATCAATAAATGGGCCAAGGACCTGAACAGACACTTCTCAGAAGAGGATATACAATTAATCAACAAATATATGAAAAAATGTTCATCATCACTAGCAATTAGAGAAATGCAAATCAAAACTACTCTAAGATTTCATCTCACACCAGTCAGAATGGCAGCTATTATGAAGACAAACAACAATATGTGTCGGCGAAGATGTGGGGGAAAAGGTACACTCATACATTGCTGGTAGGACTGCAAATTAGTCAGCCAATATGGAAAGCAGTATGGAGATTTCTTGGAAAATTGGGAATGGAACCACCATTTGACCCAGCTATCCCTCTTCTCGGGCTACACCCAAAGGACTTAAAAACAGCATACTATCGTTTATCTGTTTATGTAATTCATTTTCAATGTGTTCTTTCACTGTTTGAATTTGCTGTCTCATATCCTGTGGCATTTATACACCATGGAGTATTACACAGCACTAAAAAATGACAAAATCATGGAATTTGCAGGGAAATGATGGCACTAGAGCAGATTATGCTAAGTGAAGCTAGCCAATCCCTAAAAAACAAATGCCAAATGTCTTCTCTGATATAATGAGAGCAACTAAGAACAGAGCAGGGAGGAAGAGCAGGAGGAAAAGATTAACATTAAACAGAGACATGGGGTGGGAGGGAAAGGGAGAGAAAAGGGATATTGCATGGAAATGGAAGGAGACCCTCATTGTTATACAAAATTACATATAAGAGGTTGTGAGGGGAATGGGAAAATAAACAAGGAGAGAAATGAATTACAGTAGATGGGGTAGAGAGAGAAGATGGGAGGGGAGGGGAGGGGGGATAGTTGAGGATAGGAAAGGTAGCAGAATACAACAGTCACTAATATGGCATTATGTAAAAATGTGGATGTGTAACCGATGTAATTCTGCAATCTGTATTTGGGGTAAAAATGGGAGTTCATAACCCACTTGAATCTAATGTATGAAATATGATATGTCAAGAGCTTTGTAATGTTTTGAACAACGAATAAAAAAAATTAAAAAAAAAACCAAAAACAAACAGCATACTACAGGGACACAGCCACATCAATGTTTATAGCACACAATTCACAATAGCTAAATTGTGGAACCAACATAGATACCCTTCAATAGATGAATGGATAAAAAATGTGGCATATATACACAATGGAATATTACTCAGCAATAAAAGAGAATAAAGTCATGGTATTTGTAGGTAAATGGATGGAGTTAAAGAAGATAATGATAAGTGAAGTTAGTCAATCCCCAAAAACCAAATGCTGAATGTTTTCTCTCATATAAGGAGGTTGATTCATAGTGGGGTAGGGAGAGGGAGCATGGGAGGAATAGATGAACTCTAGATAGGGCAGAGGGATTGGAGGGGAAGGGAGGGGGCATGGGGTTAGAAATGATGGTGGAATGTGATGATCATTATTATCCAAAGTACATGTATAAAGACATGAATTAGTGTGAATATACTTTGTGTACAACCAGAGATATGAAAAATTGTGCTCTATATGTGTAATAAGAATTGTAATGCATTCCACTGTCACATATAAATTAAAAAAAATAAAAAAAGAATGAAATTTTGTGAGGTCCAAAGCAACTTAGCATGACTGTCACAAAACAAAAAATAAAAAAGGACTGGGGATTTGGCTCAGTGGTTACCCATTAATTGGGTGCCTGCTGTGTTGTAGATTTTTGCTTGGGAGACACCCGGTAAAGGAGACAGATGTGGGAAGAGCAGATATTTTTAAATATGTAATTAGAAATGTGAGGTTGTTGTGAAAGAGAGACAGGAGAGTGGGAGCTTGTGCTAGGGGGACATAAAATTGAAGACTTCTGTGAAGAATACCATTGTGACCCAAAGAGTCGGGTAGGCAAAGGATGTTGGGGTATATGGTCATTGGTTTGGGGACAGGGTGGTCTAGGCAGATGAAACAGGATACACAAAAGACCAAAGGCAGAAAAGAACATGATATGTCTTTGAGCAACTGCACAAAGCAATTGTACATTTAAAGATCAAGGGGGACTGCCACACGATGAAGATGAAGAGGAAGGGAAGGGACCAAATGCCATAGCGCTGAGAGGCTTTTTGGACTATGAATTTTATGCTGGTATCAATAAGAAGTCAATAAAGAACTTTAGGCTAGGAAGTAATTTAACCATACTTAATTTTTTAAAAAAAACAAGATCAGGCTTACTATTTGTAGAGAATGTGGAAAGGGACAACTAGGAAAGCAGGAAGATTATTTAGAAGCCTGTTGCAATAGTCTCAGAAGGAACTAGTGATAATTTGACTTGAGTGGTGGTGGAAAAGATAAAAGTAAATGGACCAGAGATAGTTAGCAGTACACCTATTTATTGAATCATTTGGTGTATTTTCTATTGTAAGTAATAGAATTTAACTTTAAAATGAGGAACTTGCTGGCTCACTTAACTGCAAGAAATGGAGACAGGGTTGGGTCGACTGGAGGCAGAGCTCCATGAAGAGGGATACTTAACTACTGAGTCCCAACCCCAGCCTTTTTTTTTTTTTTCCCAAGACAGAGCCTTGCTAAGTTGCTGAGGCTGACTTTGAACTTGCAATCCTCCTGCCTCAGTCTCCTGAGCTGCTGGGATTACAGGTGTGCATCACATATAAGCTTTTTCATGCTTCCAAGATGACTGTCAGCGAGCCCAAGGCTGCATGCTTCTTTCTGTACACCTTTGTTCAAGCATTCCCAGCAAATGTCTCAAATTTCACTATGATTGACCAACTAAAGTCTCATGCTTATTTCTGAACTGGTTATTGAGGATAGAATGATGGGATGCTCTGACTGACTTAGCTTAAGTCATAATTCTACTCCCCAAACCGTGGGATCAGCTTTCCTGGTGTGGTTCACTAGATGGAAATGGAGACTCCTGAGACAGCAAAAGAGAAGAAGGCATGTATGAAAAGATCTCTCTGAATGAACTGGATTTCAGGGTTTATGGAAAAGAGTATCAATCTTGTGGTAGTATCATTTATAAACCTCTTAAGCAGGTTTATGGAGAAAGAGAAGGGATTCTGTTGTGTTTATAGGGTCTAAGAGACATTCAAAGGGGAAAAATCAACCAAGCACTTGGACAGGTTAGTTGAAAGCTCAGAACAGAGGTCCTGGCTGAAGAGAGAGACCTGTATGTTACCTGTCTTACCTGACACCAAAATATGTACTCTTAGCCAGAAGGCATATTCTGCATTATTCTTAAGGACTAA
The DNA here is from genome assembly GCF_001458135.2 of Marmota marmota marmota. Lineage (NCBI taxonomy): Eukaryota > Metazoa > Chordata > Mammalia > Rodentia > Sciuridae > Marmota > Marmota marmota. The sequence goes on from NW_026000076.1 coordinate 8,178,311, forward strand.
CCAGCACAAAAATAAGATCACCTTCATGATGATGAGAATTTGACACTGCTATGAAGAAAATCCCAAGGTTATAGCTCTATGTGGATTGAAGTCTGATCAGTTGCCACAGCAACTCTCAATGGCTAGCAAATATTTAATCTGATAGTGGTTATGTATTCCACTTATATGTTCTTTTAATGTACAGCTTCTTAATCTCTATACATACTATTTTGCTCAGGAGTAAAACGGTCACTCAGTCACTTTTAAACACAAAGCCACATGGTTGCTCTGGATTAGTTTCTAGTTTTCCTTTGAATACTGGTCTTTAGGGTTGGATTTACTTTTGAGTAGGCACAATTCTAGGGGTGAGCATTGCTGTTTACAGTGATCATCTCTGACTATGGCAGAGCAAATAGGGAAAGGAGCCTTCATAGCTAGAGATATGGAATAGCTGAGCAAACCAGGTAATCCAGGCAATCATGAATGGGTTTCATAATAGGGGATTTGGGATTCTGGGCCTCTACAACCTTTTCTTTTTCCGTTCTTGCTAAATCTTCTCCTTCCCAAACCATTGCTAATAGCTTGACATAGCTGGGAAAGGTGAAATAAGAGTGTATAGTTCTCTGACCTTTTCCTTAAGCAAAATAGAAATTATACTTCTGTCCTGTCATTCTGTATTATCTGTGCCTCTTTGTTTCCATTAGTATGGATAATTAAGAGCTGAGGGTAAACCCTCGCTTTTGTTAAATTATATTTTATTTCCACTGAAAAATATAATACCCATGCCCCACCCCCAATAAATGATATAAATAAGCCTGGGGAGGGAGAAGAAGGAGTTGAGGGAAAAAAAAAACCCCAAACCAACCCTACTAAGCAAACCTCTGAACTATCCACATTATTTAGTGAGAGGATTTTTTTCCCCCCTGGATCAGATGTTGATCATAATGGTCAAAATAATCCTTGGTACTTTCTATAAGCTTGCTCATTATCATTCAATATGTTCAGCAGAATTATTAAATTTAAAATAATATGGTGCACCTGGTTGAGATGACGATGAGAGATTTGGCTTCTTGTCTCTTCGTTAAGGATGAATTCAGCCCAAGGGTGTACTATGAACTTGGCAAATAGCATTATAATAGTGAGAGAATATTGCCTATTGGGTAGCAGGAGTTGATGATTAAATTTAAGTGTGTACTGTCCACATAAAACAAATAATGCTCTTTTTTTTTTCTAAACTTTTACTGTGAACATTCATCACTGCTGCTGAAGATGCACAGTTGCTAATTATTGTGTTTTTAACTTGTAATATACTGTAAATTTTGTATAATACTACTGTGACCTTATACAGAATAGAAAAGATGACAGGAGGCCTATAATTATTGTATGGGGAAGAAATGCCTATAATTATCTACTATTTTTAGGACCAGCGTGCTTGGCCTCTTAATTTACATAAGCTTTAGACATTCACACATTTTCTGTCTTTGCTTGTGGATGATAAATTTTGCTCAAATGAAATCAGAAGACATACTGTTAGATGAGGAGTTAGCCAACTGGGAGCTTGATTACAATGAACAACACAAGCTTTGGTGCCAGCTAAAAAAGGGAGCATTTATTTGGATGGAATTTGTTTAAGGCAAGATTCAAAACATTAAAAAAAAAAAAAAGAAAGAAAACCAACACCATATTACTATATTGGGGCCTGATAACGTGTGATTATTTTTTAGAGAATTGGTTAAATTATCTTGTGGAAAAGCATTAACCTAACAAAGAGAAAACCTCTAGGATATTTATCACATGGAGGGTGATTATGACAGCATGTTCTTATTAGAGAAGAATATTTTGTGCTCATTAAGGTTACCCCCTTGAGTGCTCAAGGATGCCTAGTGCATTACAGCAAAGCTCTACAGTTCTATTGTCCTGTGAGCACTTACTGTTAGCTGGGGAGCTTCATTCCAACTTGTGGGGACTCTGAAAGACTCAGCCCTCTCAGGGCCTGTATCAGAGCCACTGGGCAATGGACAAGACTAGGGGGTTTCCAAGTTAAATGCTTCAAGGATATATTTGCAGGAATTAGGAATGATAACAATAGTTATCTGGGTTCCTACTATGGATAACAGGTGGGTAGGATGTGGATAGATTTGGTTTTGAGGATCTGCTTGCTCCATTTGCAAGGAATTCATATATAAGATTCTAAACTAGAGGCAAACCCAAAGTTAAGCTCCCTGCTTTATAAAGGAATTTTTCACTATAAAATAATTAAAAATGACTTCCCACAAGTAGCAGGTTTTCCTGAACCACATAATGTATGACAGCTTTAAATGTTTTTTAGAAAATGACTCTTACTTTTATTAGCTGTTTAGTCAGCTTTTTATCACTGTGACCAAAATACCTGATAAGAACAATTTAGAGGGGAAGTTTATTTGGGCTCATGGTTTCAGAAGATTCAGTCCATGGTTGACCAACTTCATCTCTTTGGACCTAAGGTGATAGAACATCATGGCAGAACTGCATGGCGGATGAAAACTTCTCAACTCATGGCAGCTGGGAAGCAAACACAGAGAAAGGAAAGGGCTAGGGACTAGATAAACCCTTTAAGGCACACCCTAGTAACCTACTTCTTCCAACTAGGTCCTGAGTCCCAGAACTTCATTTAGCTATCAATACACTGATGCATCAAATTGATTTGATGGATTAATCCACTGATGAGGTCAGAACCCCCATGATCCAATCATTGCCTAATAGCCCCACTGCTGAACCTTGCTTCATTGGGGACCATGATTTAACCACATACGTTTTTTGGAGGACATTCCGCATCTAAACCATGACATAAACTTATTAGAAATTATAAATATGCAATTATAATTTGAAAGTTTGCATACAATGCTTTAAAAAATCATGAGAAAGATATGAGTTCTTCCAACCTTTTTCCCACACTCTGTATTTCAAAATCCATGGCAGAAAAGCAGATTTTGGTTTGTTGGGGTTTTTTAATGGCCATATAATAGATTCTTCTAAATGGCCAGATGTTGACAGGATGTTTAAATGTAGATTATGTCCAAGGCCTCAAAATGTCTATGTACCCTCTATTTTGTTTGTTTGAGTAAAGATTCAAAGATGTTTCCTCTATAGCATTGGGTTGTATCTCTCTTGAGTTTCTTAATCTATGGGTTCCTCTTCCCACTGCCCTCCACCCCATGTAATTTACTTTGTATAGAAACTCATTAATTTGTCCTGTAGATTTTCCTACATACTGGATATTACTTATTGCATCTTTACATAACATATAACAAATTACTTTGTCCCCTGCATTTCTTACATACCAGTAAATCTAAAAATCTCACTTAAGTTCAGGTTTGGATTTTTGGCAAGATTTCTTCATAGATGGTACTGTGTCCTTTACCAGGAGGAATAGAAGGTGTATCACTCTTTTTGTGATATTGGCAAAAGTTAATTATCATAGCTTAAGTCCAGTATTTTATTGAGAATTGCAATGGTGACAATTTTATCATCTCATTTCCATTTTTTTAGTTAGACTACTTTGACAGTAAGAAAGTTTTCTTCACCTACTATCTAGTTACCTAAGGTATAACTGGTTTCACCAAAACTCCATTTCTAAGTTTCTCCTCTGCAAATACCTTGGATTTTTTGTAGATTCAGAAATCTTTATGGGTTTTCAGTGAGATGCTGGAGTTTAGAGATCAGCTTAATGACTAGGTCCCCTCTATATGCTCAGACAAGCTTTTATTTTCCTTGTGGGTGATGAATCTCAACCTCCTTCAAACTTTACATACCATCACCTATATTTTTGAAATGTCGATGTTCAGTCTTCCTACCTAGTTTAGAGTTGCTTTCATACCAGCTTTATCTCTTCTACTGGTTGTAAACAACTTGAATGCTAGCTCTGTGACTGATTCTTTATTTTTAAAAATATTCACACCCACCACAGTGCTTGTCACATAGTAACACTTCAGAAAATCTGTGCTGTATGAATGAATGAATAATTGAACAAAGTCTTGGGGAAGGTGCCCTGCTATTGGGGTGATCATAGGCACTATAGCCCAGTAGGAAGTACATAGTCTAGACCTCAGTTAATTTTGGGTTCAAGTCACAGTCTTATATTACTTTTTGTTTCTTGGTCAAATGTACTTAATTTCTGATCTTTAAAATAATACTTGTCCCTATGGCTGTCATAGTTATTGTTGTGATCTAGCAATCCAGTAGGGAACTGGGGTGAAGGTCAAGGCCTTGACAGATAGAGAGCAGCATAACAGGTGTCTACTATCAATCCTCTCTAAGTCTGTTAGGTCTTATTTTATGTGAGAATAACAGTTTCTGTTCTCAGGGTTACAGCAAGAATTAATATATTTTAAGTAAATCTTCAATGAAAGGTTTGTGTTATTTTATGTGAAAGTGCTTTGGCATATTAAGCATGCTATGTAAAGGTATTATTATTGAAAGAATATTTTTGCATAAACTTTTTTATATCCTTAATCTTTGGAACTGTTTTTTTTTTTTTTTGCTTCAAAATGCTTTAAAGGTGGTTAAAAAGATGGGGTTATTGGTTTGGTGCTAACCAAATGAGGATTGTTACTGTTGGGACTTTAGTCTGGTTTGCTTTGCTTTCTCCCCCGTCCTGGCACTGGTTGAGTGCTGGCTAGAGGAAAGGCCCTGGATGAAAGCTATCCTGGCAGCAGGAACATTAACACCCGCTCTGGAGCCAGGAGGTAGGTGTTAATGTCTCTAGTTGAATTTCTAGCACAAAGATATTTAACACCTTTCTAGGATCCAGGAGCCATGCACCCTCTCTTTAAACCTAATTTGGCAGGTAAAAGGGAAAAAGGGTATTTTCAGTTCGGTGGCTGAGAAAGTACAGAAAGCTCTGTGCCCTAAAGACAGAAGCCAGTAATCAGAGGATGAACCTGACATGGAGAAGGGGTCTTCTGAATGGGATTATCTGGAGAATGACACCGATGGGACTTTTCCCAACAGACCTGACCCAGGATGGTCCTGTGGAAATATTAGAACAGTAGTGGCTCTAGCCCAGGGGAAAGACATAATGAGGTTCAGGACAGGTTGGAAACCCATGTTTGGATGCAACTTAAAATCCAAGACTGTGACCAGCCTGGTTGCCTGAGAAATTCTGTTCTTTGGAAGACCAAGAGTTCTGGGGGCAAAATGTAAATGTCCCTTTGGAAAAATAACAGGGAATAAAATCCTTCAACTCAATTACCTCTTGAAGCTGAGCCTAACCAACTGGCGGTCAATTTGGAAGATGGTGTGGTTGGGATGTCTTAGCTACAACGTTCATGATGGAAGTCAGGTCACTGTAAGAATGAACAAAAAACCTCTTTTGTTAGAGTTTGACAGCAATGGTGAATTTTGACTTAGACTGAGCTTGAAATGTGCTTGTTTTCTCACCAAAGCTGAGGCCCATTTGCACAACAAGCAAAATGACAAGGTAAACAACTTCTGTTTAGACTTTCCAAGGTCTTTTCCTCTGGATGGCATCTCAAGAACTCTATGACACCACCTCACCCAGAAATGAACCCAAACACTGGGGATTCTTTCAACATCCAAAAAGGGTCACTTCTTTGAAATGTGATGACTCCCTAGAACGACTTTCTCATTTAAATTACATGGATATCAGAAGAGCCCAGGCCAGCAGGTGAATCAGAGCAAACTCACACTCTTTGACTACAAAAGCAAATGCATATTTTTGATGAGCCTGCACTGGCTGCCTTTGCAGGCTTAGAATGATGTTCTCTTCCCCTTTTTTTGCCTACAAGGAATGTTGTAAGTAGGCATAAACAAATTGCCTTCATTATTTATCCTAGTTTCACTGCACTAAATCATTCTACATGGAAAATTTGCTGTTTTGTTTGGCTGGCAATTACTTAAGCCCATGGGCCATGAGAATCTTCTGTGGGGTTGCATGTTGGGATTGTTTTAGCGCAAGTGAACACCCTTTCTAGTGAAAGCTGATATAAAAACTGAAGCCAAGAGATGGAATATATCCTCTATCACCCTGACCTCTGGCACCTTGTCCCCAGATTCTACTGTGACTCTAAGAATAATCACCTCTCCACTGCAGAGACTCATTTGTGGCCAAATGAGCCACAGGGCCCTGAATGAATGTCTTCCCTGGAAACTAGGCTAACAGGAAGTCTTCTTTCAAAGTTTTCTTTAGAATAATCATTTCTAATACAAAAGAAATGGTAAGAAACAGGAGGTTTTGCAACTGAAAATTCTGTTTTGGTTGGTTATTAATACCTTGTTTTGTGCCATGCGGAGAAAAGTCATTGAATACTTCCTCTGTCTCTTCATCCTTTACAAGAAAATCCCAGAGAGCCAAATGGAGTGGGCCTCTAGTCCTACAGCCTACAACCAGCTAACCTCCAACTTGAGAGGCCAGTCAAGAGTTGAGTGCCCTGATATATTTCAACAGAGCAGCCCAGCTCTGTTTATATAAATTCATTATATAATGACTTTTAATCAAGTCATCTTCCTGTTAAAACTCAAACTACAAACCAAATTAAACTACTTATATTAGTTAACTACACTACTATATTACTTAGAGTTCTCCAGAGAGAATCAATAGGAATTTGTTAGGGGAATTGACTCACATGATTATGGAGGCTGAGATGTCCCCACATAGGCCACCTGCAAGCTGAAGATCCTGGAATACTGGTAACATGAGGCAGTCCAGATTCAAAATCCCAGAGGGAGCAGGTGTAGCTCCATGGTGAAGTGCTTGCTTAGCAATTCAGACCCTGGGTTTGAAATAAAAAGCCTCAGAACCAAGAATACAGACGGCATTATTCCCAGTCTGAAGCTAAAACCTGAGAGTCCCAGGAAGCTGCTGGTGCAAGTCTCAGAGTTCAAAGATAGAAAAATATGGAATTCTGATGTTCAAGTCCAGGAGAAAAATGTATCTTACTTTGGAATAAAGAGAAAGATACCCCCCACCCAACTTCTTCCATCTATTTATCCCACCTGGCTCTCCAGCTGATTGTGTGGTACTTACCCACATCAAGGGCAGATCTTTCTCCCTCAGTTCACTGAATCACATACCAATTTCCTCCAGAAACACCCTAACACACACCCAGAAACAAAACTTCATCAGCCATCTAGGCAAGCACAATCCAGTTGACACCCCAAATTAACCGTCACACGACACGTTCTTCAATGACTCACACAATTAGGCTTTCCTGTCTCAGATGTAAAGAAGCAAAAAGCTGAACAAACTGAAAAAAAAAAAAAACAAAAACACCCAACAATTTTCCTTAGCTATATCACAGAAGTGAGGTTACAGGAAAAAAACCCTCAAAATTGGAGAAAAAAAATCCAGGGAGATATGGAGTTAGAACTTACCTAAGCAGAACCCCACACAGAAACCAGTGCTATGTAGGAAAACCTTAACTGTAATTAATGAATAGCTGAAAGTTCAGTGTGGAAAATCTGTGAGTTAAAAACTCCAGAGGACTCCCCACACTCTTGTGAGTTTTACTGCCTGGAGCTGTACCATGTCCTCACAGTGAAGATTAAGGAAATTCCTTCATGCTCTGTCAGGGGGAGAGGAAAGGTAGCCATCCTGAAATACACCAGGGCACTCTGGTCTTAGCAAGCCTTTTTCAAGGGAAAATCTAGAACCTAACCTATTGGAGTTTTGACAGAAAAAACAGACTTGGAAACAGGAAAAAATATCCAAATTCAGGCCCCTCTAGCCATCCTGACTCACTTTACATAGGGAGAAAACTGCAAGTCACTTGTAAAATTCATAGTCTGGGTTCACAGACTCCTTTAAAGACTGAGAACTAATCATAGGACTATAGAATGCTTCTCCTTCTCTAACATCTTACCACCACTTCACTAAGGACCAACTTACGATAGGTCCTCTCATCCAGATTTCAACAAAGAATTACAAGGTATACTAAAATGGGAAAAACAAACCGATGAAAAAAATAATACCACCATCACACAGACTTGAAGAGACAGAACAAGCATTAAAATTAGATTTGGAAATGGCAGGATTGTTGAAATTATTAGACCATGAATTTAAAACAACTGTGATTATTATACTAAGATCTCTAATGGGAAAAGTAGACAATATTCAAGGAAAGATGGATAAACAGACAGATGGGAAATCTAAAAAGGATCAAAAATGCTTGAGAACAAAAATGGTGTAATAGAAATAAAAAGTGCCTTTGATGGGCTCATTAATAAATTGGATATGGTGGAGGAAACAATCTTTCGTCGGGTCAATATTTGGAGATTAAAAAATACATTTATAAATAACATCTGGATTAAAGAAAAAACTCAAAAATAAAATTAACATATTTTAATTGAGATAAATGAAATTTAAAATACACTAAATTAAGTGAAAATGAAAATACAACTTATCAGGGGCTGGGATTGTGATTCAGTGATAGGGTGTTCACCTCCCACATGTGAGACCTTGGGTTCGATTCTCAGCATCACATAAAAATAAATAAGTAAAATAAAGGCATTGTGTCCAACTACAATTAAAAAATAAATATTAAAAAAAGAAAATACAACTAATCAAAATTTGTGGGATGCAATGAAAATACTGTTTAAGGGAACATTTATAGCATTAAATGTAGATATTAGAAACAAATATCTATAATCAATTATTGTGCATCCACTTTAGGAAACTGGAAAAAAAGAGAAAATTAAATACAGCATAAGTAGAGAAAAGCAATAGCATAAACTAGAGCAGGGCTGGAGTTATAGCTCAGTGGTAGAGCACTCACCTAGCATGTGCGAGACACTGGGTTTGATCCTCAGCACCGCATAAGGTCTGATCCTCAGAACTTAAATAAAAATAAAGGTCCATTGACAATAAAAAAATTAAAAAATAAAACTAGAACAGAAATCAACAACTTGAAAACAAGTTATTAACAGAGAAAAATTGACCAAACCAAAAACTGATTCTTTTTTTAAATATTTATTTCTTTTTTAGAAAAAAATGACTTTATTTTTATTTATTTATTTTTATGTGGTGCTGAGGATAGAACCCAGGGCCTTGCACGCACTAGGCAAGTGCTCTTCCGCTGAGCCACAACTCCAGCCCCCCAAAACTGGTTCTTTAAAAAGACAAGTAAATGACAGCCTCCTTCCTTCCTTTTTTTCTGGAGAAAAAAAAAAGATCAGCTTTTTATGTATAATGTTAGGGGTCAAATCCAGGGCCTTGCACAACCACTGACCTACACTCTCTGAAAAGAGAGAGAGAGAGAGAGAGAGAGAGAGAGAGATAACATAAATTATACAATCCAATCAACATCCTATCAATTTATTTGGTATCATTATCAGTAAAGTGAATCTATAGTTTATATGGAAAGCAAAAGACCCAGAATAGCCAACATAATATTGAAAGAGTAGAACAAAGTTGGGGAACTGACATTACATGATTTCAAGACTTACTATAAAGTTGTAGTATGGTATTGGCAAAAATATATATATACAAATGGATTAATGGAACAGAATACAGAGTCCAGAAATAGACCCATAGAAATAGAGTCAACTGATCTTGACAAAAAATTTTTAATAAAGACAATACAACAGAGAAAACATAGTCTTTTAAGCAAATGGTGCTGGAACAACTGGACATCCACATTCAAAAATGAATCTAGATACAGACCTCTACCCTTCTCAAAAATTATCTCATATATAAAAATATAAACACTAAACTCTAAAACCCCTAGAGTGTCATAAATTCATTAAATATATTTGTTGCCTTGGCATCCAGTTTTAGGCTTAGACGTAAGTTGTTTGAGATGAAAACTCTTACCTCAGCTTTGGCCTAGTTACCTTTGGCATTGTTAAAACTTCCTCCTGGTACAGTTATTTGTGATTTGGTCTACTTGTTCTTCATCTCACTGACCCCATAGCTGCTGACCACAATAAAACCTAAACACCAACATCAGGGTTATGTAAATAAGTGCCTCTTTTGTACTTCTTTGAACTAGCCAATTCACAATTCCTTCAGGAAAGCCAGAGGGCATCATGTCCATGGATGTTAATACAGCCATGGTCCCATAGGTCCTTTCTCCTTCTCACTCCCCACACAATTGTTGAACTGCCTTCTCTAGACCTCCTGATGTCCTCTCATCAGTTCTCTGATCTACCTGGGACTCATAAATAAAATGTGTCTTTTTTCACGTATTTTTATTTCTCATTGTGTCTCGCTTGACACATGCTCCCAATCATGGCCAGGCCTCTCCTAAAGAGTGACTATCTTGGCTTACGGCTATTCTCAGGAAAGAGATTTCAAGATCAGATTAGGAAAAAAATAAATCACAACATAGATGATAGCAAAGGAAAAAAAAATCTAGATGACCTTGGGTTTGGCAATGACTTTTTGATACAATATTAAAATCATGAGAGAAAGAAATACCTAATAAGCTGGAATTGGATTTTAATAGGAATTGCATTAAATCTGTTTAATGCTTTTGGCAGTGTGGCCATTTGACAATGTTTATTCTGCCTATCCAAGAGCATGAAAGATCTTTCTATCATTTAAGGTCTTCTTCAACTTCTTTCTTTAGTGTTCTGTAGTCTTAATTGTAGAGGTCTTTCACTTGTTTTGTTAAATTGATTCCCAAATATTTTATTTTTGAGGCTATTGTGAATGGGGTAGTTCTCCTAATTTCTCTTTTAGTGGATTCTTCACTGATGTTTAGGAACGCATTTGATTTATGGGTGTTAATTTTATATCCTGCTACTTTGCTGAATTCATTTATAAGTTCTAGAATGTTTCTGGTGGTGGAATTCATTAAAATTAAAAAACATTTCAGCTTTTTCTCCTAGCCACACACTATAAGAACATTTTTGAAAGACTTATCTGATCAAAGGCTATTACCCAAAATATAAAGAGCTCTTAGAACTCAACAATGAGAAAATGAACAACTCAATCTAAAAAATGGACAAAATGCCTGAATAAATATCTTACCAAAGAAGATATAAAATGGCCAAAAAGCATATGAAAAGATGCTCCACATCACATGTCATCAAGGAAATACAAATTTAAAGAGCAATGAATACCACTACACACCTAACAGAATAGCCCAGATCTGAAACATTGACAATACCAAATGCTGACAAGGATGTAAACCAATGGCAACTCTCATTTATAGCAGATGGGGATGCAAAATCATAAAACCACCCGAAAGATCCGATTGTTTTTCTTCTGCTAAACAGATTTTACCTTGTGATCCCGTAGTTGTGCTTCTTGTACTTACCCAAAGAAGTCGAAAAAAAGTTGAAAAATTGTGTTCATGCAAAAATTTGCACATGGATGTTTATAGTGATTTTATTCATAATTTCCCAAACTTGGAAGCAGCAAGTTGTCCTTGAATATATGATTGGTTAAAATGAAGTATAGTACACCCAGAAAAATAGAATATTAGTCAGTGTTAAAAAGAAATGAGCTAAAGGTCAATGAGTTGGTGTGAAGTTCTGGCACATGTGGTTGTGCTGGGATGCATTCTTCCTGGTCTTCCTCCGTGGCTGGTTTGGGTACAGTAGACCTACAGTTGCCACATTTCATCAAGGTGGAAACTCAGAAGCAGTGCCTCCAGCAGCTGGTACACCAGATGACTTAATTTTGTTGGGAGAGGTACATGAACAAGCCTGGGCCAAAGTTGGACAGTTGGGCTGAGTCCTGTTTTGTGAGCTGCTTTGAGTGCTTCATTGATGCAAGCCAATTCATCTTGAATCAACTGGAACAGACGCAGAAATCCAAACCACAGTCTTCTCAGGAAGCCTTTCTGACTGATCTCAGCATTACATTTTTGGAAAAGGAAGGTAGAGTAAGAAAGGGAGAGCTGTTGATGGGATGGTTGGACAAATGGCTGTGAGGAATTGGCTCTTATCTTTTGTCACTCTTGGGACATTGGTCACCTGAGAATGAACAAAGATCATTTTTGCATGTGTAGGGTTTGAGGGTCATAGGTGTATTTGTGTTTTTAATGCTAATCTTGTGAAAATATTACATGCATGTCGCCATGTGTGGGACTATGCTTTTTCTCAAATTTCCCTTAACTGCTTCCCATAATTTTGATAGTGAAACTGCTTTCTGTAACCTGATGGTGGGATCACACAGGTAAAACTTTCATTCGTGTGAAACTGTTTCACATTTTTGAGGAGATCTTTGTGCATGTCTGAAAAGGCAGAAGTTGGACAATTATAATTTGGTACTTAACTGTGGGTTACCTTAACTGTAAGTGCCCTTCAACAGATGAATAGATAAAGAAAATGTGATATATATATACACAAACAGTGTTTGACCATCAGTGCTGGAAAAAAATGTACAGAGAATTCATACAGTACACCCCAGCTTTCAGGTTGTCTCCCTCGCCTATGCTGGTGATGTACTTAAACGTCTACATTAAGGTATGGTCTCATGGTAGAACAGGAAGCCTGAGGATCTGGAGGCCTTCAGTTATAAAGGAATCCAGCTGTTGAACAGAATTCTCATTACTAGACAGCAACAGGAAGAAGTTAACTTACCCTGTCTATCAGGGTACAAAAAATTCAAAGATGCATAAAGAAATTATAAAGATTTATACCATTTAAAAGCCAACAGCAGTTTCAGGTAGAGGTGCATGCCTAATGTTAATCATTATAGATTCCATTTATTTCATTCTTTTGATTGCCAAAATAAAAGCTTCTACTCTGTGATTAAGAGGCAAAAACAAAAACATAAAGAAATGAGTTATCAAGCCATGAATAACATGAAGGAAAATTAAACTCATATGACTAAGCAAATTAAGTCAATCTGAAAAGTCCACATACCATATGATTATAACAATGTGACATTCTGGAAAAGGCAAAATCATGGATATGATAAAAAGATTACTGGTTGCCAAGGGTTTCAGGGAGGGAGGGACAAATGGGGAAACATAGAGGACTTTTAGGACTATGAAACTCTTATGTGTGATACTATAATGTTGGATATATGTCATTATACATTTGTCAAAATCCATAGAATGCATAACACCAAGAATGAACACTAATGTAAACTATGGACTTTATATGATAATGATGTGGCAATCAATTGTAATAAAAGTACTACTCTGTTGGGAGATGGTGATAGGGGAGGCTGTGTGTGTGTGAGGGCTGGGGGCATATGAGAACTCTGTACTATCTACTCATTTTTGCTGGGACGCTAAAACCTCTCTCATAAATAAAGTCTACTTAGCTAAGCTATGGAGCCAACCTAGGTGCCCTTCAACAGATGAATAGATAAAGAAAATGTGAATATATATATATATATATATATATATATACACACACACACACACACACACACACACACACACACACAGAAATATTACTCAACCATAAAGAAGAATGAAATTATGGCATTTGTTGGTGAATGGATGGAACTGGAGACTATCATACTAAGTGAAGTAAACCAATTTCAAAAAACCAAAGATCCAGAGCTGGGGTTGTGGCTCAAGTGGTAGAGCGCTCACCTAGCATGTGTGAGGCACTGGGTTTGATCCTCAATACCACATAAAAATGAAATAACAATCTTATGTCCACCTAAAACTAAAAGTAAGTATTTTAAAAAACCACAAAGATCTAATGTTCTCTCTGACATGTGGATGCTAACACACAGCAAGGGTGGGGCAGAGAAAAGAAGTTCATTGGATTAGACAAAGGGGAATGAAGGGAAGGGGGATATGGGAACAGGAAAGACAGTAGAAGGTATTGGCCATAAATTTCCTATATTCATATATGAATACACAACCAGTGAAACTCCACATCATGTACAACCACAAGAATGGGAAGTTATACTACGTGTACATGTATGATATGTCAAAGTATTTTCTATGGTCTATGAGTAAATAAAAAGAACAAATAAAAATAAGTATTTAAAAGGGGGGAAATTAAACCAAATCACTGACGAACAAACCAAAAATGGTGAAGTACAGATCCTTGGCTTTGACAGAGTGGCCCTTGAAATCTTGCCTTCTCAAGGCTCCCTCACAAACTTTTGCTTTTGCCAAAGCAGCTACTTAAAGTCTCCCGAACAAGTCTCCTTGTCTTTTCCTGTGTCTTTCTAGCTCACAGTATCCTCTCCCTTCTCACAAATACCTCTTACACATTTTTAACAATTTGGTTCTCGTTCTGCCCCCTCTGATACCTTCCTAACTTCCTTTCTCAGAGTGATGTCTTCACACTCCACACTTCCTTGTGATGGCGCCCATCATGTGGCTCTGAGCATTGCCCACCCTACAGGGTTAGGTGTTACGTAGAGCATACAGATTTCATGTATATGCATTAGCTCTCTAGTTTGCAAATTCTTTCAGGACAAGGACCTTGCGTTATGATTTGTGGCTTCTCCTTCAGATTTACCAATAATTAATTCAAGGATTAAATCAAAGTATCAAAGCCTACATTAAAATTTCAGAGCAATGAGTGACTATCAAACTTGCACACTGAAAGATGCATCTCACAGTCCCCTCAATGTCACAGAGCTGCTGGTGAAAACTTGAAAAACATTCAGAGATTCCAGAGTAACGAACCCTTGGGAATTATTATTCCTGCCTTGAAGGTAAAGGTCTCAGGCCTTCAGGATTTGCTTTAGTTTGGAGAACCTTCTATGGCTTGTCACGAGGGGGTGGGTGACCCTATGATCACCCTGGGGAGACGGATAATCTGCAAGCTTTTTCCTGGGGTAGCAGCTCTGAGTTCTGGCATCTCTCTCATTCTCTCAACCCTCTGATGCAATGAGTGTGATGGGAAGGGGTGTCCAAATTTGATGCAAAACTCTCCTGTTGACTCCAGGTCCCCAACTCCTCAACCACACCCACACCATGAAACTCAGCTCTAATAATTAAATCATTAGGGTAAGGGAATGTCTAGCCTCTCAACTAAGAATATTCTGCCAGGGAAAGCATATTTTTAATGCACCTTAATTAAACAAATATTTTAGGTGGAAGATACTTTGCCTTTGTCGAAAATTATGTAAGCCACGATCTCAAACTGACCATTTTGTTTTAATAGTCCTGTCCTAGTGGGTTCAAGCATACCTTGTTCCATAAAGAAGTCTGTGTGTCTATGGGATACATCATCTTCTTTGTCCTTGTGAATCTGAATAATTATACAGGATTTTGATAGCATATGTGCCATGTGTATTTATTGTGCATATAGGTAGATATATGCATAACATACTAATTAAATTATTCTAAAAAACACAAATATTTTGCTGGGCTACAGAAACACATATTAAATATCTAAATCTACAAACTGCTGACAAACAGCACCTTTTCTAACAAGAGAGAGCAGTTTAATAACAGTGTTAGAAAGCTGGCAATATGTTTGTTAAAATCTTTAATTAGGGACAGGCTTTCCCAGAGGCCTCTGAAGGCAAAAGGTGTAAATGGAGAAACTGTCCCAGCCTGCATGCTCCATGGTGGCTGTGTTCCGAGCACAGATGGGCTGGTGAGGAAACTGTGAATGGACAAATGATAACAGACTACTCTGTAATTCCAACATCAGCTCATTAGCAATCTGTCAGAGATTTTAATATGTATCCTGGTGAAAATGCAGAAATGACACGATAGTTACACGATCATGTGTGTGTCTAACTGAAAAGGCCATTGTAAATGAAATGACATAATGGCTATTAATAAAATGATAATGTCTCGGGAAGCACAGGCATTTGGAGACTCTGTGCTCTTGTTGGGAAATGAGGATTTCATGTGCTCTTAGGCCATGACAGGAAGCTGGGATAATAATGGTTTTTGTGGTGATAATCATTAATAAATAAACAGCCAGGCCAGCATGGTAGAATATACAAGGGGACATGAAGCCACACCAATTTCCAAAGAATGCATGATGACATTTCTCAGTTCTGAAAAAGACTCTGTGTCAGCAGATTTATGTGCTCTTTGACTACAAACCTGGTTTCCAAATGATTTTAAACTTGCCTGTTAATGGTGCAGATAGCTGCCACTGAAAATGTTATCTATTTAGGTTGCGCTTTCCAAGCTAAATTTGATGGATAATGGTTTAGTCTCTGAAGGGGAGAAAGAGAATGAACATTTCTGGTACACCCATTTTATGCCAAGTACTTTGTGTTTAGATTTTACTCTTTTTTTTTTTTTTTTGGTACCAGGAATTGAATCCAAGAGTGCTTAACCACCGACCCACATCCCCAGCCCTTTCTTATTTATTTATTTATTTTAATATTTTTTTTTTTGTTTTTTCGGTGGACACAACATCTTTATTTTTATTTTTATGTGGTGTTGAGGATCGAACCCAGCGCCCCACCCATGCCAGGCGATCGCGCTACTGCTTGAGTCACATCCCCAGCCCTTATTTATTTATTTTTAAATTTTGAGACAGGGTATTGCTAAGTTGCTTAGGGCCTTACTAAATTGCTGATGCTAGCTTTGAATATGTGATCCTCTTGCCTCAGCTTCCTGAGTTACTGGGATTTCTGGTGTGTGCCACTGCACCTGGCCTTACTTAATATTCACAATTACCCAATGAGATTTCCCCCCATTTCACAGATGTAGCAGTACCTGAGCCCCAGAGAGATTACATGACCTCATGAAGATAGTATGCCTGGTAAGTGGAGATGATTCTGTTTGAACTCTTCTTTATGATTCTAAAGCTAATCTTATTTCCAATGCATTATACTGGCTCTTGGAGTTGCCTGTCATGCACACTGGGGAGTAACTTTGAGGATCCTTATTACCTTACCATGGACAGCCATAAGGGCCCTAGAGACTCAGCTGGGATCAACTTAGATAAAGCCACTCAATTTTAATGGCATAAATGGACACTGACTTATTTGAAGTATATTCTTTTACATTTGTTTTTTAGGGACAGGTCTGCAGAGGGTAGGAAGAGTTAAACTAATGATCTATAAAATCAAGTAAAAAATTTCAAAAAGAAAAAGCTTGTGTATTTTGATCCCATTTATATAAAGCTCAAAACCAAGTCAAGCCAATTAAAACTGTTAAAAATCAGCATGGCAGTTACCCTTGGGGAGAATAGTCACTGCAAGCAGATACCAGGGGACTTCTGGCATCAGAGGATTATTCTCTTTCTTGATTGGATACTAGTAATACCAGTGTGTTCACTTTGTGAACATATGACCAGTCTGCATACTTAGGATTTAGTCTCCTGTATGTGTATATCATACTATAATAACATTTACACAAAAAAGGAAGACAAAATTTTTTTCTTTTTGTGATTCAAATTGGAGTCCTATACTTGTTCAATTTCTATACTTCATGAGCTTGGACAAAAAATTTTTTTCTTTTGTGGTGCTGGGGATCAGATCTAGGGCTTCATGTATGCTAGGCAAGAGTTCTACTACTGAATTACATCCCCAGCCCCCAAATTGTTCTTTATGTGGTTTTTAATTGGCCATCTTCTCCTTCTGGAGTTGGGAGGTTGTCAACAGGGGAATCTGTACCTTTGTTTGGTGGAGCATATGTCCATTTACATAAGCATTTTCATATCCTGGAAATGAAGAAATGCCTGTATTCTCTTACTCTACCTTTTCAAACTCCTGGAAAACTGAGGGTGGAAACAGAATTCTAGTCAAAAGCAAATTTTGTTCAAGTAGGTCTTGGAAATGGAGCATCTCATTTGGTGACCATTTGTTGGTAGCACTCTGTGGTGCAAATGGCAACCTGCAGGCACCCTCCCATCTCAGAACTTCAGCCAAGATGTGGAGCTCACTTTCACTCTCATCTTGTGTCTTCACCCATCCAGCCTCAACTCTTCTCATGACCAGGTTCCAGTGGAAGGGTCTAGGGATTCCTTGGAAAGGATTTTTGCCTTCTACAGACTGCTAAGAAGCCAATTCTGAGGGTTCTTAAACAGATTTACCCTGTTGATCTGTGCCCCATACACACTCCCTACCTTGGAGCATATACCTACCTTCATGATCCAATCTGTTTTTTTTTTTTTTCCTTTTAATCAACCAAATAATTGAAAAGAAGGTAGACTGTTGAAATGCACTGCCTAGACATTGTAAAAATGGAAACCTGTTGTAGAACTTTATCTTAAGGATTAGACAAGTTTGCAAAGATATATATTACTTAACATGTGGCTAGAGGACTACCAGCATCATCATTGTAGTGCTTGGTAAAATGCAGATTCCTGGTCTTATACCTTTCTTATTGAAGCAGAATATCTAGATGTGAGGTTCATGCATTCATATTTTTTAAATACTTCAGATGAGTCTTTGTCACATTAAAGTTTGAGGATCATTGGTGTAGAGGAATGATATTGCAATATTATTTAAAACAGGAATAAAAGGGGGCAGAGGAAGCTAAATGTTCATCAGATGAGGATTAGTTAAAATAATGACACAATAATACACTGCAGCTTTAGATATGTGATGTAAATCCATATTTATTGATATGGAGAAAGGTTCATAGCATATTGCCAAATAACACAAAGCAGGTTATACTAGAGTGTTTCTTATCTGAAAACATTTTTGTTTCTGAATATGCATGTCGTTCTTATCCCTGGATAATATCCTTTGTTTTCATTGCCTCCTCCTTTACTTTCTGATTTTTTTTGCAACAAACATATATTATTTTTATATTCCAATAACTCAATAAGACAATTGAAAACAGAAAACAGACAAACCCAAACATTTGATATTTGGCTTCCCCAACAGCTCTTTCCAGTGTAGCATCGTAATGAAATTGTGGTTAATGCAAAGAATAGCAATGACTGTTTGCTGGATCCTTTTAAGATGAGACATCTCTCTGTTGTTCCAGGAGATGGGTTGACATTGCCACTGGAGTAGCACCTTCTGATCACAGCAGTGGCTTTATGCATTCTATGATTTTGAGAAGTGAATCTGGTGCCTTAAAAAGACTGTCCATCTCTGTATTTAGGGGATTTGCAGCAATGGAAAGAATGTTGAAGAACACAAAGGGTAGTCAAGTAGCTATATCCTGCTTTTTATGCTTTCGTTCAACCTCTTGCCCCTAAATCATATCTTCTCCTCCTCTTCCTCCCCTCCTTTGTCTCCTCTTTTCTCTTCCTCCTTCTTTTGAAAGAGATGGAGCATGAGAGCTACTGGTAATTCTGGGATTTTGCCTCTCAGACCACATCTTGAGAGATCATTTTTTCTTGATCCAATTCTATTTAAAACATTTTCAGGATGTCTTATAATTGGTTGTGGTAAATGACACTGGAACCACAATACTACTCAGTCTGGAAATGATATGAGCTCAGTGTGCTGCAGAGGAAATGCATTTCTGTATTAAAACTATTACAGGCAGAATTCCTCGATGGAATTCTTTTCTCCTAATAGTTTTCCAGGGTTTGTGCTGAAAGGGTTCTGTCAATCAAGTCTGAAAATCTGCTTAACACCCTGACTCGGGTTAATAAAACGCAGCTTCCAGGATCTCGCTCAGAGGCCACTGTTCCCTGTTTCCAACATTATCAAGACCCACTAAAAATGCCTCATTATAATTGATACTCACTGATAATATAGCTCTCTCTCTCTCTCTCTCTCTCTCTCTCTCTCTCTCTCTCTCTTTAGTGCAAAAAATGCATCCAGAAAGAGTCCTTGCCTTACTCATAGCCTGCTAGAAAACAGACCCCGTATCAAAGGCAGAGTTAACGGGAAGTAGGACAGGCTAAGCATATTTTCACAAGTACCCTGGAGACAGACTTGATTCAGATTCTGTGTTTCTTAGGTGGCTGGAGTCAAGATAATGCACCAAAAATTGATACAGAGCTAGGGTTATAGCCCAGATTATATGGCTATGAAAGGAGCTCTGATGTACTGTCACTAATTAATGGGAAGATGAGAATTTCAAATGAAAAGACTTATTTTACTAAAGAAAACAAGAGGTCAAAATGTGAAAGCCTGTGACAACTGACATGTGAGGGAGAAAAGAAACTCTTGAATCAGTCAGAGGCTAGGGGTATAGTCCCCATATCACTGTCTATTAAGTTAAGAGACTTCTAGACCAATTGATTATAATTTTCTTTGGGTAGAATTATTTCTCCTCTGGTTTCGTGGACAGAGGCATGCCCCCCTCAAACAACACACGTTACAAGAAGGTCAAAGTGCTGGAGGGAAGCAGGAGAGCTTTCAAACAAATTCTACTTTCTAGAAGTTTTCTGCTAGTTGCCTCTGACGAAGAAAAAAAATATAATAAACAAAGAAAGCCTGGACCAAAGGTGTGGTTGTCACATCCAGTGAGCTCTCAGCCTGGTGAGATGTCCCTGTTTTATACTTTGGAATATCATCGAGGTGCACAACAAAGTAGGAAACTGAGGAAGGAACGTTATTAATCACACTCCAGTGCTATTCATTTGAGATTTTCCATTCAGAGGCAACTTGGGTGATTTCACAGGAAGGGAGAAGAAAACAGCAGTTCATGGGTGGTAGAGCTATTGTTGGGGAAGTTTTAATGAGGCACTCTGGGCATAGTCTTCCTAACACCACCAAATGGCTTTGGAGGCTGTGGGGTCACATGACATTAATATGAGGGAAACTTGACACCATTCTAATTTCCTTCATATTTCTTTTCAAACATTAATTACCTAAAATTTCCTGGTCAAGTAAAGAATAAGCATATGGAAACTTGTCATGTAATTGCTTTTTTACTTCAGCCTGCATTTCTTCCATTTATTTCTGTTAAGACTACATATTCTAGCACTCCCCTGTGTGCAGGTGAGGAGCAGAACCTCTAACATCCTCTTTAGGATGAATTATGACTGATGTATATTAAGAATATATTATATGCCATGCCCTGTACTGAGCTCTTTGTAAACACTCTCCACAAGATCCCTCACACATCCCTGTGGAGTTGGTAATATTTATTGTATTCCTAAGTTACAAGGAATCTATCCCTGCTGGCTGATTATGCTTCGTACTCGAGCCTCTCTAAATGTAAGCTTTTAGTTGATAGTTTCTACAAATGGCATTCCTAAGAAAGTGTGCTCTATCCCTATCCCTGGAATAAGCCCTGGGTTACTCTTGGATCCAGACCCACTTTGAGAAGTTTTTCCCACTGAAGAGGAGACAGCTTGCTAAGGAAAGAGCTCCAGATTTATTATCAGAGAGATCTGGCTGTCAATCTTAACTCTTATACTTACTAATCCTGGCCAGATAACTTAACCTATCTGAATGTCAACTATCTAGTATTGTATTTAACAGAAAGAGCTAGTGCCTAACAATTGAGTGAAATATAGAACCCAGGAACTGTCAGTGTTCCACAGCATTCTGGGACTTTGCTATACTGGGTTCTAAGCCTTTGTAGCTAACTTGGGTCCTTCTCCCTTCCTGTTCCCTTCCAGTCTCTTCTGTGGCTGGGCCCACTCATCTCTTTACCTGCCCTGGTGAATAGAACAGTGGAGCTCGAGGCAAGGTTCCCTCAAAGTATTGCAGGTAATTTGATAGTAGAAAAAGATCACTCAAATTGAATCCCCTTAAAATGGGTCTCCCAGTTTCCATTGTAGTACCAAAAAAAAAAAAAAAAAAGTTGGACTAGACCTTATTTTGAAAATGAAACTAAAACTTATGAAAATTGGAATTCCAGTAATTAAATCTGTATAAAAAAATTTCCCTAAATTTTCGTGGAATAAAACAACCAAGAAACCCAGGCTGAGCACAGCAATGATCAAGTAGTTTCCCACCATCACTTCCATTGATATTAACAGATCCTTTTCCCTCCTATTTAACCTGGTAACTGTAGGAACTCAGGTCATGAATATTTCAAGATGGCACTGCTTCCCGCTCCCACCCACTGTAGCTCTGCCTCTTCTTTCCCTGACTAGAGTGCCTCAGCACTATGCACTTTGCTTTTGGGTTATTTCCTTACTAAAGTTTAGTTCTGCCATTTGCCTTCCACTACCCTGTGTGCCTTCAGTTAGGCTTTATCAACAGAACTTATTCGAAATTTCTGTTGCTAGCTGGCATCTGTCTAGTTTCCCAGGGCTCTGATTTGCTTGAGCTGGTTATCTCCAAAGCCTAGGCCTGCCATAGTCCCAATACAATACATCGAGTCTGTCCTCTGTGAAGAGATGCCCTGACCCGACCCTGTCAACCAGCCTGGTATTTCAGTGTCTACCTCCCTTGTTTTGTCTTCCTGTACTCTACCAACATATTGGGACACCCTTCAAAGAGCTCAAGTAGGGAAAATCACTCAATGGGGGCACTCAAATTCCTGGTTGGAATTCCTCTATTCCTCCAGGTCTCCAAGCCTTTATTTCTTGTGTCTTGGTTGCAAATGGCCACCCACTTTGGACACCAGGTCTTGACCATTTGTCAGTAACTGTTCTAGCTATCCTCCCTGGGTCTCCAACTCCTTCAGTTCACTGGCCATGGCTCAGCCTTTCCCTTCATATCACGAATGTCACACCTGAGAGTTCTGGTGAGTCTAATCAGAGATCTTTCTCAGACACCTTGAAACTTATGTCTGAAGAGCTCAGATCAATTTCACACTAAAATGCTCTTTCGTTCAACAGATATATCTTGATAATTTAGGCCTTGGCCTCTAAGGTTCTGGGCCTAGTCTAGAGCTGGCGATAATGTGGTGATCATAGCCTTGGACTTGCCTCTCTGTTACCTTATACTCTTCCTCTTTCCTGACAGAATCTTTGCAGAGTATACATGTTCCTCAGTCCTATCCTTGGCCATCATTAGCAGTCCAGCTCTCCTCTCTAAGTCTAGTAGTTTTTCTGAGTCCTCTGATCTACATTGATACAAATAAAGAGTGTGCTTCTCCCTATTCTGTTGAGTCAGTGTGGAATAAAATCCATTTAGAGCAACCACTGTTGCTTCCTAATATGCTTCAAAAGTCCTTAGGTAAGATTTATTGTTTATTATTCATTATTTTTTTTCTTTTTCTTTTGTAGTATTAGGGATTGAACATAGGGGCACCCAACCTCTGAGTCACATACCTAGACTTTTTATTATTATTTTTTAAATTTAGAGATAGGCTCACACTAAGTTGGGATGGTCTAACACCAAGTTATATCCCCAGTCCTTTTCAAAGTTTTTGTTTAGAGACAGGCTCTTACTAAGTTGTTGAGGCTGGCTTTGAACTTGCAATCCTTCTGCCTCAGTCTCCCAAGTCACTGAGATTACAGGCTTGTGCCACTGTGCCTGGCTCATGCATTTCTTAATTCATTCCTCAAATATACATTGCTTTCTGCTTATAGACCACATAACATAGGGATTAGAACATGCACTGTGGGATGAAGCTGAGTTTGAGATTTTTCACTTACTATGGGGTGGGGAGGGATTTTTGGGAAAGCTTATTTTCTTCTCTGGGCATCTATTTCCCATCTATAAAATATGGGATACTAATATTACCTACTTCACAGCCTTATTATAAGGACTGGGTTAAGTCACATATAGACCTTCTCAATAAGTATTAGCTGCCACTTCTATTACTACTGAGTGCCAGCTCTGTATTAGAATATAATGGTGAACATACAGAGAGTCAAGCAAAGAAAGAAGGATAAGGATTACACTAGGCTTAATACCAGGTATAAGAGTGCACAGTGGAAAGAAATTTTAGAATCACTTGGAGGTCTTGCTAAACAAATTGCTGGACCCTACTATATCAATTTCCTATCACCGCTGTAACAAATTATCACACACTGAGTGGCTTAAAACTACCTAAATTTATTATCTTATAGTTGCAGAAGCCAGGAGTCCAAAATGATCTTCTGGACAAAAATAAAGCTTTCAACCAGACTGAGTTTCTTTCCAGAGACTCTGGGGGGAAACCATTTCCTTGTCTTTTCTAGATTCTAAGGGCTGCTTACTACATTCCTTCCATATTCAAAGCCAGTGACAGATGATCAAGTCTTTCTTATGATACCCCTCTGGCTCTGATTCTTCTCTTCAACTTCCCCATTTATGGGCCTTTGTGACAAATTGGCCCACCCATATTATCCTATTGTAATTTCTTTTTTTTAAAACCAGCTGATCAACAATCTTAATTTTTTCTGCAATGTGAATTCTCCTTGGCCACATAACAGCATATTCACAGTTTCTAGAGATTAGGACATGGATGTCTTAGCTGGTAAGATATACCTACTCTCAGAATTTGTTTCAGTGGGTTTTGCAGTGAGGTCCAAGGACTTGCCTTTCTAACAAGTTTTCAGATGATGCTGATGCCACTGATCTAGAAGCACATTTTGAGAACCACAGTTTTAGAGAATCTGATTATTCACATTTGTATCCATTCAGCAAACTTTTTGAACCTCTATGTGCCTAAAACTATGCCAGATATGCCTACCAATAATTTAGCAAAGGGGAAAACATGCTCATAATTTAGAAAAGGGGAAAACAATTTCCATTTGCTGTGATATGTGCTCAATAGAAAATGCAAGCATTTCTGAAGGAAAGAGCAACTCGCAAGGTCAGCCTTCATAGAGGAGGTAATATTCAAACTGGGACAGCGTTCTGGTTATAGGGAGCCAAGAGCAGAAGGAATGAAGAACAGTCCTCAGTTTCTATTTGATGAATTGAGAAGGAAGGAAGCTTTGTGAAGCTTAAGGAGGGTAAGAATATTGAAGGTGTTGGGAATAACATAGGAAAAGGAGCATGATTTGTTTAGGTAATGGGGCATGGTTCTATTTACTTGGAGTGGGAGAAGAGTTGAGAGTTGAGACTAGAAAATACCAGATGCCATATTAAGGAATATATTATACTTGTTTGAATTTTCTTCTCTAAGAACATTCTTATCTACCGGTCTCACCAAAGTTGTGAACATAAACTTTCATGTCTTGTACATATGACCTCATCCCATTATAGTCATAACCAACTGACACACTAGCTAAGACAATTGGATTTTCTTTCCCAATAATTTCTTCCAAGAGATATGAAAATTTAGTAGGCTTAGATTAAGAATGCATGTGTGCCAGGTGCAGTGGCACATGCCTGAAATCCAATGACTCAGGCAGGAAGCTAAGGCAGAAGGATTGCAAGTTTGAGGTCAGCCTCAGCACCTTAATGAGACCTTCAGAAACTTAGTGAATCCCTGTTTCAAAATAAAAAAATTAAAAAGTTCTGGGTATGTAGCTCAGTGGTAAAGAACCCCTGGGTTCAACACCCCTCCAAATAAAATGCATATGCATTGATGGACATGGAGAAGGTAGGATTTAGGATGGAGGAGTCCACAGGGACAAAGTCCAGAAAGAAGCAGAGATGAGATACTGAAGGCAATGGGAAAGTAACCAGCAAACATAAGACTTTGTCCCTGAGAACTTCTCTGCTTTCTGGTTGTACTTGTTGCCTCCTGAGAGATCCTATTTCCTTATACTAAATCTTTTTCTTAAATGAAAAATGAGGAATACATTTCTTTTTTTGCACAACTGGTGAACACTAATGCAAAATACTTAGATTTTTACCTTGACTGAAATGATCCAGTGGAAATGTATAAGGCAGAGGAGTAACACTGATGGATTTGTATTTCAGAAAGATAGATCTCTGGCTGTAGAAAAGGGTCAGGGAAGCAAAGGAAAGGCTCTAGCATTGGTTTAGGGGACAGAAAATGAAGACTTAAACTTAGGCAGCAGCAGTGAGGACAGGAGGAAAGGGTGGGGCTTTGAGATACTTGAGAGGCAGAATGGACAGGAAAGCCTTCTGGTTATAGGGAGCCAAGGGCAGAAGGAATGAAGAACAGTCCTCAGTTTCTATTTGATGAATTGGTAGAATTCCAAATTTTTTCATTAATAAAAGAAACAATATAATTTTGAAAAATAGATATTAAGCTTAATTTTAGACATGAGGAAACTCTGGCAACAACCAGTAGGCATTGAGGCTTTATATCTGGTGATTAAGAGGTGAGTTAGAATAAATATGTCTAGTACTGTGTTAGCCAGAGTTTTGTGACTGTGAAGACAATCAATGCCCCATAAGAACAACTTAGAGGGCTGGGGATATAGCTCAGTTGGTAGAGTGCTTGCCTGTATGCAGAAGGCCCTGGGTTCAATCCCCAGCACCACACACACACACACACACACACACACACACACACACACACATACACATACAAAAAAAGAACACACTTAGAGGAGGAAAATCTTATTTTGGCTCACAGTTTCAGAAATTTCAGTTCACGATCGGCCAACTCCGTTGCTCTGGGTCTGAGATGAGGCAGAACATTGTGGTGAAGGAAAGCTACTCACCTCATGATAACCAAAAAGCAGAGAGACAGAAGGAAAAGCCAGGGGGACAAGATATAATCCCCTATGACATACCTCCAGTGACCTATTTCCTCCAGGAAGGCCCCACCTCACTTACCACCCAGTTCAGTAGTCCTTCCAAATTATTAACCCATCAAACGGATGATTCGGTGATTAGGTTACAGCTCTCATAACCTAATCCTTTCACCTCCTGCATCAACACAAGAGCTTTGGGGGAACACCTCATATCCAAACTATGACAAGAAGTATCCACCTTACTGAATTAAATTCCTGAAAGAGTTTAGAAGGAAAAAAAAGTGGAGGGTGAGAAATAGAAATATAAGCAACACCAGCATTAACATACCAGTCAGCCAAAGAAATCTGTGAAGGAATGGTCTGTGAGGTAGAAGGAGAACCAGAAGAGAATAAATCAGAGATGTGAAGGGAGGAGAATTTTAAGCAGGAAGGAATGACTGTGCAAGTCAAATTGTGCAGTGAGGTTAAGTAAGATGAAAGCTGAGAGTACATTTGATATTTGAGCTAGCAAGTCTTTTAAATAGAGGAGTTTCATCAAAATGGAAACAGTGGTAATAAGGTGAGGTCATCTTGGGTGAGAAGTGACTGGACAATTACCCTCTGCAAGTTTGGATATGAAGGAAAGGAGACCTGTATAGAAGCTTAAGGATGAAGAGAGATATATAGTAGGTTGATTGAAAAATTGACCTTACTTCTTCATCTCTCCCTGAATCCAAACTCCCTGTGATGGAACTTTTCAGCTCCTCCCATCAAGGAGGAGCTGGGGTTGTGGCTCAGTGGTAGAGTGCTCGCCTAGTATGCATGAAGCACTGGGTTCAATTCTCAGCACCACATACCTGTAAAATAAAGGTATTGTGTCCATCTAAAACTTAAGAATAAATATTTTTTAAAAAAGAAAAAGAAGTAGAGTCTCTTTCCTTGTCCCTGGGATGGCCACATAGCTGGCTTTTTCCAATGAAATAAGGTAAAAGTGATATTATGCCAGTTCAAGAGGTCTTGTGTACTTCTGCATGCCTTCTCTATCTCTCTCTCCCGCTCAGTCCTGCTACCTTCAGAATAAGCTTGAGCAAACATGCTGGATAACCAGCAACCAGTGGCCCAGTCACCCATATCACCATAACTAATGACTGTTAATTGTGAGGCATGTGAGTGAGGCCATCCTTGATCAGCCTACCCAGTCTTCATTCCAGCTGACTCTTTCCACATGAAGACATGCAGCCAGGGTTCCAGGACCAACTGCAATCACCTGAGCCTGACCTAGATCAGTAGAATTGCCCAGGTGACTCACTGACTAGAGAGCAATCGAAATGCTTGCTGTTTCTAGCCATGGTTTGGGGGTACTTTGGGATACTTCAAAAGCTAATGGATCCAAGGTATTGCAGGAAGATTTCATTATTTTGCATTGGTATGGAGGAGACTTGGGCATATCCACACAAGTAGGGAAAAGACAAATTTAAGATTTAAGAAAGATGGAATAAGTGATAGGAGAAAAGAATGTGACCACAAGTTCAGGTGGAAGGTTGATCTAGGAAAGGCAGAGCATTTCCTCCTTTTGAGATAAAGACAGTAGAAATGGGAGTAGAAAACCCTGGACTGAAATTCAGTGCATCACTGGCCTTCAGCCCTAACTGTGAACAAGGTGGTAGTTTCTCTAGCTGTATCTCTGGACATTCTCACATTTAACATTCAGCCAAAAATTAACACCCCAAACTCCTGCATCTCCACATCTGTCAAAGCTAAAAGGGGCATCTGAGACAGATTTCCTTTTGTTTTCACTGGCGTGTCAAATGCCGCAGTGACAGCAAAGGAATAATCTTCAGTTTGTGTATAATGAGGTCTGAAATTTCCGTCTCCACACATTGATCATGAATCTTATTTCACTAGATAAACTGACAGCAGAGTCTCAGGTACTTAAACAAAATTTTGAAAAAAAAAAATCAACACAACCACCCACATCTGTGTTTTTTCTTTTTCCTGCTGTCACTTTTATGGTTCAGTTATTTTGTCTATATCTACTCACTTCCAGTTTTGGATTCCTCAATAGCCAATCCACTCCTCAATTTAGACATATACCCCTCTACCCTTAAAACTATGATCTAATAATAGAAAGACAACTGGTTTGAATGACTAAGAAAACTGAATTCTAGTTTTGACTGTAATATTCACTAGCAAAATTATCTAGGCTGTCATTTAGCCTTAGTTTCCTTATCTGAAAATTTTATTCCTCCAACAAATGTTTCTTAAGCATTAACATAGGCCAGCCACTACTCAAAGTGCTTAGGATACACCAATGGAAACAAAGACACTTATCTCTCAGGAAGCTTACATTCTAGAGGAGTCAGATGATGAAAAACAAATGCAATAGCCAGGATCATGATAACATGACTGAAGGTCATGGAAAAAAAATAGAAATAAAGTGGTAATGGGGACAGAGTGAAGGTCAGGAGGACCCTGAGGAAGTGACTGGAAGGAGATGAACGTGTTAACATGAGAGTATAGGGAGGAAGAATGTTCCAGGCAAAGTTCGCAACTTTGAGACCTGTCTTCCAAATCAGTCCATACATTTCTTTGAAGAACCAACAAATGACCAACTATTCCCTCCTGAACTAGCCCTGTAGGTATCAGGTGCAAAAGCCTATTGCCTTGTATTTGCTTTCAGGAACCTCTGTGTAGTATTTTCCTGCCACTGGAAAGGTTAGGTCTGTTTTGTGCCAAACATCACAAGGGTGTTGCTTATGCACCTTTCTATTCTGCATAGAGCAGCTGAAGCTGGCAAATGTATGCTTTTCTTTTCTTAAAAACAAATCAATGTTTTTTAATTAGAGAAGTTTTGAATAGACATTTCACCCAGGAACATCTATGGATAACAAGCACAAGAAAAGATGCTTAATATTACCGGTCATTTGGAAATGGCAAATATATTCTTAAAGACATGGCTCTTCAATCTCCAAAAACCAAAGACTGAATGTTCTCTCTGATATGTGGATGCTAGCACACAATAAGTGTGTGTGTGTCGGGGGGGGGATGAAGAATAAAAGTTTATTGAACTAGACAAAGGGCAATGAAGGGAAGGGAGGGAGGATAGGAATAGGAAAGACAATAGAATGAATTAGACACAAGTTTCCTATGTTCATATATGAATACACAACTAGTGTAACTCCACGTCATATACAACTACAAGAATGGGATTCTAATTAGAAAAAGTTATACTCTATGTTTGCATAATGTGCAAAATACACTCTACTGTCCTGTATATCTAAAAATAACAAATAAAAAAATGTGGAAAAAAAGACATGATTCTTGATAAGGTAACTTCCATTTCTGAATATTTTTTCTAAGTCAACTGTTTTACAAGTTTACTTTCCCTGGTCCTCTCCACACTCCTCCCTTTCTCTGAGATTAGCATTTTCCCCTACGAAAGTAGAAATTCAGAGTTTAGAAAATTTACCTGTGGTCACATAGCTAGTAAGTTTTAAAGCAATAATTTGCTTCCTAAGTGCTTGTTTCTTTCCTCTGCTCACACTATTTCTTTTGTTCCTTAGTACCTTTTAATTTAGCTGGAAACCCAGATACGTACATGATACAGACATTTTAAGGCATGTACTATGGTGTAGTACATGCCTTAAAATGTCTGTATCATGTATCTTAGCTCTGCAGTCAGATAGCCTGGGTTCAGATTTCCAACTTTGCTACATTGTAGCTGTATGATCATGGATAAATTCCTAATGTTGGGATGATTCAATTGAAATAATATGTATAAAATGCTTAGTATAGTACCTTTAACATAATTGCTAGTATATATTAACAATTACTCTTAAATATTGTTGATGTATACATATAAAGACATCTCTGGAAGCCTCAGAAGGAGGCAAAAGGAACTGGTCACAGAGTGCTTCTGAGATGGGAACTGGGCAGCTGGGACAAGAGGATGATTTATTCCTCATTTCAATTACTTGTATCCCCAATGTACATTTAAATGTTGGGCCATGAATTAGTCAAATTTATGTTTCTGTGACCAAAATGCATGACAAGAACAATTTAGAGAAGGAAAAGCTTATTTGGGTGCAATTTCAGAGGTTCATAGTCAGCCAACTCCTAGGTTCTTGGCTTGAGGTGAGACAGAACATCATGGCAGAAGGGCTTGATGGAGAAAAGCTGCCCGGTTCACAGTAGCCTGGAAGGAGAGTGAGGGTGGGGGGAAGTAGGAGGCACAAAATATGCTCCCCAAGGGCATGCACCCCCCCCCCACCTACTTCCTCCAGCCTCACCCTACCTGCCTATAGTTAGCAACCAGTACAGTAGTCCTTTCAAATTATTAATCCTTCAGTGGGTTAATCCACTGATTAGGTTATGGCTCTAAGCATTTCACCTCTGAACATTCTTGCATTGTCTCACACATGTGTTTTTTGGGGACATGCCCTATTCAAATGATAACAGGCCCTATACCTGTTCAAATAAGCAATTCAAATAAACAATTATATAATTTTAACCAACAACTGTTATTATCATTGTAAGGAATATGAAATAAAGAAGCTGCTGGGAGGGTAGACTGGTTTGCAGCAGATTTCTTGGAGGAGACAGATTGAACAGGAGTTTGAAGCAGGTACAGAACTTTCCTGAAAGACTACAGAATTGGAGGGGCATTTCAAGTAAAAGATTCTTGTATAGTAGAGCATAATGGTGGAAATGAGAAGCCAGTGAGTGCATTCCACCCAATTGGAATAACCATTGGGTGCTGTGGAGACCACTCATCTGGGCAATAGATTAGAGTGTTTTTAGGATACTTAGAAAAAAAGAGGCTGTAAGTGAGAAGTTGGCAAACATGCTTTACCTCAAACACAAAAAAAATTGAGAAAGAGCAGTTCTGGAAAAAGATTGCCAGTTGAGGCCGATTCCATGAGTCCTGCTGCCAGGATTATTCTGGTTCATCAATCCAAGTTGAGCTGAGGAACCTCTGACATCCCTCCTCTCTGCCTGCAGGTCAACTGCCTCCAGTCTTGAGGTCATCACCCACCAAGGAAGCTTCATCCCGGGGACAGCAGGATCGGCTCTAGAGCGTGGATTTAGGAGGAAGAAACTCTTCAGGCAACTAAACAGTAAAAATGACCCACCATTAAATACACTAAGAGAAGTGCAAGGTGAGGAGTTTGAACAAGAATAATCCAAGGGCACTCGCTCACAGTACCTACAGGGATATAGGCTGCTGTGAGCTTTGCCCATTGAACTGCAGTAAAAATCTCTCTCCCTCCCTGGAGATACTTGATATACACACAGTATCTGTTCAGACAGTGGTCAGAGTGTGGACTTAACTGAGTGAAACTAATTTAGTCTGTGCAGTCAGATAGACCTGGGTTTGCATGGTTATTCTGCCACTTCCTTACAATATGCTTTGGTCACACTTGAATCTCTGAGCCTCAGTTTTCTTGTCAGCAGAATGGAGTTAATCACTCCACAGAGGCTTCTAAGGGGATCAAATGCCAGAGTGTTTGAAAAGCACAAGCTAGGCTCTTTTCTTTGTGGGAAAAGAGCAAGAATCGGGACACAAATTGAAGAAACAAATGCAAGAAAAGCCATTCTCAAAATTACCTTTGGTCCTCCGCACTCAGCCTCAGGATGTATGCTTCTTTCTTTAACTCAGATACCAAAGGAAAGAGAAAGAGAGTGAAATGGAGAAAGGCAGGAAGCCAGATTCTGGCTTTTACACAAGAAAATTCACTCTAAATAATTTTCAGACAATGTTGCTCTCCTTCCTCAAACACTGGGGCCGTAGGCATTATGCCAAGCAGTCAGCAGCCTGGCAGATATTTTAAACTGATTCTGAGGCTGAATGACAGGCCATTTGCACCATATGCCACTGACACGTTAATCTAGGCATGGATGCGGGGCACCTGGGGAAATCCATGAAATGCCATTTAGGCAGGGCACACCAACTCCAGTGGCAGAAGTTCTTAGAAGCAAACAGTGAGGACAGCCAAGAATATCGACATGGAAGGGAAACAGGAAGGGGAGGTGCAGTGCCCAAAGCTTGAAAGAATTTCTGAATTGCAGATACTTCATTATGCTTCTAGGAGAGCCACAGGTTCAGTTCAAAACTGAGTACTAACAAGCTGGACAAATGAGTATCTGCTACTTATGTACCCGTTATTTGACATCACCACCAATCCCATGATGCTTCTATCCACTGGCAAATGCTGGGCAATGCTCCAGTTCACCAGAATAACCTCCTTTAGCCCCGCAATTTCATTTAAAAACCCAAGAAAGTGGCTGCTAAATGATGCTAGTAGATGCCCAGACTTTTCAGGGTTCAATTTTGTGGGAACACTCTGGGCCTTTCTCTCTTTTGCCCAGCCCTATTTCCTGGTTACTGTGAGCAGTAATGAGCTTCTCTACCGCAGCATGAGTACAGGCTCACAGCCAGCACAAGAAAAGGGCTGAGCTCATGTGGGGCAAACAACTCTATTTCATGGGCAGATCACACATCTGTTTTTTTTCTTTCTTCTGTGATGCAACTATACTAATGATTTTTTAAAGTAGGAATAAGGCAGTACTATGACTTTCTGGGGAAAATAGTCACACAGCAGGAAAACTGTAGCAGACATCATCAAAGGAAATCAGAATAAATGCCCACCCACCCTTGTTATTAGACTAAATGATCATCCTAACTTAGGGTGTCTTAATAAATGAATAAATCACTCTTAATTATTTTCTTATAGGCAAATGTGTTTTTTTTTTTAAAAAAAAACATCAGATCTTCCTGTTAATGTTGGTTATTTTTCCTTGTTAGAAGTATCTGAGAGATCATAAAAATAAGATTAGACCATCAAAGAACCTGGGTGTTTCCCTGACTTCTGGATGGTAAGTAGTTGGGAGTTAGAGTTGTTGAGCATGAACTCTAGAATCCGCTTTTGGTTCAAAACCAGGGCTCTGTCCCTTATACCCTAATGACCATTGGCAATTTATTCAATCTCTCCCCCTCTACTCTTTGTTTCTTCATCTATAAACTTATAAAGAATAACTCCACCTTCCCGGGTCATTGAGAGAATTAAAAGAGAAGACAAATATGTAGTAAGGAGCACAATTTTGGCACATGGTCATGGAACCTGTGTGAAGGGCCCGATCTTTTTTTTTTTTTTTTTGGTACCAGGTATTGAACCCAGGGGTATTTAGCCACTGAGCCACATCTTCAGCCCTTTTCAAATATTTTATTTAGAGACAGGGTCTTGCTAAGTTGCTGAGACCGGCTTTGAACTCTCCATCCTCCTGCTTCTGCCTCCTAAGCCACTGGTATTACAGGCATGTGCTACTGCCCCTCGTGCTGGGCCAGATCTTGGAAACCACTTGTGGTTTTTCAACAGAGAGACATGGTTTCCATGACTTCTTAGCAAAGCCGGAGTGGGTGTTTGAATCAGAAAATCATAGCTTTCACCACTAGATCTATTAGGCTGTATTATGCTTTATTAAAGATTTGTAAGATGTAGAAAATTTCCTTTTTTAAAAATCCCCCCTCAGGAGTA
Organism: Marmota marmota marmota; assembly: GCF_001458135.2. Taxonomy (NCBI): domain Eukaryota; kingdom Metazoa; phylum Chordata; class Mammalia; order Rodentia; family Sciuridae; genus Marmota; species Marmota marmota. Next base: position 8,212,006 of record NW_026000076.1, read on the forward strand.
GTTTAAAGTCAACCCTAAAGAACAGTAATTGCACTTATCATCTAAGACCTTATACCCAGTGACACCACACCTTTGCTCTATGTACCCAGAAAATCCATCAGAAATGAGATCAAAACACTCTCCTGCAGTGGTCTCTTCACTGATCTTTCTGTACCCATCCTTGGGTAGTAGGGAGCTCTACACATGATGTCATAAAAACATGTTGTATTATTTTCTCAGAAGCTGCAGATGGTTCCCTATCCTATACAAAAGAGAGCCAAAGTTCTCACTACCTACAAAGCCCTTCCTGGTCTGGGCCCCAGTTACTATCCTTATCATCTCTCTTTACCACTCTCTCTTTTGCATATCCCTCCAGCCACATGAGACTCCTCAATATACCATTCATGTTCCAGAACCTCTGAAATTGCTGCTTTGTCTCTTTGGAATGTTCTTGTTTTATGTACCCAAGTAACTTTCTCCTTTACTTCATTTATGTTTCTGTTCAAATATCACGTAGAGAAAACTTCCTTGACAACTGTTTTTAAATAGTCACCCAACCCTGCTATCCTCTGTCTCCTTTCTCTGATTTACTTTTCTTCATAGAGGCTTCAAGATTTAATATAGGAAAATTAAAGTAATGAGGCCCAGTATCCATTGCTACAAAAATGTCCCAACACCAAAAATTGATATGTGCCATCTTCATCTTTCACAACTCTCTCTAGATTTCCCTCACCCTTTGCCAATACCTCAACTGGTCTAGGTTGCTTTCCAGCAACCCAGGAGTCATCCAAGAGGGACTCAGACCTTCATCACCAAAGAATTTGGGTTTCTTTAGACCTTTTGGATGGAAGTCACTGCAGTTGCCTGTTTATAGTTATCACTGGGTCCTGGAGGTATCCCCAAGAGATGTCCATTGAATCCATATATTCTGGACATACTCACTTCTGTCCTATTACTTCCATTTTTTTAGTAACCAACTAAGTTTCTCATAGTAATCAGGTTCAATGGCCTGAATAAGAATGTCACAATTGGTCATTGAAAATGATGGTGAAAGGGACCAATTTCTATTTCTACCTGTTGATTCCTAGACACACATAGTACAGCTATTAGGGAATCTATTCTGATTGGTCTGTGCATATACTTTATGATGGAGGATGCATTTCAGCTCCACAGAGTGTTTAGCCAAGTTGGCACCTTAGCTACCTTCCATCATTCTACTAGGCTGATTGTCTCTCCTAGCAAATACAGTATAAGACCAAAAAATCCCATAGTAGTGTGAGCGTTGTCACACCCCCTTTGCCATCAAACAGGTCCCTTAATCGAGGCAAAGTTGTGTGAGATCCCATGTCAATAGAAAGACATTCTGTAAAAGCTCAGAGAGCAGTGCTTGCAACAGCACCATGGTCAGGAAAGGCAAAGCCAGATTCAAAGCAGGAGTCAACTCCAGTAGTGGAATTGGGCCTGATGTAACCAACTTGCCACCAAATGCCTAGCTAGTGTCCTCGAGGATAGTGCCTTATCCATGACAGTTTGTATTGCTGGCAGGAATTGCCTTCAGGAATAGTGGCAGCTACACTAGGTTTGGTAAGAGGGAGTCAATACTGATGTGTTCATGCTTGGTCTCCACCCCTGTCACCATGGCCACATGATTTATGAGCCAATTACACAAGTACTGGAATGATCACAGAGAGGTTTATTGACATCCAGAAGACAAGTCATCTTTGGTTATTGATTCTCTATTGATTCACTGTGGTTGATACTCATGACCTTTAATAGAAGATTTACAAAATCCTCATCCTTTATGTATGTCTTCATAGGTCCAATCATGTACCTCATCTCCAAACTTCCTTACAGAGAAAAACCTATAAAGATGGATATTATTGAGTTGGTCATAGCTGTGAATGTGTTGCAGAATCTTCTACCCCAAGAGGACAACCCTACCCACCAGGTTCTATTCTTATTAGTGTTATTTCCCTTGAAGATCCAGGTTTGCATATCCTGTAGACATCTATTCAGGTTATTGAAAAAGTTCAGACTAGATGGCAAAATAGATTCCTGGTCCAGTTGAGGCAAGGTCTTTATCTGGTTATTCCTGGGCATAGCTGGTTGCTACAGCAAGGTTGGCATAAAAGGCAGTTGAAAGGGTATGAGGTGAAGCCTAAGAACTGTCTGAGATACTATCAAAGCATGGGGAGCCAGTCATGATTATAAGTGTTAAGTTATGTATTTTGTATAATTAGATATAATAGGATATTTTCAACTATGGAAATGACTGAATGGAGATGGCCTAGGGGAGAACTGGAGTGAAGGACAGGAAAGAGATCACTCAGATTTCTGAGAGTGTAGGGATTCTCTTGGTTTAGATAGAATTCCATCCTGCTGCCTCCAACCAAAAAATTGCCATTTTTTTTGCTGCGATGCAGAGTAGTACATGGTTAAGAAAACATTATTTGGAGTGAGATGTGGCCTCTTTGAATCATGGCTCTACTGCATGGGTAAGTCCCTTTTAACCTCCTTACTCTTCATTTCTCTCATTTATCAAATGAAGTTAATGACAGTACCTACTTCATAGATTCATAATGAAACAATTGATACAAAATGCTTGAAATCCTGGGTTTAATTCTCAGCACCACATATAAATAAATAAAATAAAGTTCTATCAACAACTAAAAAAAATTTTTAAAAAATGTTTGAAATCAGACCTGGCACTTAATAAGGCCTAATCAACATTATGTTTTATTACTTTAGGGGGGAGTACAAACAACAGCTTTTAAAAACTAAAGGAAACCTAATTAGAACAAAAGAATAATAGGAAAGAGAAAACAGATAAACCCCTTCTATACAACACAAAGATTTTAAGGAAAGTTCTGTAAAAAGCATTCAGTCTTCTGCAAAAAATTGCCCCAAGATTTTTGAGGCCTCTCAGATACTTGTTCAGCAGAAATGCCTTTTAGCTTTCAAGCAAAGAGAACTAATCAAGCAATAATGGCCATGTTGACATTATCAGAAAAAGAAGTAGCAAAAAAACTTGTTGGTAGGCTCATCTTCTTTTGGAATCTATAGCACATATGGGTAGCTTGGGCCTTTTCTCATTTCTCCAGTGTATGGCCGGATTAGCCAGGCAAATGCAATCTGCCTCCACATCAGAGGGAAAAATATTTCCATGCAGAAAGGGCTACAGCTGTCACTGATGGCCCTGTGCATTCTGAGAACAGAATGTTTTGCTGCAGCCAATTTATTTTAGGGGAAAAAATAGTTTTCTTCTGTTATGGTCCCGATGTGAGGTGTCCTCCAAAAGCTCACATGTGAGACATTGAAAGAAGGTTTGGACGAGAAATGATTGAGTTGTAACCTTAACCTAATCAGTGAACTAATCTGATGGGATTAACTGAGTGGTGGCTGGAGACAAGTGGGGTGTAGTTGGAGAAAGTGGTTCATTGGGGGGCGTGGCTTTTGGATATATATTTGTATCTCAAGTGGCGACCTCTCTCTCTGCTTTCTGATCATCATGTGGGATGTTTCCCTCTGCCACACTTGAGGTGATATCCTGTCTCACCTCGAACCCCGAGGAATTGAGAGCCTGCCTTATGGATTGAGACCTTTGAAACTGTGAATCGTGAGCCCCTAAATAAACCTTTCCTCCTCAACAGTTATTCTGGTTGGATCCTTTAGTCATAGCAGCAAAAAGAGCTGCCTAAAACATATTCCTACCTAGCTGCCGCTGAGGCTTCCTTATGGTCATACCTGGTGTAAACTGGAAAATTATGTTGAAGATTCCAGGCACTGAATAGGGCTGGGAAAATATCAAAGCATTTGGGCATTGGTTTGACAAGTTATCCAAAATATCATGAAGAATTTTATTTTTGGTCTTCTGCCTTCAAGGTGCACTCTCTCCAGTGCTCAAGCTCTTTGTGAATTTGCCTTGGCAATTAGCATGAAGACATAAATGACCTTCGGCAATCATTAGCTCCTTAATCATCATCGGCCTTCCCTTTATTTGCCAGCAGATCCTGACTCACTTCATTTTTATATTATAAAACCCTTCCACTTATTTTTCAAGTTCAAAGGGCCTTCTTTATATTTTTCTTTTATTATGAAAGTAATACTTGCTTATTAGGAAAAAAGTCAGATTAGAATGGTACAAAGTGAAAAGTAAAATTTTTCTTCCTGCTGTATTACCAACCACTCCATCCTTCTTCCTAGAGTTTCACTGTTTACAACATCAAATTGTGTATGATCCTAGGCATTTCCTTTTCTCAAAGAAGACTGTACCCATTCTGTACAATTCACAAATACATGCACTTATGCAATTATTTTTGCAACTTAACTTTCAAATAATATTGATAATAACTTTTCTTTTGTCTATATAAACTTACTTCATTCTTTTTAATGAGTGTGTAGTATTTTGTTGTATGGTTTTACCAGAAATTATCAACCAGTCCACTATTAATGAAATGCATAAATTGTTTCCAATTTTCTCTATTATAAAGATGATATTGCTGATGTTGATGGTGTCTACACTTAATGTTTTATATATATTGCTAAAATTTGAACCAATTTACACTCCATTAACAGTATATGAGAGTGACTACTCTTCTACTCCCTCCCAAGGTCCCTGAGTCTCCTGAGAAACTGTCCAAAGTTATGAAGTCCGGCAGACCTGACTTCTGAATCATGGCTCTTCTACTCTTTAGCTAGGTGACCCCTTTTAAGTTACTAGGCACATTAGGGCCTCAGTTTCCTTACCTATAAAATATAAACAAGAATAGCCTCTGCCTAGGTTGTCTGTGATCATTAAGTGAAATAATGTGGGTGAAGAGCCTACTACAGTTCCTGCCAGGTAGCAACCACTGAGGGTGAGCCATTTCCCTATTGCAGTCCCCTTGCCTGCCTTCTTGTTCACACCTGCTTCCATTGCTGCCTTCTCTTTCTGGAATGCCCTTTGCTTATGTTCATGGCGAAACTTCCCTGAGTGGAGTAAGAAGAAACACATGGGCTGGAGTTTTGGAATCACTTCTTTCTTATTTAATCTGTTTTCCATGCATACCATCAGAGATATGCTAACGCTTCTCTGGTACATCATTTCCAGGAATTTGGGCATCCTGATAAGTTAACTACCACATTCTGTTTGAGACAGGGTCTCTCTGTGTTGCCCAATCCCATCTCAAACACCAGGGCTCAAGTGATCCTCCTGTTTCAGCCTTTAGAGTAGCTGGGACTACAGGCACGTGCTACCATGCACCACTAAAATTCCTTTTGAATCATTTTGTGCAAATTAATCAACACTAAAAGGTAATAAAGAATTGTGTAAAGAAGGGACTTTTGTGGGTTACAGGGTGACTGAAGATTGTCCTTCAGAAAAGGAATCCTGAAGAATTTTTCCTAGAGGATTATGTATAACCCCAGTACTTGTATGACCTGCCCCAAAACTTCTGGGCACAAACAAAGGGTATTGAGAAATAACCAGAAGCTCTATTCGTTCTCCACCTTTGTAATTTTAAATAGTAGCAATTCAATTATTGGTGATATTTATAGTATGTACATTCCTTATATAAATCCACAGCCTTTTTGTTTTCTAAGAGCTTCTGACCTAAGCCATTGAAAAGTAGGGTTTTCTGGCTTAGCTGATTTGCTTCCCAAAAGCTCAACCCCACTTTGATAATCCGATTTTTAAAACACTGTTTTAATGTTGGGGATTGAGCCCAGAGCTTCATCCATGTTAAACACACATCCTACCGCTGGGCCACATCCCAGCCCCCCTGGGCCTTTTTTTCCATTAAGATCTGGAAGAACTAAAGATAAGAACACCTCAACCAGGTCCATTAACTTATAGGAAAGGATTGTACCTAGGGAGGAGGCAAAGAAAGCAGACACATTCAAAGTCGCTTCCTCCTTGGTGCCGTGTTCATTCTTCATGGTTCTTCCTCAGCTGCTGGAAAGTAATTCAGCTCCCAAAGCTCAGATGGCTTCATGTTGTGGAGAATAAGATGTGATGCTCTCTGCAGCAAGGCCACCTTCACCCTAGCCCAGTAAGAAGATCTGTGTGGAGCTTTGATTGCAAGGAGATTTTACTTTTGGCATGAAAAGCCAGTATCAGATCATTTGAATTTATTTTCCACTTCAGTTTGCCCATCTGCTCCAGGAAATCTGATTTAAATACATTTTATCAGAAGCTTTCCACAGGCGCCAAGTTACCTAGCAACTCCAAGTTTCCTTTAGTGAGTTGTTTCCAACATAAAGTGCATTTACAACTTGGGAAGGATGTGTTTTTAGCCTTCCAAGTTTATGAAACAAGAATTAAATATTGAAACTGCCATTCTCACTCTTCATGAATATAGAACCTATTAAATTACATAGAGTCTAGGGGGCTATATTTCCAAAGATAAATTTTTAATTAACCTACATGACCATAAACTTAAATGAAATAGTTCTGTTTAATTTGCAATAACCAATCCAAGTGCAGCTTTGCACAGTTCTAATTTAGGATCTTTAACAAAATCTAAATTAATGCTTTGCATATTTGGCCTACTTTGTTACTTCAAAAAGATTTGGTATTTCTGGCTTTGTCAAATATATCCCTTGGCTCCATTATGAGGATATGGGCTCTGACCTACAGTTCAAGATGGTGGGCTAAACACATGCAGAGACATCGTTATTCTCCAAACACTGGGAATGATGGATAAAATATTTAATTCATATATACATATTGTAAACACAAAGCTATGATCCAAGACAAAAAAGGGAAAATATTTATATGAATCACAAATGGAAAGGAAAACCATGTGGTTAGCCAGGACTGAAGCCACACAGACCACAGGAAACTGAGAGTAAATAGAGTTGGAATCTGAACTCCAACTTGGGAATAGGCTTCCTTCACCCCCTGCCTGTGGTAGGAAACTGGGACTGGACTCTCCACACGAAGCAAGAAGTGAAAACCTATCTACCAGCTTGTGAACAGGAAGAAAAATCACTTCGCCCATCACCCAAGCAGCAACTAGAAATGTATTATTTGCTTTACTAAACAAAATTATTATTCAAGATTGAAGATTAAATAATCATATTTTCATATAGACAAGCACTTTGAAAATTTACAACCCTCAGATTCTCACTAATGTAAATAGTATGATATTAACTGTAGCAACAATACTAGTAACTTTTGTGCATTAAACAAGTTTAATAGGACATGGTTTAATTTAGAACTTCTTTTGTTTATTTATTTATTATTATTATTATTATTTTAATTTTTTGATATCAGGATTGAACCACTAAGCCACACCCCCAGCCTTTTATTTATTTATTTATTTATTTATATTTAGAAAACGGGTCTCACTAAGTTGTTGAGGCTGATTTTGTTTTTTTTTTTGTTTTTTTTTTTTA
>NW_026000076.1:8223327-8227779 GCF_001458135.2 Marmota marmota marmota
GGCACAGAAACCACAGCCCCGCCAACAATCCCAATCCACAAACTCTCCCTGTATAAAAAATATTCAAAAAAAAAAAGAAAAAAAAGGCGGGGCGCACTGAGCTTTCTTTGCCTCAGGTACTTACAATCCACTGCTGATTACACATTCAGCTTCTCCGCCCGGAGCGAAGCAAAAGAGGAAGCAGATGGGAGCAAAGTGCCCGCGGCTCTGAGCATCCAAGCGTCTCTTTTTCGATTTCTTTGTTCTTCCTGCTCCTTGGCAAAGTGGTCCGCTACAGATTAACGGTGAAAGGAGCGCTAACAGACTGTGCGAAATCTCTATTAAAGCCGCTGCTTTGAGCACCACGCTCAGCACTTCAGCAACCCCCGTACGCAGCGGCCATCTTCCGTTGAGGCTGATTTTGAACTTCCAATCCTCCTGCCTCAGTCTCCTGAGTCTCTGGGATTCTAGGTGTATGCCACCATGTGGCTAATTTAGATACTTTCAAAAATATTAATATATGTTCATATGTAGGATTGCAAAGATCATGAGCTGTGTTTCTGACCAAGGTCTGAAGCCTAGGATAGCAGCTCATATTAAGGAGATACAAAACTGAAAGAAACATTGAGCAAAATCATTTTCCATTAAAGTAGGAGACAAAAGAGTGGTGTTAGACCTATATAGAAATTAAGTTGCCAGCAACAGATTAGCCTTTGAGCCAACAGGATGCAAAGGTCTAGGGCCAGGCAGTGGTTTACTGTTGTGACATGTGACAGCTTGGTCAGTCAGAGTCAAACATAGCTGTTAGTAGCCTGTCTAAGGAAGTAGTTCTCAAACTTCTGGTCTCCAAGAACTTCTGTGGATTTTTGTGGGATATATATATCAGAAATGGAGAGGAAAACCATGTGGTTAGCCAGGACTAATATAACTATTATGGTAAATTATTTTTATATAATATAATAAGATATTATATAAAAATAATTTACCATATTAGAAATTAAAACTCAGAAAACTTGAAAACTCAATATCCCTCCTCCTCGTTATCCATGGGTGATATAGCCCAAGCCCCCAGTGGATGTCTGAATCCTCAGATAGTACCAGACCTATAATTTAATGCCTTTTTTATCTTAACTAAGCATTTATCATGCACTGTGGCCACAGCTTTTTCAGTTTGAGGTGCAACAGCAAACCTAGCATGGATTTCTTTTTCCTTCATTACAGCTTCATGGATAGAAGATTCGTTCTTGCTGTGGAGCTTAGCAACCTCAGCATATGATTTTCCCCCCTTTCCTTATTAAGTGAAGAACTTTCATCCCTTCATTTACAAGAAGTACTTCACAGCTTCTCTCTGGCATATCTGAATTGTCGGCATCACCGCTCTTTCATTGGGGGTCCTCATTAAGTAAAATAAAGATTACTTGAAGACAAGCACTGAAATATTACCACAGGCCATCTGATAACCTAAATGGCTACTAAGTGACTAATGGGTGAGTGGTGTATACAGTGGACACACTGCACAAAGGGATAATTCACATCCTGGGTACAACGTAGTGGAATGACACAAGATTTCACAACTCAGAATGGTGTGCCATTTACAACTCTGGATTGCTTATTCCTGGAATTTTTTCCTTTTAGTATTTTCAGACCACCATAGGTAACTGAAACAATTGGAAAGCAAAAACATGGATGAGAAGGAACTACTAAAATATATAAGGACACATCCCACTGCCATCAGAATATTGACATCGTCGGTTATCATGTAGTCTCCGAACAACTCCCCTGTAAAGGTATGAGAGAACAAAAGAGAAACAGGAAAATAACATGTTGATATTACTTGAAAATAGTTTTGACCTCACAAATTTCCCTGAAATAGTCTAGAGGATCCTTAGATGCCCTCAGACTTTATTTTGAGAGCTCTGTTCTAAAGGACAGAACACACTGAGTATTCTTTCAAGGACAACTTGTATGTGTCCTTTAAGGTGCAGCGCCATCTGATTAATCTCCAGATGTGTTACTGCTCTTGCCCTTGCCTGAATTCATGGAACTCATTGCCAAAAACACACTCGGCACTTATTTCAACCATCTTTGATAGTCTTGTTTTGTTTTATAATCTGACTTTTAAATAGATATATGTGTCTTCTCTCCTCGATTTGATCAGAATCTCTAGAGGGCAAGACACAAATCTTCTATTTCTTTATTCTTAAAGGAATTAATATGGGATATTGTGAGGTCAATAGGAATTAATTGTGATTGTAATGGCTCTGAATTTATTCATTAATTGTAATTATAATGGATAATCTTAGAATGATTTAGAAAGTAATTTTATTATAGATTAAAAAAAAAAAAGCAAAAGGGATCCCACTGAACCTCTCCTTTTATATTCCTGACGGTCAGTACCATTAGTGTGCAATTAGTCTCCACGGTCAGAAACATGTAGACATGCTCATCACTCAGTCCCTCATTTCTCATTTCATACCTAATTGGCCAGTAAATTCTGCCAATTGTACTCTGTAACTGTCCCTTGAGGTGGCCCCATTCTTTTCATTCCTATTGTCACTTCCTCAGTCAAGCTTCTAACTGTTCTTGCCTTTAGTATAGGAACAACCTCCTTACTGCATGCTCTAGGCCAACCCCTTATTTCTGCTCTTACCCATATATATGACTCATACTCACTGGAGTTATTTTCCTGAGAATAGATTTAATCTTGGTATTTTCCTGCCTAAAAATCCCCCACGATAACCAATGTTCCTCAGCTTAGTGCCAAAATAGACCAGATTTTACCTACCTACTACTGTCAGCTAAAGGATGGTGTATTACTCAGCTTTGTGTTACTGCAACAAAATGGCTGATGCAGATAACTTATGATAAGAAAAAGGTGATTTAGCTTACAGTTTGGGAGGCTGAAGTTCCAAAGGGCACAGTGCAGACATGGTGTATCACCATAATTATGGTACTGACAGTAATGGTGGCCACGTATGACAGGGCAAGAGATTGCATCTCCAACTAGGAGTAAAAGGACAGAGAATGGGGCCAGACTCTGGCTTTTCATGAGAACTACCTAGGAGTCCCAGAACTACCTTCTAAATGCATGCCCCAAATGACCTAAGAACTTCCCACTAGGTCCCACTACGCAATAAAGCCACATTGTAGACAGAGCCTTCAATCACAGTGGATCCTTTGGGGAGAATAACCATATTTAAACCAGAGCAAATGGTCTTTGAGTTGATGCACTGATATCCTATGTCCCCGGGCTAATGACATCCAGAATAAGGCCTTCTAATTATGTAGTCAAAAGACTGAGTACATCTGGGATGTACTGATTGCTTGACAGAAAACAATTATGGAATTCTTCTAGAACAGCAATCTGTCCCAATCTTTGCAGATTATGTGCAACTGTTTTCGTTTCTCCTAATCCACTTTATAATTGATTATCAATGGAAAAATTTCCTGACATAATACCTACCACAACAGGTATACTAGTGGTTTTCAACCAAGGGCAATTTTCTTTGCCCCTTCCCCAGGAGATATTTGGTAAGTTTAGAGACATTTTTGATTATTACAAACTAGGGAGACAGATGCCCCTGTGTGCTAAACATTTTTGATGTACAGAATATACACCCCTCTCACCTGACAAAGAATTATCCAGCCCTAAATGTAGGCTGAGAAACCCTGAGGTACATGATGTAGCTTTAGTGATACATGTAATACTTTCCTACATAATGTTCTTAAGTAACTGATGAGGGTAACCTTATATAGCCATTTGCAATCATAATCCACTGCTCAGTTTGACTCCATGGCCTGCAAAATAACGTTTAGACTCTCAGACATGATGTTTGAGACCATTCTAAATTTATTTCTGCTCTCATCAGCTCCATCTTCCTTCACTTATCATTGTGTGTCTTGCACTACATTACAGTATGTTAAACTTCCCACCATTCTCTGAAACACTACATTACAGTATCATATCTCTGTGTAAACTCTTCTCTGACTATATTGCCCCCATTTTTTTTTTTTAAATGAAGTACCGGGAATTGAACCCAGGGCCTCAGACATTCTACCACTGAACTACATCCCCATCCCTTTTTGTTTTTATTTTGATTCTAGACAGGATCTTACTAAGTTGCCCAGGCTGGCCTCAAACTTAGGATCCTTGTGCTTCAGCCTCCAAGTAGCTGGGATTATAAGTGCACTACTGTGCCTGGCATAGTCACCCTCTCTTCTAATTCAGGTAACTAACTTGTGTTTATCTCTAAAGACCAGATCAATTACAGCCTTCCCTGATACCTTGTCCTCTTCCATTCACACTTATCCTTCAAACAGACTTTTCCTATCTTTTTTTTATCGTATTTATTTACTTGTCTATTTTTCCTATTGCACTGTGAGATTTGGTATCTTTATATTAATGTGTATTAATAGTAATTAACACTGGGCCTGACACATGGAAGGTGCACAAAAATTTTATATATATATATA
>NW_026000076.1:8229972-8255911 GCF_001458135.2 Marmota marmota marmota
ATATATATATATATATATATATATATATATATATATATATATAAAATTATATTATATATAATATATATTTATTTATGTATGTATTATATAAAAATAAAAATGGATGTGTGCACTTGTGTATATGTACACCTGCATGTGAACACATATACACAGGCCTACACACACACATTTGCCAAAGGAAAACTCTGTCTGAAGAGAGATTTCATCACCATTGCCATGAAAGATTACTCTTTCCAGACATTTATATGGTGTTTCTGTGGCAGAAATATAAATAAAATTCAAAGGACCAAAATGAAAAATGCTTCTTTACTAGGAACAGTAACAGCAGGGGTAAAAGTAGTATTATTAGTAATGGTACTCTACTATATTTACTAATAGTACTCTATTAACAGTAATAGTAGAGTCGAGCAGCAGCAGAAGCCCAGCTAAGATTTAATTCATTTCCTGACTCCAACTTCAGTTCACTTCCCAAATTCTGGTGATGTGAGTCTTATGCTTGTCTCACTCTGTTCTGCGGTGGTGAGATGTATGGCTTGATATTTACAATGTCACTTCATTTTAAGAGTGGGATCAGACTAATACCTGGATATTTTAGCAAATGGATTTGAGCTCTATAAATTTGGCAGTCTTTACTCTGAAAAAGGTATTAAGAGGATGATATGAAAACAATAGGAAGACTCAGAAATCCCTGTTTACCTAGGACAATGCCAGTTTATGCCTATTTTCAGAGTTGATTATTAATAGCCCCTTTCACTCTAAAAATTATCACAGCTTGGATGACAAACTATAATATAATACTCATCACTCTTAATTGTAGCCATTTAACTAAAACCAATTTTCACAGACTTCAGACAAATTGTATTCAATTAGTATAATTTTTAAAAAGTGATTGTTACTTTTAAGTGATTGGGTATCATTCTCCTGGGTACAGATAAATAGTCCATCAAAATTGCCTAAACACGACCATTTGTAAAGAACTTTCCCATTTCCCTGATTATCTGGAATGTTAAATTGATATAATTCTTTCCTGCAGGAATCTGTCTTATAAATAATATTTATCGTCTGTGCTTCTGAAAGCTTTGTGAAAGATGTGTGGGGGCTGGAGGAGCCCAGTCTCTCTCTGCATACAGAGGGGCGAGCAGGGAGATGTAAAAACCCAGATCTTTTCCCCGGTGCAGACGGGAAAGTGAGTGAACAAGCAGCCCCCAGGCCTGCAGCCTGCAGTTGGACTGGGTCCTGAGAGTCCTACTTGGGGCATCAGCCGCTCCACACTCCCCAGATCAAATATCAGCTGACAGGACCAACTGGTGCCTCCTGCAGGTCTTTAAGAAATGATTTTCCAGCTGTGAACGGCTGTGCCATTGTCCTGCTGTTTGGCCAACTTCTCTCTGGCTGGCCCACTGGCAGGGCGGTCAGAATGAGCCAAATCAAAGAGTCCACAATGCAGCAGCCACCCAGCCCTGGACCTCCTCCCTCAGCTGTCTGATGTCAGATCATCAAAGGCCCTGCATATGGCCCTGTGCTTGCTCATCATTCACCTCACAGGCCTCTAGAATTTTCACAAGTCGGAGAAGGCGCCAGGAGAAAATTTGCGGCCCCTGAGGGCGCCCTAGGGGTGGTTAATAGCCAGGGAGGGTGACAAGAAAGGGGGAAGTTTAGTGTGCTGTGGTTCCCAATTGTTTGGCTAACAGCCGGAGGTTGACCTTGAGCTTGCGTCTGCCACATGGCAGAGGCACCAGCCGGGCAGCATGTTCTGAGGGATCAGGAATAATGGAACTTGAAAATGCAAATGGTTTTAATGAATAATTCTCCCTTCTCCCCACCCCCCCCCACCCCCAAAGCTCTGTGTGCTGAAAGAAATCTTTCTCAGTTTACAGTAGAAAGTCACTACTTCTTGCTGTAACGTGTAAAACTATGATTCCAGCACACAGATGGATATTCCGTACATAAAGACCCATCCTGGTGAGGCCTCTGCCCAGGGTCTGAGCCTTACAAGCTTGATTTTTCTGGATCATAGGGAAGCACGTTGTGCCCTGATTCAACTCAGTTTAGGGCAGTGGCGAAAGCATAACAAAGCCTTTTATGAGAATGTTTATCTGTCACAAGCCTTGTGGCCCTGGGATTTACCAGACCCTGGCCATAGGTCTGTGTAGAAGAGACTGGCTGGTCTGCAGCGTTTCTCCCTCTCTGTCCATCCAGGAGAATATGCACAGAATTAACGTGGAAGGGAGAGGGTACATTGTAGGATTGCCTGCTGCTCTGCTTCCCTTCACTGCCTCACACATACCCAAAGTACAGCTTGGGAGAGTTGAGGGACTGACTCACCTTGTACCTCTTCAACCCCATTCCTGGATAACTTGATTTCACCTCTGTCTCTAATTATCTGACAGGTAGCTGACCATATGGGATACATTCTTGGCCTTTGATTCTGATTCCCAACAACTTTGGGTGGCACATCAACATTTGAGAAAAGACAATTGCTCCTCTTTATTTCCCAGATCTAAATTCTGATAGTGATGCTTGGCCAAATTCTCCATCCCCTGAAGGATTTGCAATTGGTTAGGGAAACTCTGTATGTAGCAAGACATTAAAGTTGATCTCTCAAAGTAGATGTGATTGTCATCATTTTGATTTCATTGTCTGCCAAAGTTCTCAAAATTGCTTTGTAAATATACAAATAAAATGTAAGTAGTTTGCTACAGCTATTTTATTTTATAAAATGCCCTTTTAAAAAAAGACAGTGATTTCTTTAGTGGGATTTGTTGTATAAAAAAAAATAATGAATACAAAAAGCACAAGCTTTACCACATGGAAGTTGTTCAAAAATCTGTTTCCAAGGATCCTATTTGTGTAGTATTGTTTGCCCTGCACTCAACTGCAAAGACAAATTAGAGGTATGCATCACTTAAAGATGGGCTTTGGAAACAAAACCAGTTTGGAAAAAAAAATAAGAGATGTGATATTCACATTTTCAATTGCAAGATATACAAACTGAATTAATTAGTGGAAACTATTATTAGATGCAGGGCATTTCACCATCCATTAACTGCTGTGTCCGCATAAACAAGCTCTGCCTAAGATGGCTTATTTATAGGCTGTTATAGTTTGCATAAAGAAAGAAAAAATTAAACTGGAGGCTCTTTGAATATAGCATAGTGCTGAGATCGCATTTGCCATTACTTTTTAAATCTACACGTCTTTTTCAAATGCTTAAATTATTTTTACTGAACAGCAAGCTTAGGCAATGAGCCTGGATTTATACAGTTGTTTCTGGAATGGGCTTTGAAACCATCATGTGGTAATTTTTTAAGAAAAGAAAAACTTGGTCATGGAGCATAGAGCATTGTCCTAAAGGGGAAGGAGCCAGGCTGTACTTCTGTAGAGGTGGCTAACCCGCAGGCAGGAACAATTGCTTAGGACATTTTGCAAATTTACATTTACGTTGGTTGATTCCATATTAAACTGAACAACCAGGCACATAGAAGGTAAAGCCCTCTTTTAATTAACCCTCTTGGTGTGGGCCCATGTGATTAAATATGACGGAGCTGCTCCTGGGGTTTCTGCTACTGAAAATACTAACAATAATCATTTGTTTTGTTTTTATATTTAAACACATTATTACATAGCTTGGTGCAGAGATAATTACCAATTTTATCTCCTGTGTTTTTCTAATGTTCATTAATAACAATAAAGGGTTGTAGGTTAAAAACTCATTTAATTGCCTTTATGTTAATGACATTATGAATAGCCTTAGCTACAAGATTCTAATTCTGTCCAGTATCCTCTTTCTCAGTGCAGCCCCAGGAGGGCTGCTCATTTTATCAGCATTACTGATTCAGAGTTTTTCCTTGCAGGTGGGTTTTTGTACATAATCAGAATTAATGCACAACACATTTTGCAAGGAATGGAGTAGAAGCACTCAGAATAAGTAATTAACTAGAGTGCCCAAGGAAATATGCCCCGGCATTTTTTTTTTAGCATATTCATAAAACATTAAGAACAGTCATAAACACTGTAGAAACAATTTCCTGGTAATGTGCTTTTAGACTATTTTCTGGTTCCTTTTTTCCCTCCTCACATAGAAGAAAAATTTTTAAAAAATTGAAAATCCCAGGGATGCAAATAAAATGCCCAAAGTGTGGTGCTTCGGGATTAGATGTGCTTCTGTGATGCTACAACCAAGCTTAGCAGGAGTCTGGGTACAATTTTCCTTCCTGTCCTTATTCCTGTCTCCATCACATAATACATCAGACAGGAAAAGCAGTGAATGCAGCTTGCAACATCTCAGGAGATGTGATTCACCCCTGACCCTAGCGCCATTCCCAGTCTGAAGCATTGACCTCTTACGTGAGGGAGAATGGCCAGGGAGGGAGTAGCAAGAAGAAAAGGACTATTGTAGTGAATGCTGCGGTAGACTCCGGGTTCCTCCTTGAAAAGATACACTCATCCCCCTAGCTCCTGATAGTTGCTGGCTCTCAGCTGAGTCACTGTCCTTAGGCTATCAAGGTTGTGCCCTTATCCCCAACCTCAGGCATTCTGCAGAAAAATGACTGGAAAATAGTAGTGGTTAAAACTCTGTTCCCCTTTCCCCTAAGGTGGGAAAATTCAGAAGAGCCATCCTGGCATGGCAGTGCCCTGTGGGAATGGATGAGGTCTTTCTCCTTCATCTCCTTTCTCTTATCACAGATGCACCATAAAGCATTCTCTGATAAATCTCCTATGCTCAAATCTTAGAATCTATTTCCCAGGGTCCTTGAGCTATAACAGGTAGATAAACCATGGTGACCAACTGGTTCATCTCCATGCTGTTCAGTGGTTACTGAAGCAGTGGATACTCCTAGACTGTTTTGACTTTGATGTCCTCTTGGGTACCTTAGGTACAGAGTAGCACCAGGAGCAGGGTGCAGAAACAGTTCCCCTTCACTGAGTGGCATCACATGAGCTAGGTATATGAAGTTGTTTTTAAACGTATGGACCTTGGAGCTAGATGGGTGGGTTCAAATGCTGCCTTGAGTTCTTGGATCAGTTACTTAACAACTCTGAAACTCAGTTTCCTCATCTGGAAAGCAGAGCTTCTGGCACAGGTAATGCTGTTTAGTATAGTGCCCAGTAGGCACTATGTATTTACATGTTTATAGTAATGCTCAAAAGATTCAGTAGCTCACTTTCTCCCTTTTGCTATCTTCACACCAGTTTTTCACATGGAGAGTAAGATTATGGATACTACAAATAGTCTTTACTACCAGCAGACCAGTTACTTCAAGGTTGAGTTTTCAAATAGATGTGGCTCAGAGGCTCAGAGAAATGTTTGTACATCTATGGACACAGTAGCAAAATACACCACAGCTCAAGTGTGAAAGAAATTCTCCATCAATAGATGAAGATAAGCAAAATGTGGTACACAATAGAACAATCTTTAAAAAGGAAGTTCTGATTCCTGCTACAATATGGATGCATTTTGAGGACATTATGCAGTGAAATAAGCCAGTCAGAAAAAGACAACTGCTACATGATTTCATTTATACGAGGTACTTCAAATAGTCAAAATCAGAGAGACATAAAGTTAAATGGAGGGGAGGGGAAAATGGAGAATTATTGCTTAAGGGTTTAGCATTTCAATTTTATAAGATGAAGAGTTCTGGAGATGGATGATGGTGATCGTTGCTCAATGTTATGAATGTATTTAATACCACTGAACTGTGCCCTTAAAATGGTTAAGATGGAAATTTTCATTACATGTATTGAACTATTATAAAAAACAATTGGGGAAAAAACTGAAATCATCATGAATATGCAACATTAAATCCTCATTTTCTTAAGAGAGAAGGAAAAGAATAACCTTGGTTCTTCTTGGAGGTCAGCATGAAACCTAAATGGGAGCCGTTAGGGGAGGGGGTGTGGGACCAGCACAAAGCTCCTGGTTAAAAGAAGGACCAAAACATGTGTAAGATCCCCAGTGACTAGAGCAGGGCCACATTTAGTTCTTCCAAATGGTGGAGGCAATAGTATTAGTTTGCTATGTACCTGGGTTCTTTAATGCATTAGCTAACTTAATTCTCATAACATCCTTAATTAGGTGGCATTATTATGCCCATTTTAAAGCTGAGGAAACTTAGGTTTAGAGAGCTTAAATAACTTTCTCTAGGCTTTATAGCCAATACGTTGCTAACAAAAACCCTTGTGTGGCCTTTAGCCACACCTAATAATAGAGAACCCCTAGGCTTGGAAACTTGTTTAAAATTATCCCCAATGTCAGTATTTCCCAGCCAATTATGTCTATTCATTTTTAATAATAATATCAAAACATTCAAGTCCCATCTGGAGACCCTGATATTTCACACTGCTGATGATATTTCACAGTGAAGTAAAAATGTCCTGGTGCTTAAATCAATAGAGGCCTAGCATTTCTTATGACATCATAACTTGGAAACACAATTCCCCTGTCTTAAAGTTTAAAATGTGTGCTTTGGAAGCCCCATTTAAGAGACATGAAAATTATCATTGTTCAGGTGATTTTGGTGAATATATGCTCAAAAATCAGAGTATGAGAAAATGTCCTTAATAATGCTGTATTTAGTATTTATAGTAAAAATGTAAATTTATATAGCACATAACATTTTATCAAATGCTTTTACATTTATTTAGCATCACAACAATTTGGTGGAATGCTATTCCATTTATCTGATGATAAGACTTCACTTCTCTAAAGAATCTACTCAAATGCCAAATTATCACTTAGCAACTAAGTCTAGATTCCATTCTTTAGACCCTTTGCCACTCAAAATGTGGCCCTTGGGCTGGCACTATCAGTATCACCTGGGAGTCAGAAATTTGAACTCTTAGGCTTCACTCAGATCTACTGAATCAGAATCTTTTAACAAAATTGCCCATAAATTTGTATGCACATAAATTTTTTTTTTTGGTGGGGTAAATGCTAGGGATGGAACCTAGGGCACTTAACCATTGAGCCACATCCCCAGCCCCTTTCATTTTTTATTTTGAGACAGGGACTTGTTAAGTTGCTGAGGCTGGCTTTGAACTTGCGATCCTCTTGCCTCTGCCTCCCAAGGTATTGGAATTGCAGGCATGTACTACTGTGCCCGGTTGTATGCACATAAATTTTGTGAGCCTGGACCTCAGCTACTCTTCTCTAAGGTCTAGACTGTAGGACCCCTGAAGGTAAAGCCTGCATCTGACTTGCCCACCCTTATATCCTCAGCATCAGCATGGTGCCCAGGCCAGAGTAGGCACCTTAGTTGATCACATAAACAACTGTGCCATTGGGTCATTTGGGTAGATTTCTCTTGTCCATCACGCTGCCAACCAGTTAGTATCTGATCCATTCTTTGAGGAAACAGCATCATTTCCTATGCCCCTGAAGGTCCATCATCAGCTCTTAGGTCTTTGCTTTGTTCATTTGAAAATGGTAGAGTCAAACTTGAAAGATACACAGAAGCCTGTGGTTTGCAGTCCTATTTCTCAGCCTGCAAAGCATGTGCCAACGGGGAGTGGGAACACTGTATTGTGTAATTATTTAAATGAAAACAACATAAATGATGAGGAAAGGGCGATTTATAGCAAGTACTACTAATTAAATGAGAAATAATGGGCCCTGCTGAGAAAGGATACAGTTGGAGAAAGAAAGAAAAACTTCCTGCCAGTAAAGACTAGCCAACAATGGGACAGTTTTCCTAGAGGGATAATTATGACTCCTGGAGTAGATTGTCTGAGGCAAGATGAGATAAGTACCAGGAAAGTATAATGTGCTTCCAGCCCGATTATCAATGATGCTTTCAGTTGCCAGCTCCGGGTCACAGATTCTGAATACACTAAATGCTTAATTCAGTGCTGCCCTTTCACCCCAAAGATCTCAGGGTAAGAGAAAAATGTGTGCACCAGTCCAGTGCTCCCTGATTTAGATCTTCACTGAAGTACTCTAGGAATAAACGAGAGGAGGAGGAAATTGTAACCCCTGCTTTGCTTTCCCACCCAGAAGGCGATTTCCATTTCAAACAGCTGTTGGAGCAACAATGCAGTCATCAAAAAGCTCGTGAAGATGATCCTCCACCCCTGCCTTATTTTTCATCAAGATCACGCTGAAAAAATATTTTAGAAGCAGGAGACCGGTGGTGTGGAGGTGAAAGTCTCCTATTCAGAAAATCAATGCACACTGAGGTTTCACAAGGAGATGTTGATTTATAAGCTGCTGCATCTTGAAAACACCTTGTTTTCTCATTAGTTGAACCTAATTCATGGCCATGATAGAGATAAGACAATTCAAAACATACTTGCAGAGTATTTCTGACTTTCTGTTTGTCCTTGGGAGATTTGGGGCCTAAATAAAGAAGAATTCACAGAGAAGCGGAAAGGTTGTCAGTCACAAGTGCAACAGAACAAAGTGCTTAAGAGCTCTTTAAGACCCTGGGACAGACAGACCGGGGTCTGAATCCAGGTGCACCCCCACAGTCTTGAAGGCACCTCAGGCAAGCACCCTACTTCTCTAGGTCCTGTGCTCCTCATTTGAAAGATTTAGCTAATAAAAGAAATCAGCTCTAGGGCTAGGATTGTGGCTCAGCGGTAAAGCGCTCCTCTAGCATGCGTGAGGCCCTGGGTTCGATCCTCAGCACATATATAAATAAATAAATAAAATAAAGGTATTGTGTCCAACTACTTCTAAAAAAATAAATGTTTAAAAAAGAAAGAAAGAAAGAAATCAGCTCTAGGGTGCCTGGGACGAATAAATGACAAAGTTGCATTCCATACATGGAATATACATTGCCTGGCTGAGCTAGGCTCTAGGTGAATGTTGATTGCTCTTGCTATGCCTATGCAGATGAATGGCTTCTACTTGCAAAATAAATGAACTCCCCAAATTTTACACACACTTGTAACTTTTATGGAATTGAAACAATGAGGATTGAGAAAGGTGATCAACAAGCCTGTTACTTGCTTTCAAATTAATTGGAAAAATGATACAGTGACATGAAACTATTAAGAAAAATGCATATAGAACATGATGAAAGTTTAATGAAAGATGGCAGCCGGAGAAGGAGCCATAACAAACTGGAGGGGTCTGGAGGCATGCGGCAGTTGGAAAAGGCCTCAAGGAGAATAAATGAGTCTGTGGTAGGACCCTGGGGGCCATGGATCTTGAGAAGAGTGAAGAGTTGCACAGCAATGAAAACATACTAGATCTGCTCTTGAACTATCCTGATCTAACAGGCAAATATTATTACATTTTTAGTGATCCTTAGATAAGATATTTATTCCCTTGCCATCACTCTTCTCAAGATTCAGGTCCCCAGGGCCCTAACACAGACCCAATATTGTTCATCCACTCACATGAATGAACATTCATATGGTTGGCACTGGGGATAGAGATATGAACGAGATAAACCATGTCCTGACCTTTATAGAGTTCATATTATAGGGGTGTAGATATAAAATACGCATGTAAATATAAGATATTATATCAGTAGAGTTGAAGCAGGGCAATGAAGAGGGAAGGATGGCGAATGGTAATTTGACAGAGAGCAACTGAGAATGTCTCTCTGTGACATCTGAACACGGAGTGAAGACTGGAGGAAGAGTATTCCAGGCAGAGGAACAGGGGTGCAAAGGCTCCCGGGTAGGATGACATTTCCTACTTGCAAAGAAGGCCTGTGGTACCTGGAGCAGATACACTTCTGCCATAGCACTCCAGTGCATCTGCCCAAGTGACACACTAATGAGCAAAGAGACACTCAGAACCATTGATCATACCTCTAAAAGTAAGTTACCAAATAGAGGTGAAGGGATACTAGCAATGCAGTTGGCATTTGCAAGCTGATGAACTCATTTATCTTATGAACACCAGGCAGGCTTAAGATGTGTGTGATTGCATGGGCTGTAGTTCAAACTTGACTTTAGTTTGAATTATTTGCTATCTTTTTGCTTGTTAAAAACCCCAAAGATAATTATTATTTAGTAAAATTACAGTACTTTGTAAAAAATCTACCAAATAGGTAGCCAGATAAAGAGTAAATGAATATACTGTGCACTGGAACCTTCATCTTGGGACTTCCCCCTGAATAATACCACATTATTGTCTAACACCAATAATTCAAGTGACAATGTGTTGTTGCAGGTCTGTTAACCTGAAATCTTGAACTAAATCTGTCAAAAGTTTTCTTTTTTTTGCAAACTGGCTAAAACGTTTAGTGGCAGGGGGAAAAAATGCCATGGAAGCAATATGTTAAGAAACCTTTGTTTCAACATGAAGAGTTGTTTTTATTTAATAATTTCTGCCAACAGTCTGGTAACGTATTCTGATTTTGACGGGGCCCATTTTCTAAAACCGTGCTGATAAAGTGTGGACATCTAATATGCAAACAATAGAACTTCAATCTCACTAGAGGGAGAGAGTAATTATCAATATAGATGTATGCATAAATGGTATGTTCTTCAAATTCTTGATTCTTGAACCTTACTGTGGGAAAGACTCATGAGGAAAAAGTGCTTTTTTCCCTTCCAGATGGATTTGTTGGCTAGGGCAATATTTTTAGTTATGCCAATAAAATGAAAGGGAGACAGAAAAACAGGCAACTGCGGAGTGGTTAGTGTGGGGCTATTACCAAGGCAGAAATGAGGCCAAAGAGATGATAAATGTGTGCCTCTCACCCACTCCATCAGCTGAAGCCTGACCCGGATCCTCTTTTCCATCTGAGCTCCAAGCAAGTCACCATTTTTTTCACAGCAGCACTTAATAGTGGACATTAACTTAGCCCTCCCCAAAAGGGTTGACCTGCAGTCTACCCTCGGTGCTTCTCCAAACTGTAATCACTTGCTCACTCGGTAATTTTATCAAATAGCATGCACCTTTTCCAGCCACTTATTGGCCAATTAAGTCAAGTTCTCACTGAGGGGGTCCAGCTGGCTTCAAGTTATCTTAGATGAATTGATTGAAGACATTCTGCAATCTATGAACCCAGTTTAATGATCTAGGTGATAATACTTGTAATTCTTCTCAGTCAGGGGAATTTGCTGCAGCTGTTGTCTGATACACCAAAGTATCAGAAAAGCATTAATCCGCCCTCAGAGTTCCACAGCGACGATTGCATTGTGAAAAGGAAAATTTAAAATTCACTTGGCAATGCCAAGCAAAGACGGTCTTTCCGTGGGTACGTTTTTATTTTATCCCACAGTAAATTTTTTAAGGTGGAATATGGGAAGAATACATTATTGATAATCATTAGGAACAGTAAAATGAAAATAAATGCTCATTCAGTGTTTCTGTTGCAAACAGTGCATCAAATGTTTGAGGTACAAGAAAGCACTGCTTGAAGGCAAGAACATGATATTGTCTAAAATATTGGGGTGGGGCTCTGAAGAAAGTCATTATTTTTGCATGAAGTGTTACATGGAAGACATAAATAGTAGGAGTTTGTGCTCCCACCCCCTGGACTCACTGCTATTGAAGTGATAATGAAGAAGTGTCATACAGTGACACGGGCCTTGAATGTATCTCCAAACACTTTTCTGCATAGTGACATATTTTTAAAAAGTAATCATTAAATAATTTGCTTGCTTGCTTTCCTATGTGTGCATTTGTTCCCTAAACCGCTGAAACGTTAATTCTCCTCCCTATGAAGCAAATACTGTAAATAACACTCTGGAGGTTTTTGTGGGTGTTGCAAATTCAGAATACTTAGGAACACTCTATCCTACAGCAGGTTTGTGAAGTTTATGTTTACAAACTGAAAAGCTGGGTTTGATTTCTCTTATGAAAGTGGCAGCTGTGATATTAATTTACGCTGTGCTGAGGAGCTGCTGTCCCTCTTTCTGGAGAAGAGGTTCCTTTTCACTGAGAGGTGTGATTGAACTTGGCTTTGGGGATGTGAGATTTGCTGGGAATGGCTGGTGTTTGGGATGTGATTTTTCAATTCTTTCCAGGGATAAAGGAAAAACAACAGAGTAGGAAGAATGTATTCTCAAGTTGAAAGCAGGCTTTGGTGGGAAAATTTGGATCATGGCCCTACTTTAAGGGTCCAAATTTATCCATGATAGTAGGAAATAAGGAGTGAAGTTTGTTTTTTGGTTTTGTTTTAATTTCTAACCAGGAGAGGGCAAGGCCTGGAATAGATTTGGGGTATGATAGGAAATTGTCTAACCAAGCTTTGTTTGAGGTAAAAATATCTGATTATTCAAAGATCTGTTTTCTGCATTTTTAATGAATGTACACACTTTGTTGATGGGCTAACCTAACTTAAAATTTTCTAACTACTGTAAACAAAAATCTTATCCAAGTGAGATTAGTAATTAGAGCTAATAACAAATACTTGCTACATGCCCAAACTTATTTATTCTAAGTACTTTACATGGATTAAAACTCGGTCCTCACAATAATCCTATATGATCAATGCTGTTGTTTCTTACACTTTTCAGTTGAGGAAATTGAAGAACAGAGATGTTAAGTAACTTTTCAAAGCTACACAATTTAGTGTCAGAGTCAGGTCTTGAATCAAGCAAGATGGATCTAGTGTTTGTATGTTACTGACTACATCCTCCTGCCTCTCTGACTTTTAAGTACAAGTCATCTCTCTTCAGCCTTCCAGCATGTTTCCCAGGTTATCTCCATGGGGAAATAATTACAGAAGGGCAAAGGGCAACTGGTGCCACAAGAAACAGAAACCACCACTGTTCCAATTCCTTGTCTTCAGGTGGCCTTGCCCTAGATCTATGAGTGGTGGTCTGTCTAACCTCCAAAGAGCTCCACGTACTTCACAAATTTATTTTTGAATCATCAGAATGTTAGCACAGTGTCAAAAGGGTAGAGATTTTGCTTTTTTTTTTTTAACAGATCAACACCAAAAAATGAAATGTCAAGTTGACTTTGAATTCATGTCTCCTAGATTCTGATTTCTCCTTCAAGCCCATTTTATCTCATTGGACCATAGATAAACCTGTTCCTTTCCAGAGGTGTTCAAGTTATTCTTGGGATCAAAGAGTCTAGCACCATAATAGCTGTTGAAAATACTATGCACTTGAAGAACTGGAATGGAGATAGGGACACAGGTAGAGACAGAACTAAACACAATCATGCACCACTTAAGGACAGGGACATGTTCTGAGAAAAATGTCATTAGGTGATTTTATCATTGCATGGACATCATAAAGTGCATTTGCAAAAACCTAGACGGTATAGGTCAGTCCTAACATGGCCTCTTGATGCAGTCAAGAGACACTATTGAAGGCTGCTGCTGGCACTATATATTTCCCCCTCCCAGGGATTGAACCCAGGAGTGCTTTGCCACTGAGCCATATCCCCAGCCCTTTTTTTATTTTTTATTTTGAAACACAGTCTTAGAAATTTAGCAAGTCCCTGAGCAAATTATTGAGGCTGTCCTGAAATTTGTGATCTTCCTGCCTCAGCCTCCCAAGTCACTGGGATTACAGGTATGTCCCATCATGTCCAGCTAACAATAAACTTTTTGTTTGTAAGTAGGAGTATACTCTAACATAATGATAAAAGTATAGCACAGTTATTTATTATATTTAACAGTATTATGTACTGTATATAATTGTCAATGCTGTACTTTCATGACTTGCAGCAAAGTAGGTTTGCTTACACCAGAATGACCAAAAACATTTGAGCAATGCAGTGTGCTATGACATCATGACAGGCCATGATGCCACCAGGTGATAGGTGTTTTTCAGCTCCATTGTTGATATAATTGTTGTTCATAGATGCATGACTGTACTGTATGAAAGCTGTAGTTTTATCTCAACTCCACAGATCAGGAGACAGGCTAAGGTCACATACCAACTTTTACTTTTTACTACTTGTGGAGTGTTTTGATAAGGAAAAATGCATTACAATATGAAATTGTTTTCATTAGGCACTTATTTTCTTTCAGAAAGTACATGATTTCTATGACAGTTTCATAGGTTAGATACATCCACCTTTTTTTTTTTTTTTTTTGATGCTGAGGATAAAACCTACTGCCTTTCCCATGATAGGTGTGTACTATACCACTGTACCCCATTCCCAGTTAGAACCTCTTGTGATGCACTCATGTAGCACTCTGTACTCTGAGATTTCCTTCTTAGCATTTATCACAACTGTAATTAATTAATACATGTGTAACTGCTTATTTAACTTATAGTCCCCAAATAGAAACTTCCATGAGGTTAAGAGCTATTACTGTAGTGTACTATAATATCCCCAGTGTATTTGGCACACAGTAGGTGCTTCTATACTTATTAAATATTACTAATTTCAACCAATGAATGAATTTATTATTTGCTAAGAGTAAAACGGTGTTTCATTTTCTTTTAAACTAATTAGAGAAGTTTTAAATTCAAAGCAAAGTCTCAAGTTCAGAGTTTTAACTCAACTCCACAGATCAGGAGACAGGCTAAGGTCACATACCAACTTTTACTTTTAACTATTTGTGCATGTATCTCCTGCCCTCACACACATGCAACCTCCTCTACTAAGAACTAAACCGTATTTTAAACTAGAATAAAACAATCCTGTCTTTGAGCTCCTTATCTAATTTCTGTTGAATGTCCCAGCTGGAGAAAAAGCTAAGCTGTTAATAATGAAGATGGCACACAAATATGACTTAAATTGCTAGAAGTTAGTTTCTCTCAAGGAGAGTGGCTAAGTCAGGCCAGAAGGTAGCTCTACTCGGGAAGCCAGGGTGGGTCTGCCATCCCCAACATGACTTCCAACATTGCCCAAGTTGTCATCATTTCCAGCCATCAGGAAGGGCCATGAACCAAAATCCACCACATGGGACCCTTCTTAAATTAGAAATTACACAGAAGTCATACACATCTCTGTCTCATATCCCAGATGCCCAAATATTAGGCTCACAGTCACTTCCAGCTGTCAGGGGGCTGGGTAGCTATTATGGTTGGGATATTAAGTGTCCCCCAAAAGCTCATGGGTGAGACAATACAAGAAGGTTTAGAGGTGAAAGATTTTAGGTTATCAGAGCCTTAACCCAATCAGGGATTAACTGAATGGTGACTGCAGACTGGTAGGGTGTGGCTGGAGGAGGGGGTCATTGAGGGTGTGCCTTTGGGGTATACATCTGATGAACTGAGCATAGTCTCTCTCTGCTTCGTGGTGATGTCCTAAACCACTTTTCCTCCATCACACTCTTTTACCATGATGTTCTGCCTTGCTTCAGGCCCCCCAAAATGGTGTCAGCCATCTATGGACTGAGACCACTGAAACCATGAACCCCCAAATAAACTTTCCCCTTTAAAATTGTTTTTGTCAGGTTTTTTGGTAACAACAGCAAAAAGGCTGATGAAAACAGTAGGCCATGTTCCTAGAAATATAAAAAAGATGGAGTCCACGGATGAGTAATGCTTATTAGACTAGATAATTCAATGAACTTGAAATAAGATGAACCAAAGGCATAAAACTCTAATCTTAAAAGATAACAATAGGCTCTTTTTGAGAATAAAATCATGGCATTTGCAGGGAAATGGATGGAGTTAGAGAAGATAATGCTAAGTGAAGTTAGCCAATCCCAAAAAACCAAATGCCAAATTGTTTTCTTTGATATAAGGAGGCTGATTCATAGTGGGGTAGGGAGAGGGAGCATGGGAGGAATAGATGAACTCTAGATAGGGCAGGGGGTGGGAGGGGAAGGGAGGGGGCATGGGGTTATTAATGATGGTGGAATGTGATGATCATTATTATCCAAAGTACATGTATGAAGACACGAATTAGTGTGATATACTGTGTATACAACCAGAGATATGAAAAATTGTGCTCTATATGTGTAATAAGAATTGTAATACATTCCGCTGTCATATATAAATAAAATTTTTTTAAAAACACAATAGGCTCTTTTTTACCAATATAAAGCTACTTCATTGGTTACAGGAATTCTAGATGCTATCACAATAGGAAATTGAACATAGAACAGAACAATAGGAAGAACTTGTCATCCATTTATTTGATGAATCATCACTTTCCTCACCAAGGAGATACCAGAGTAGATGCCATCTCAAGAGAAACTTGATACTTTCAGCCCTTTGGTGTTCATACCCTGGGTAGCCCTCTCTCTCCTTGGGTGTGGGCTAGATTCACTGACTTGCTTCTAACAAATAGAATATGACAAAACAGATGCAATGTCACTTACCTGACACTGCTCTGGGGAAGCCAGCCCACATTGTGAGCTACCTGCTCAATCATCCGTGAGAACCCGAATCCTGCCAACAACCACACAAACGGGCTTGGAAGCAGATTACTGCAAGTTGAGACTGCAAATGAGACTATAGCCCTAGTCCAAATCTTAATGCAGCCTCGTGAGACACCTCGAGCAGGGTAGCCAGGCAAACTGCACCCAGATTCCTGCTCCACAGGAACTGTGAGACAATAAATGTTTATGGTTTAAACCATTAAGTTTAGGAGTAACTGGATGACTAATGCAAAGAGAGAATGAATACACAAGATAACTAATACAAATGCCAATCTCAAGAAAATAGATTTCTAATTGCCATATAATCTTCCACTAGTAATCTTGAGTAAGGAATATCTCTGTCTGTTTAAACAAGATAACAATTTAATCCACTTAATTTCAAAGTCAAGTCTGAGAACCCATGGGAGACAGCAACCTTATAAGGCCAAAACTATTTTTATAATACTACTGAGATGTTATTTACCCATTTCATTTTCATTCTCTTGTGACTGCAGAGTGTTTTCCAGAGGCTGCAAATGGGATAATGTTACTCTCTAACAGCTTACAGAATGTATGCTTGTGTAACCATGTGTTTTCTACAACTTTTTAAGGTAGCAGATTTAGGATATAAAAACAGTCATGTACTGCATAATGACGTTTCAGTCAATGGCAGTATACATGAGGGTGGTCCCCTAAGATTATAACAGAGCTGAAAAGTTCCTGTTGTCTAGTGACATCATAGCTGTCAAAATATCGGCCAATGCCTTACTCACATATCTGTGGTGATGCTAGTATAAACTAATGAAAGCAGAGAACTCACAATGACGTACGGTACACAATGCTTGATAGGATAATAAATGAATATGTTCATGTATTTACTATACTATACTTTGAACTGTTATTTTAGAATATATTCCTTCTACTTATAAAAAAAATGTTTACCATGAAACACTATGCCACATTACACCACAAAAATTTTCATCCATGTTGTGTTCATCATGTCTGTTATTGCCTCATTTTCTCTTGCGCTTGATTTTATTTCTTGCCGTTTTGTTCACCATGGTTCTAGGAGCAACAGGATATGTTATTAAGCAACACATAACTGCACTTCCTAAGCGCTAAGTAATCTTCTAATGAATTAATTGCTATTTTAAAATAAAGTTTTCCCATCTTTGTAGAAACAAGAAGTACATTTCTGTTGTTTGGCAATAATATTTTAGAGTTGTCTTATTTTTAATTTCTAATGTTAAATATTGATAAATATAACCCTAATAAAATCTCTTTAAGAGTATCAATACTTTTTAAGAGTATAAAAAAATTAAGAATTGTTCATTTAATCCCTCAGTTGACAAATGTGATTGAATCTCTTTGTGTATGAATGTAATCTTTGTTCTTAATTTGCTGAAATTCTAATTGTGAAGGCTAATACACAGAAGAAAAAAGTGTTGTTAGAAATGTGTACGCTGTAAAGCTAAATGTTGCAGCAGAGGCCATAAATGCAATAGAAGGGACATAAATGGACATATAAAGGAAACGTTCTCTGTTGGGTGAAGGGAGCCTAAGGGTCACTGCATGAATGTTATAGTTTAAAGTGATTTGAGTGTGTTCCCCAAAGGTGCATGTGCTGGAATCTTGTTCTCTGATACAGTTGCATTGGGAGTTGGTGGACATTTAAGAGGTGGGACCTACTCACTCAGGAAGAATTAATTAGAGGCTATTGCATGTGCTTGTCTCCTTGTGCCTGTAGCCTGTTCCTTTTCTGCTTCTCTGCTATATTGTGATGTGACTTGGAACCCTCTGCAGATGCCAGTGTCATGCTGTTTGGACTTGCCAGCAGCCAGAATCATAAGTCAACTAACCCTCTATTCTTACAAAATACCCAGCTGCTGGTATCTTGCTACAGCAATACAAAATGAACAAACAAAGGCAATGACTAATGCTAGAACAAATGCATTTCTATCCTTCTAAGGAGAATCTCCACAAAAATGAAGAGAAAACAGATATGCAGAGAAGATAGTGGGGAAAATGTATCATTGAGAAGGCCAGAAAAGTAGAGTAGTCTCCAGAAGCTCTGAGCTATGTGCTATGCTTTGATCTGGGGGACTTCCATGTGACCTCTGACTGCCAAGTGCATTCTACTTAGATGGGAATCACCTTTGAATGACACTCACAATTCTGATCCATTCTTCCTGTAAATAGGAAACTTGGAATCTGTACACTTCAACATCATCACATTAAAATCCATAACTAGATTTTGGAGATGTTGTTAATGTTATGTGTGTATTAGGCTTAAGATGTTTTTCTATGTGGGGAATATCGCAGTACTTATTTTAATGAAAAGAAGGAAAAAGTTATTTTATTGTTTTGGGCAAAAGATGACACTGCTTCCATTTAGTCAGTAAGAATTTGAAAACTTGGCTCCTAATCTGCAATGTACAAGTGTGGGGACTTCTAGTAGTTTTCTTCAGCTGACCTTCAATTTTACCATGTGCAAAGGTGATTTTTGTGTGTGTGTGTGTGGTGTTGGGGATTGAACCCAGGGCCTTGTGCATGCAAGGCAAGCACACTACCAACTGAGCTATATCCCCAGCCCCATGGTGAATATTTATCCAGCAAAACTCATAAGGTTTCAAGAATGGATTATACTAGAAAACTTATGTAGAAGTGCACTGGAAACTGGAAAGCCCTATCTAATGTCACAATTATAATAATTCTAATAAAAAAGCTGACATGTACCGAACACTTGCCTTGAGCCAAGTTCTGTTCTTATCATTTTCCTCACAATTATCTCACTTATTCTTGTTATTAAGTACATCTGATCCTATGAAACGTTACATAGGATTGAGAGCTTCATTGAGATCACTGGATTCATGACATAAAGGACAGAATGTCATAACGGTACACTCCACAGTTTAATAAAGCAAAAATAAAACCAAGATAAAACCAAGAAACAAGAGATCCTGTTTGTGGAAAATGTCCTCAATTCTTGGACTCTGGGAAGCAGAAAGGACAGTTTATTCTAAAACAGGTGAATCTGTGTCCTTCTCTAATACAGAAGTTATGTAGTGTACAGGCTTGCCTATAAATTATAGCAACACTTTTCTTAATGGAAAGGCAAAATTTATTGTCAGAAAGTTTATAACTGGAGGGGGTCCATTCTAGGATATCTGAAAAGGAGATGTAATGTCATTCAAAAGCAACAGATCTTGTCCAATATAGTTTCGAAAACCCTTCAAACAAAGAAGATATATCCAGAAGGCTTGGAGCAGAAAGAGGGTAAATGAAGAGACCAAACCTGGTTGCTTCAGGCAAGAAGGGTCCAAGGAGACATGGTCTGGTAAATACACAGATAGGCCCTGTGGGCTAGATTTAGGCCTCCAGGGAGACAAGGAGCAGATTACTGGGACTCTTGCCCTTTGGGGCTCCACAAAATCACAAATTCTCCCAAGAAATATGTATTAAAGGTACTGAGTATGGATGGTCAGCACTGACACAGGGTGGCCTATTTTTGTGACAAACATAGTACAAGACCTGAAAAATGCCTCCTTGTTTCTTGCCCTTTATCCTCTGAAAGCATCTGAAGCTACAAAGGTGTGTGGATTGTTCCATCATCTACGTAAGGAACAGACAGTGCCTGGGAGTGTGGGGAGGATTCGAGTGGCAAAAGCACTTTTAAGTAAAGGAAAAGACAAATTAACTTGTCAGATCCTCCCTCTCAGATAGTATGAGTGCTATAGATTTTTGCATAATAAGGTATCGTTTCCCAAAAGCACCATGCATCCATTTCTTGCTGCTTTTTTTGTTTGTTTGTTTGTTTCAGTAGGTTCCACAGATACTCAGGACTTTAGCACAGTATTCACTATAGTTGTGTGGGGATAGAAAAGGAACATTTTACAATACTTCATATTATTCTTAAAATTGTGTAGGTAAGTCCAGATGTAACCTTCAGGAAGCATGATGAGATCTATTCTGTACATTGTTAACTCTGAAAGCTAGAAGTACAAATTGTTTCAGTTAAAAAAATGTAGTTAAACTCTTTTAAAATTAAAAGCAAACTTAACTTTATTTAAACAATTTAAAAGTTATTAGAGGGCAATGTCTATGAGATAATGGTGGCACCATGGTTGATAAACAAAGATTTATCATCTAGAATACCGACCAACCAAATTTTTTTTTTGTTTTGTCATATCACAAACTTGAGTATTTCCTTAAGAGACATAGTGTCAAGTGTTTGTTTTGATAGTAATTCAAAAATTATATGAAAGATTTTCTAAATCCTTCCAAAGAAGAAATATTCTGACAAAATAAAGTGATGACCTTAAAATCATCCTTAGACATACAATGGGAACACCATCTAAATGTTGTTAATTTAATTTATTTAAAAACCAATAAAACAAAGCACATCACCAGAGTTAATTGAAACAATAGAAGAATCTCAAACCATGAGTCAGATTTATAGAGGAAAATTAATTTGGAATTCATGCCATCCATAATTATTTGATACAAGCTATTGCTTATTAATAATATTACCAAAACGTAACAAAACATTCTGCAAGCCTCAGTTTGACTACTTTTTAAAGTATTAAATATTTTTGTCTTTTTTGGGGGGAACTGGGAATCAAATCCAGGGCTTCATGTATGCAAGGTAAATGCTTTGCCACTGAGCTATATCCCAGGCTGAGGATTAAAATTTTTAAAAATTGTAGCAAAATATTTTCTCTAAATCTAAATAAACTGCAAAATATTTGTTCCAAAATATTCAATAAAAGTAATATTCCAAAAAAATGTAAGGACATTAGAATAAGGAAAAGAAAATGTTTACTTGACTATATGAAGATCATTTATGTATAAATTATTCCCAATAATTTCTAATTTTAGTAGAGACCATTTTCTGGTCAGTGTGGATCAGGATACAGTGTTTACTAAAGAAAGATTTGAATAAATTGATCAATGCTCTGATAATTTTTGTTTTATTTATAATAACCGAACAATGGAAAATTTGAAATAAGAATGAAAGAAATACTTTATGTAACTAAATATCTTTAAAAGATTCCTTTAACGTATTCATGTAAAAAAATGATAGCAATGCATTTGATGTTAAAATAATTCATGCTATTTTCTGTGATAATGCCACTTGGTCACATGTGACTGTATTATAGTTTTTGAATATTTGTTAAATTCATGTGTGAGGCTTAGTTCCAATTTAAGTATTGATTTAAGGATTTCATCAACAATACCAGTTGTTCCTGACTTACTAGAGTGAAGTTTCTCCAAATTAAAATGAATTAACTACATATACCTGCATATATGTATACAATGACATAGGATATATTGGTAATTGTCATTTATGTCAATATGACATGTATGAAAATCTTGGTTATACCAATATAATTAGCTATTTTGCTGAAATGAAGACAAGACAAATTAATTTTATATAATAATTATATAATAGCTAATGAATTATGTATGTCTTTATTACTCATCCAAGTATCATCAGCTCATCAACAGAATATTCAGACATGCACAATAATAATTAATTCAGTCATCTTTGATATTTTGCTGACTGTCAGTCATATAAAAACAGTTTTACACACATTTTCTCAATTTTGTCATTATGAATATTTATTTGTCAAGGTAAGAAGATAGAACATATTTTATTTAGCAGTTTTTAGCTTTATTTATAATTTCTAAATATTTAGACATATGATCTATGGGATGCCATTTGTTCTTTTGCCTTGGGCCCCACAAATGTTCGAGTGAGTCCTCTGCCTGGAGGGGCAGAATCAACCTTGGTCCCTAAGCTCCCTGGTAAATCAGTCTTAAGGACCACACAAAGAGGCCCTCAGGTGCAGCTGGGCAGGCTAAGTCAGGATTTCACACAACTTCTCCTTTCTCACACTCAGCAGGTCACACACACCTCTCCCTACATTTTCATTAATGTCCAACAATCTTTTTTTTTTTTTTGGAGAGAGAGAGAGAGAGAGAGNACTTTTTTTTTTGATAATGCATAATATTTATACAAAATGGTGGCTTTCATTGAGGCATATTGGTATATACAGATAACATACTTTTATCAATTTCACTCCCCAGTACTTCCTCTACCTGCCCCAAGAATGAATTTTAGTTGGTATAATTTATCTTCAAGTTCATCAACTTCTGCAAGCATCACTGAGTGTACTATTATTTCAGTAGGGGGCAGTCCTCATTGCACAATTGATAATGTTTAGTTTGGAGAGGAGAGAAAAAGGGGAGTTGAGAAATTGAGAGGTCTTAAAATATGAAAGGATTTGCATGAGGGATTATATTTAATCTGCCTGCTGAGACACAGAGGATGGTTGTTCAGGCTGTGCTCAGAGGTGCTCAGTTGAGGGGCAAGATGAAGCTGAAATCTAGCTCTTGCTGTGCTCACCAAGCTGTATGCCCTGATGCCAGGTGGAGTCAGCCAGAGGGTGCCTACCCCCACCCCTTCTCTCTCTCTCTCTCTCTCTCTCTCTCTGGTGTTCTGTGGGGCTAAATGGGGCCTTATTTGCATATTCTAGAGAGTAGAATTTGACCCAAATGTTGAAAGTTATGTGATGCTTATTTGTGCTGCATTATGGTATCTGAAAAAATGATTTATAAACTTCATTTCATTTAATCCTTTAAACAATCCTGAAAGATAGGTACAAGAATTGTCCTCACTTTATGGAAAAGAAAATTGAGGCTGAGAAGTTAAGCACCTTGCCCAGTGTTCTTTGATGCAAAGCCAGGCTTCTCTAATTAAAAAATACTAATTATTAGACTTCCTTTTATTTTATAGAGAGTTGGGAATTAATAGTGACAAGATCCCTTGTCACTGTGGGAAGATAGAGCGCACAAAAGGGAGATTGGGTAGGTACTGTGGATTGTGCCTATAGTCCCAGCTGCTCTGGAGGCTGAAGCAGGAGGATCAGTTGAGTCCTGAAGTTGGAGGCCCAGCCTGGGCTGCATAGCTAGACCCTGTCTCTTTAAAGAAGAAAAAAGAAACAAAACAAATAGCAGCAAAACAACAAAATCCCCCAAAAGGAAGTCTGGAGTTGTAAGTAGATATTCATGTCATCATTTTATCTAAGATTTGAGCCACCTCCAATTGGGCAAAAAAAAAAAAAAAAAAAAAAAAAAACCCAGGTAGGGGGCTGAAGTTGTGGCTTAGTGGCAGATCACTTGCTCAGCATGTGTGAGGCACTGGGTTCAATCCTCAGCACCACATATAAATAAATAAAATAAAGGTACATCAACAACTAAAAAAAAAAGGTAGCTGCAAAACCAGGTCTGCTCCTCAGACTTTAGCAAATGTAGTTTTCACACAAAGATTATGTTCATAGAGAATATGAAGGGCAAAATGTAAGAAGCTATCTTTATGCATATGAAACAGAATTTAGCTGACAGGAGCTGTCATTTGGTCTCAGATCTCCCAAACCACTTCTCATGTACCAGAAACATGGACATCTCTGAGAGTATGATTGGAAGGCATGACTAGTAATGGCACACCTTCTACTGAGAATCCTGTCAAGCCATGGGACAGGGAGAAGTTATGCAAAGTTCAAGACCTATCAAGAGGGCCTGACCTGCTGATTGGCAACACCTCTCTTTTATTGCAGTAGCTGAGGGAGATTAAAGAACTCTGAGGGAGATTAAAGAACTAAGTGAATTTGGAATGGAACCACCATTTGACCCAGCTATCCCACTCCTCAGTTTACACCCAAAGGACTTAAAAACAGCATACTACAGGGACACAGCCACATCAATGTTTACTGCAGCACAATTCACAATAACTAAATTGTGGATCCAACTTAGATACACTTCAGTAGATGAATAGATAAAGAAACTGTGGAATATATACACAATGGAATATTACTCAGCATTAAAAGAGAATAAAATCATGGCATTTGCAGGTAAATGGATGGAGTTGGAGAATATAATGCTAAGTGAAGTAAGCCAATCCCAAAAAACTAAATGCAGAATGTCTTCTCTAATGTAAGGAGACTGATTCATAATGGGGATAAGGGACCATGGGAAAAAGAGACAAACTTTAGATAGGGAAAAGGGGAGGGAGGGGAGGAAAGGGAAGGGAGGTTAGGGGTAGGAAAGACAGTGGAATGAGATGGACATCATTACTCTAAGTACATGTATGAAAACACCAATGATGTGACTCTACTTTGTGCTCAACCAGAGACATGAAAAATTGTGCTCTATTTGTGTAATATGGATTGAATTGCATTCTGCTGTCATATATAACTAATTAGAATAAATAAAATTTTTAAAAAAGAACTAAGTGAAGTCATGGGCAAGTAAGTAGAGAGAAGAATGGAACTCCAGTGTCCTGATACCAAGCCTGAAATGCTGTGCATCATAGCATCCTCTGTCACTCCATCAGTTTATCCATCTATCATCCATCCTTCCATTTTTCCTTCCACCCCTTTATCTTTCTGTATTCATCTAATCATCCAGCTATGTGATGTCTCCTCTAATCCATCCCTGTAAGTGTGTGAGACCTCATGAGGATATGCGAAGGCATCTATTTCACTTTCAAGAGGAAATGGAAGAAGGTGAGTAGGAAACAGGGAAGTTATTGATTTTTGTTTGTTTGTTTTGGCTCCTACCTGAGTAAAGAAAAAGGTTTTAGAATATAAGACAGCATCATGACAATATAGCAGGACCTATGAATTTTTTCAATAGGTAATTCCAGGCTGATGACAATGTATTTGAAAAACAGCCTAGTGTGCCGTAATATTAAAACAGTAGGCACTGTGGCAACAATATACCAGCTATTGATAATGAGATTACAGATTCCTCCCCTCCCCAGTATTCTCCCTTCTAGGTCCCAGCACTCAATTTTGATGCTGAGGGACACCTACAGTTGGAGAGGGAAGGGCCCTCGTGGTAGGAACAAGTCTTTTGCTTAGATTTGGTATAAGAACTCTTGTGGCTTTATAAGTACTAGTCAAGCCACCTGGTCTTATATCACCTTAGGAAGCAAGTCCTTAAAATCACTTCCTTAAAGTTAGAAAATCATGTCTCTATTTACATATATGAATCTAATCATAGTATTTATGCATATGGTTTGTTTATTGTATTGAAAAAGCTGTTCTTTTCTGCCAAGCCTTAGGGGAACATTAATCATATTCATTAATTACTAAACATATGGCTTACATCTGAAATAGTTTGTCTGAATTTGAGGGCTGAATTTTAAGAGGCACATTGGCAAACTAGAGTGTGTTCAGGAGGGTGGCCAGAATTATTAATAGTAATAAAAAATAATTTGTAAAAAATAACTTACTGAGCCCTGTGCTAAGTCTGTTGCATGGATTGTTACCTTTAATTCTCACAGTATTCTATTTTTGAGCAAGTTGAGGATTAGAAAGATTAAATTGCAGACTAAGAATGTAGCTCAGTGATAGAGTACTTACCTAGCATGCCTAAAGCTCTGCGTTCCATCTCTAGAACTTCAAAAACAAACAACAAAAACCCGGGTGTGGTGGTACATGCCTGTAATCCTAGTGACTCAGGAGGCTGAGGAAGGAGGATCTGAAGTTCAAGGCCAGCTTCAGCAATTTAGTGAGGCCCTAAGCAACTTAGTGAGACCCTGTCTCAAACTAAAAATTTACATGGACAGGGTTTGTATCTCAGTGGTTAAGCACCTCTGGGTTCAATCTCTAGTACCAAATAAAGAGAAAAAGAGAGAGAGAGAGAGAGAGAGAGAGAGAGAGAGAGAGAGAGAGAGAGAGAGAGAGAGA
>NW_026000076.1:8255936-8265008 GCF_001458135.2 Marmota marmota marmota
AGAGAGAGAGAGAGAGAGAGAGAGAGAGAGAAAGAGAGAGAGAGAGGGAGGGAGGGAGAAAGGAAGTTTTGAGTTGCAAAAGGTCACACAGTGAGTGACTAAGGTTCTGATGCAGATTTGAGCTTTTAGCCACTCACTGTATTGTGAGGAACCTGGAAACTATTTCACATTTCATAGGAGAAGCTGTAGAAGAAATAAGAATACTTGTGCTGATGAAGCAAAGAACTGGGACCAATTATCAGAGGTAAATTATTGGATGGCAGATCTTATATTAGTATATGGCAGCTCACATCCTTATAGCTCAGCATTCCAGCAAAGGCTGAAAGGCTTTTCTGTTTTAGGAATGGAGAAAAGATTTCAATGCTCAGATATACAAAACCTACGAAGTGGAAAAAAATGGAACAGATAACCAAATTATTGTTTTAAATTCTATTTATAATTTGAAAAATAGAATCAAAAGTCTTTAATTCCTATGATTTTTCTTAAAAGCTGACTCCAGGTTGGATGCCAGATTTAGGTTTACCTTTTCAGAATATGTCAACTATTGCTTTTATGTTACTGAGACTTTGAAACTATGTAATCCTGAGGTTTGACACTTAGATTTGTACCTCATAAAACTGTTCTGAGGATTGAATGAGTTAATGTATTTGGAAGGGCTTTATAATGGTTTCAGGCTATAGAGATATGAGAGATCAGCAAACACAAACAAAATTTATTTGAAATCCCTTTGATTTTTCTTTATACAATGGTACAGATTAGCCTTTAAAGCTACTGAATCAAACAGACATCTGTGTAGCAAATATGGGCATATACATATATCCAAGGCCATCACTACTCATAAATCAAATTTACACAATAAAAGCTGGTAGTACCAAGAATTCACACAATTATACTCTAAGATTAGAGAGTTCTTTTTTTATCTAATATATGGAGTCTCCTCTCAAACTCTATGATCAGGCAATATAAATAACTTTCATCTTTTGATTTTTTTTTTTAGAAGACTTTTATAGGTCCTGCCTGTCTTACTGCCCAGAACATTCTCTTCTCATCTTTTTCCTTCATCTCTCTTTCTCTAGTCAATTTCTTCTCATTCCTTGGCTCCTGCCTTAAGGCATACCTTTCTTCAGGAAAGATCCCCTAACCCAACGTGCATCACTGGTTGAATTAGGATTCCCCTCCTCTGTGTTCTCTTGGCCTTCTGTACTAACACAATCATTATACTTATCAACTTCCTTGTAATATATTTATCGTCTTCTATTTTCTCTAGTCTTTTTTTGGAGGTGGGGGGGGGGCGTATCAGGGATTGAACTCAGAGGCGCTCGACCACTGAGCCACATCCCCAGCCCTGTTTTGTATTTTATTTAGAGACAGGATCTCACTGACTTGCTTAGCACCTTGCTTTTGCTGAGGCTGGCTTTGAACTCTCGATCTTCCTATCTTAGCCTCCTCAGCCACTGGGATTATAAGCATGTGCCACTGCACCTGGCCTATTTTCTCTAGTCTTTAAAGTATGGGAAATCAGCCTAACCTGTATTGTATCATACCTTTAAGAATATAACAGGTCCTGACACATTTGTGGGATGAATATGTACTAATGTTATACTTTTTTCTAATATGAAAACAAAATTCCACTAAGTTAATGACTTGCCCAAGATCTTCTGAAGTCAATGTAGCCTTTTCCAAATGATCTAATAATGGATCATTATTGCACTATTTTTTCCCCATTTGTTGAAAAAGAACTATATACAACATGCCAGAATTGTTTGCATTTCTGAATAGAAAGAGGGAAGGAACATTCACACCATTGAGGCTTAACTGTATTACTAAACAAAGAAAGTCTGTAAAGATGGTCTATTGTTTGTACTTTGTGTGACTGAATGGATTCGCCAAAATTTGTATTTAGGTTAATGAGCAGGACAGAATTTATTAAATCCCAAACCAGAGCAAGTAGGTAGGTAAGATAAAGAGGCCTACTTCCAAGAGCCAGGAATGTGATGGTTATATCTTTGATTAGAAATGTTAGTAGCTCATAAATTTGGGTCCTGAGTTGTACAATTTGGGTCATTAAAAGGTCAGATCATAAAAACTTCTCATGGGGCTGGGGTTGTGGCTCAGTAGTAGAGTGCACGTGCGAGACCCTGAGTTCAATCCTCAGCACCACATAAAAATAAAAGAATAAAATAAAGGTATTGTGTCCAACTACAACTAAAAAATAAATATTTTTTTAAAAACTTCTCATACAGCTAAAAAAAATAATTGCTGAATAACACAAGATTATATTTGGGATGTATCCACAAAATTTAGCCTTTGATGTAATTATTGAAATGTGCTGTATTTTTTGGAGAATAAACATTTGTTATTATGTTTACCAATATAAAAATAATAACCATAAAAATATAAATCAAGTTCAGCAGTAACAACCAGTTCTAACTCCCTTGCCTAAGAAGCTACTACAAGAATAATAAAATGGACTAAAAGTGTTATTCCACCCCCAAATCACAAAATTGTCATATGGAGAAGAGCTATGGTCAATTTTAACAACTATCATATGGATTGAAATCAATACCAGTGTGTGTGTGTGTGTGTGTGTGTGTGTGTGTGTGTGTGTGTTTCATTAGTTACTAATCCATCTATGAAACA
Source organism: Marmota marmota marmota (assembly GCF_001458135.2). Taxonomy (NCBI): domain Eukaryota; kingdom Metazoa; phylum Chordata; class Mammalia; order Rodentia; family Sciuridae; genus Marmota; species Marmota marmota. The sequence goes on from NW_026000076.1 coordinate 8,258,577, forward strand.
TTCTATGTTTCTCCTACAAATGTCTTCTTGGGGCAATTTGCAGTGTCATAAATAGAGAAAAACATCAACACTCGTATTTGCAATTTGTCTCATTATAAGTTGAACCAAGTATATGGAGCTTCATTGTATAGGGAACACTATCATAAAAAACAAAATTCTCCAACTGTGTGCAAACACAAAGGGGCTAAATTAAAGTGTCTGTTCATCTATCATTCCACGTGGTGAAGAATAACCAACAAGCTGAGCATTCATCTGCCATTTTCTTCAGAGTAAAGTAAAAAGAGATAACTCACTTCTCAAATGATGACATATTTCCTGAGAATCAACAGTCATAGATTATATTGGTATACATGTATGTGAATAAATGTGTCTTTGAAAATATATCTATATTTCTACTTGTATGTGAAATTTTGAATACCCTTACCTTCGCTACTACCACTCCTTTTTTAAAGGAAAGGATTTTTGGATAAAAGTTCTTAAATTCTAGCACATATAAAATTGGTGAGAATTCACAAACTTGATTATCATCAAATTAATAATAATAATAATTTGTGAATTAAGGTAGTAGTCCAAGGTGAAAAATATTTACAGGTTCCAAATGGAGAAAAATGTAGAGGAAGGCAAAGTGGAAATGAGGAGGTGTGGGATTGGCCAGAAATATTCCCTCACAAATGAAAATACACACACTCATAACCATACATGTGCACATTGGCAAATGAAGGCCTTCAAAATCATAGTGAAAAAAATGAATTAAATGCAAATGTGTTGTACCTTAACTTTCCAGAAAAGGATAATTACATTATTATATGTTATATATTATATATACAGGGGCACTGTAGCTCCTTTTTTTCCCACTTAAAATGTGGGTTGTTCACATCAAGAGATGTTGTCAATTTTATAGGGCATTTATTAACTTGTATTTTATTAAAAATAAAAAAGTATTAAAAATTGAGAGCTGACAAATATGATTTGAATGGATACCGAACTCCAGACAAACGTGTTGTCTGAGCTCTGCCTGATGTACTGCTGCTGCCAGGAAGCATTAAAGTAAGAGTGAATGGTCAATATGTGCTTACATATCACATGTCAGGCTTAGTGAAGTGTTCCACTCTTAGAAAATTATATTGTTAAAAATGAGTGACGAAGCTTGAGTAGCACCTTCAAACCCATAAAGACATTTGGAGGAAATGAAGCATGCTTGCAATAAAGCCAGGATTCTAAAATAGTGAGACTCAAGCTCATGCAAAGCATCTTGCCAAGTAATCAGAGAAAAAATGATTATACAAATTTCCAACAATAAATCCTGTTGCATTTCTTGAGTAAGTACATAGGGTAGGAAAGTGAATCATTAGAACCCCATTTTACCAGACATTTCTGTGGAGGCTTTGTAAGTATTTATTCCCCTGTTTCTCTTTCTTTTTTTGAGAAGCTCTTGAGAAGGAAAACTTAACTTAAATCCAGACTTAGTGTCAGGCTCCATTCCTTGACAGTGAAAAAGGGGAGGGGGGATCATTCCAAACTTCCTTGTCACTGTTCAAGCAAATGTTCTATCTATCATAAGAATTGTGGTTCCTGGGTAATAGATTAGGCACATCAGAGGTTGACCAGGTCACATGGAATCCTAAGTATATTTATCACTGGCCAAGCTTCAAACTGAGTTTTAAATTTTGTCAGATGTGAAAAACTGCTACCAGATGGTGTCAAGATAATTCCTCTCTGTGTTAAAAACACACTTAGATATAGTCAATAGTAAAAATCAAATAATTAGTCCAAACACTGTACACACCTGGCACCATTCCTAACTACAACTTAGGAGGTGTATTATTAAGGTTTCTATGCCCCTTCAATTAATTCACCCTACACAATTAATACACAGCCTACTAACACAATTAGCAAATAATAATTTTCTAGAGCTGTGGGTCATCCCAAAATAATAGGCAGAGACAGTATGTTATTCCAAAATGTAATCCTATTTCCAACTGCAAGAGATAATTTATTTTCTGCCACCCCCACCTCCATCCTGTACCCCTGTCAGCTGAAAGAATGTTAAAAGTTCATGTTTTGGGGTACTTATCCTTACCACAGAAAAGAACACCCACTCTCCTCGAAGATAAATTCTCATTTTCTGTGGCTAAACTTCATTTTTCAATCAATGTAGAAATGTAATACAAACATTTGGAAGCTCCTCAGACATTAAAACAACAACAACAACAACAACAAAAACATGCTGTTGGTTCAGAAAGATAAAAAGAAGAAGGCAGAAGGAGACTTTGAGAAGAGGGTTTTTAAATGTCCAAGGAAGTAAACTAAGCCAGAAAAAAATATATATTATGTGTTAAAAAGCACAAAGGTGTATGCTATTACTAATTAATTTATAATGTTTGCATTTTATATTTTTTTAGAAAATAAATTGGTACATTTAATGACACAACTATTTGTTTAGCTCTTCTCTGTTGTGGCATTTCAGTGGGTAGGGGTGGGATCTAGAATCACAATTCATCTAGCTGTTAAGAAGAAAATCACATTCTACTTTAAAATGTGTAACTGAAGGGGGATTCTGGTAATGGTCGTTTGTAGATGTAGAATAACACATAATGTTGGGGGAAATTCTTCTATTAGAATCATTCTGGGCACCTAGAATCCTTACTAGAAATAATTAGGGTTCCTATTTTCCCCACAAGTCCTACTTACTGCACTGCTAGAGAGAAAGCATCATGTAATTTTAATTCTCAACCCTACTGCAAAAAGTTTTCATGCTAGGAAGTAGCTAAATTATGGGACTTCCAGCATTTGGGTTCATTTCCTAGAAAACCACCACTTTGAATAGGGCCATACTCCCCCCACACCTCAATGAAGCACAATAAAGATTTTATTTTATGCTCCAATAATCATTGGCAAGAGCATGATGCCTCCTTCTGCCATCACACAGGGAAAAGCACATGAAGAAGATCCCAGGAATCAGGAAGATGGGGTAAAGTGAGGTCACAACTGGCAACAACAAAACCATCCAGTCTTTGAACACAAAGATTGTAAATGTCTACTGTTTTTTAAACTTATTATTTTTGGCAGGGTTGCATATGTTCTCTGTGCTCATTCCACAAATCTGGCTGATTATTATTCCAATCACCAGAGGAAGAGAGAGTCACATTAATTTGTAGTAATTAATAGCACTGATGCATTTGACAGCGCATGTTAACAAGCCTCTTTGATTGTTTGGATCTCTAACTGCGGCCCTTCTTGTTTGCATCACCTCCAAGGAATTCATAATATCAAAGCTTAACGGTATCTGATACTTGTCAAAATGCAATTTATAAAAGTTTAATTCTTTTATTGATTTAGTTTGGTTTTGATGCCTGCAGAGTCAGCTCCCTTGACAGAACTTAGCGGATTCAAATGCTTGTCACCAGCTCGGCCTCCTTTTTGCAGGGAACAATTGCCATAGGCCAAGCCAACAGGCATGGTTTAATTGCCATTAATTAAAAGCATAAATCTCTTTTTTCTTCAGTTGCTCTGCTCTTAAAGGGGGCTGCACATATCTCTCTTTTCCTGTGTTTGTCAGAACACCTTCTGGCAAGCAAAGTTAACCCATTCCATCTTTCTAAGCACTTTCTGGGATAATCTTTTGAAGCATTGCTCTTATGATCTGATGTGAAATGCATGCAGTTCGGTGATATTTAACAAACTGGATTCCTTCTTTATTGCAGTATAATGAGGTCAAATGAATCCCTCCATGGGTTGTATACATGCTTAAATGGTTTTTGCATCAAATTCCTTTTGACAGCAAATAAAGCAGGAGCCAAACAAAACATCAGCTACTTAAATTGGAAGGGAGGGGAGATTGGATGAGAATGAGCTTTTAAAACAAAAACACATATATGCTTTTTAACATTAGGTGCAAAGAACCTTCCAGCAAAATAAGTCTGCCTGGTCATTTTCAGATTGGAAGCAATTAGTGAGATTCTTGGGAAAAAAGGAAGTGCTGAGCTTAACAGAGCCCAAATGATTATACAGTAAATATTATTCCAGCTCCGTTTACCTTCTAGTATTATCATTAAATCTATTTCATTTAGAAAGGACCCAGTGATGTTGTGAGCAAGGTAAAAATAATGAGGAGAACTCATCGCTCACTTTGATGGGGGAAGGTAAAGAGGGTGGGTAAAGTGGGTAGGTTCTTTTTATTATTATTATTATTTTTTTTACTTGCCCACAATTATCCTATGAAATGATTATCCACCAGGCTTTGCTATTCAATGGCAGTGTCAAAACAATTCGGTTTCCCCTGGCTGCCAAGCGCCTTCTCCTTCCCCCTCAGTCCTGCCGCCATTCGGGGAAGTGTCGCTGTAAGCAGATTATTGCTTTAAAGCATTTACACATATTAGTTTTGCTGCATCTGCCAGCTTTAGCAGGATTGCCGAGCTGCGGAAGTCCGCCTCGCTTTATTTAAAAGAAAAAAAAAAAAAAAAGTTCGGTGCTGAGCTGCTCGGTGTGCTCAGCGCATGAATATGTTATGCATCTGTTTTCATCGGGTCAGGCTGGGGAGAGTGATTGATTTTTGGCCCCAGTGCACTTTTTGCAAAAATCTTTAAGCGAATGCGGTGTTGTTTAATTGGGAGCGTTCGAGCTAGACGCGCCGCTGCTGGTGCTGGAATCTCTGGAAATCCGAGGCTGAGGACTGCGTTCGTCGGATGGTGACGGTGACGGCGGCAGCGGCTGCTACTGCAGCGGGACTCCCAGCCGCCCAGCCCTAACCCGCAGGGGTGACCTACATACCCGCCGTTCCCGGCCCGCGTGCGTGCGTGTGTGCGCGCGCGCGCCTGATGTTGGGGAGATTTTTTTTTTTTTTTAAAGCCTAGCGTTGGAAGGGAGGAGGTTCCAATTAAAACCAAAATAAGCTGCTTTAATGGTCTTTTAAATTGACAAGTGAACAATGATTTTAGTATTGGTATCTGTCAAAGGTCCTAGGAAATCCTCAGCTGATAAGGCCCAATGCTTCCAATTAGGAACCGTGCAGATCTGCAGCCAATAATGATTTCTGGGTCCCTGCAGAAATGCTGCAGACACTTATTGCAAATTACTGACAAAAAGCTCTGCTGTATTGATGAGAGGAAGTACAGGCGGCTTTCGGTGTCCCCGTCAGGTATACCTCATAATGAGAGAGCTTGAAGTTTTGACTTAGCCTTTTTCCTTCCCTCCACCCTTAGAGCAGCATTTCATTGATGAGTAAAAATCTCGCCTCCCACCAGCTTTAAGCATGTTAGACATTTCTTCCCAGATTTTTTACACGAAGGCCACTAATTTGATGTCAGGCGCCGGCAAAGCTCTCATCAATATTATCTACGAGTGCTGCCTAATACAGCTCCAACGCCCGAGGAATCAAAATAAGCAAATCTTTGAAGGTTTTTCAGGCTCCAAAAGGCAGAGACCGAGAGAAAAAGGTGCAAGAAGTTTCTAAATGCGGAGCCCCCCTTTCCCAAGCGACGATCGGAAGAGCAATTAGGCTGCTGCTTTCTCCCAGTTCCAGTGTCCAGGCAGGGTTTCTCCCCCCTAAAGGCGGGAAAGGCGCCGGCTACAGGACAGGCGGGAAGAGATCCGGCCAGAGAACCCGCAGCGCCCCGGCGCCCCCTGCGGTGACCCGTGGCCCTGCAGCGCAAGCCGCCTGGAGTCCGCAGCCTGTCTAGGTACCCAACCTGCAGCTCCTAATCACCAGTAGGGTGTCCACATCGCCTGGGACTGCGAGGAGCCCCCCGTTAGATTCCTCGGTGTATACGTGTCTATACATACATGTATGATTATTTTAATGATGCATATAATTATTTTATTTAAATCTGCATCCTCTGCCATTTGCTTTGAATGTTTTTCTCTATCTCCAAGGCAGGCTAATGAGAAGGTTCATTTTTATTTTTCTTAATGAATGTTTACAGACGTCCACCCAGGCTTTTTAATTTTTTTTCCCCCTCTCTGACTACCTGCTAATTACCGTTGCAGTTCTGAATGTTCAGATCTTTGCTGAAAGCTCCTGTCTTACTTCTGACCCACAGCGCTGACTGGGTTTTTCTGCAGCTCCCCTATTTCTATTTCATTTCAAAAGGGCAAAAGTCTTGGTCGTGAGCATTCGGCCCCGGAGTCCATGCCACGGGCGATGCGTGCCTCAGCTGTTCCATCAAAAGCCACTGTACTAACAGATCCTGACTGCACTTAGCTTTGTTTCCCTGATACGGTCATATCACATCAACCCCGACGCATGTGAAATTACATCCGCAACTTTAAGCATTTTGTTGCTATCTTCAGTTTGAACAATGTTGTCGATTCGGGACTATATTTTTTGGCAGTCCATAGCACATTTATGTCAGATAATAGCTTATTATTGTTCTCTGATATGGTCGGTTTTATGCGAAAGAATGAGGGTTCCTCCTCCTCCTCCTCCTCCTCCTC
>NW_026000076.1:8268155-8276570 GCF_001458135.2 Marmota marmota marmota
CTCCATTTTTACCCTTTCTGGCGGACTCCAGGTAATCCGAAATGGCACTGACCCTTCTCATCCTCCGATTACCTCTCTGAAGCATGAACTTGAGATAAAAATCACACATCAGAAAATTCGCCGTAATTATTTTGCGATGCTATCAGCACTGATCAATCACGCACGCGGCCCAGTGCTGGAATGCCTGGCGCAGCCCTAGACGCGCACCCGCGTCCCGCCTGACTGACAGTTTTGGTAATTAAGTGATTGTATAGACCTCTCCGACTGTTCTAACAACCTTGTCAGGGCCTGTCTGTGGACAGAACAAGCTGAAATCAATGTGCTTCCTGCTCTCTGAGCAGTTCTGATCGTGTACTCAGACTGATGGGGAGCGGGAATCTGACTAAAGGAAAACAGCAGCTCTAAACGATCGGATTATGGGGGGAGGGGGGCGGAGGATAGAAAGTTTACTTCTTTCGGAAAAGGAAGCGCGGAAGGCTCCACCAGGTCACTAGAGCTTCGCTGACCAGGCCGGCTGGCCGGAGGGGAGAGAAAGGCCCAATGCTGTTACTTTCTGGTCTAGGGGCAGGGCTGGTGGTACTTCGCTTGCCCCCGGGGGGCTGAGGCCTTCCGGGCTGTAGCTGGGTAGCCCGGCCCAGCGGACAGCAGTGTCGCCACAAGCCTCAGCCAGGACTCTGTGGTACAACCATTTTCCCCCGGATTAGAGGCAGTGGCTGGTGGCTCAGTGTAAATGTCACGCAGCAGCTTTTAATAAAGGAATGTTCAGATTGTTAGATTGCACAGTACAATGTGAATCCTGTGCTTCCCCCTTCTCAATCAGGCTTCATCTCCCCCTCCACCATTCGGCACACGCATCACACCTCGGCGCGCGTTACAAATATGTTACATATTCACAGTGATCTGCGCGAGTCGCCCGAGGGAGGGGCATCTCTCAGAGCTTAACATCCACCTCGCCGAGGGCTGCAGGGCGCCGGAGCCCACCGCTGACACCCGGAACAGGAAAAAGACCCAGATGGGACCTGCTCTGCGGGAGCTTCTTTTACACTCCCACCCTCGAATCTCAGAAAGAAATTTCCATTGGGATAACTAAAAGCCCCAAGCGAGGAGGCAGAACCTCCAATTCTTGGCTAAGGAGCTCCAGTTAAGGGTGTTTTAGTTTGTTCACAACGGCACTCCCAACCCTTAAAAACCTAACCAATTGAAGACACACACACACACACAAGGGGGAAGGGAAGCAAAATCAATCCAAAGAGTTCAAAGCTCCGGGTCGCTGGAGGAGGCCGCAGGGTGCTCGGCGCAAGGCAGAGTGCGCAGCGGAGGGTCCCATCGACCGCGTAGAGACTTCGGATCCCACCCGGCGGACTTCCAGCGTAGATGTGTATGTTTGAGTGGTGCGGGGCGTCACGCCCTAATTCAGCCGGTCGCTAGCCTGTCTCTCCTCCCCTGCCAGCCAGTAGCCGCCCATCCTCAGAGAGAAAAATGTGAGTGGGCACATTACGCACCATTAGGGAGATACTACGTTTTTAATGTGGCCTAATTAGTGCCGCTAACCGAGCAAATATTATTATATTGAATAATGATAATATGATGAAAATATTAATGCTTTTGAACTTTGCACGTGGGAGTCGTTTCTTGAGTTCTCCCAGGACGCCCTCCCCAAGCATGCTCAGACCCACCAACAGATGTGGTCGGAAGCACCTCCAGGGAAGGTAAGCCCACAGACCAGCCCAGGTCATACATGTGTCATCGTAGGCACATAAAACACACCCTGGGCCATGCCACACATCACCCCTCATGCAAAAGACCCTTTCCAATAGCATTCTCTTTTTCTCTGTAGGAGGCCGTTAAAAAGCAATTCAGACAGGAGTCCTCTGAGGTCTCTTTTTACAGCGTTTCTGCTCTGCACCCCAGGAATGTTGCAGTGGGCGCGCCCGGTGTGTTCCGTCTTAACCAGGGCCCCAGGCAGGTGGAGTTGCAGAAGAAGAACTCACTTAATTAGCATTTAAATTCACAGTCCTCTTTTATTGCCAAATGTTTCTCCCTCAGGAATTTGGTGAAAAACAGACATTAAACAATTAAGGAATGCAGAAGCTCCTCAAAATAAGGATTCAAGATCTCAATTCTCTTGAGTTTGGAGGGCCAGGGATGTGGGGAAGCGCAAACTGGATGGGAGATAGGTACTGGCTGGTGAGTGCCAGACTTGTCCCAGAGGATCAGCAAACCCTCTCTCTTTTCCCTCCTCTCACTTCTATCCTTAGGGAGTTCCAGGAGACCAAATCTAGAAGGTCGGCTGTCCTTTCCTTGATGCCTGACGACAGATTAACTCCTCCCTGGTTCTGGGACGCACCTGGACAAGGATTTAGAAGTTTTCAAAAGAGGTGATGGGTCTGTCCTGGAAAATGGGGATGCAAGATTCCGGCCCGAGAGCGCCCCCTCTTGGGCTGAATTTTCTCCTTCCCTTGCTGGCAGCCCCTAGGTCGTGTTTTGGTGCATTCAGAGAGCTCTTTTTCTGAGGCAAAGTCTGTGTTAGTTGCTGAACGCTTGTTCTTCTATGCAATTCTTTACTCCCATGTGGGTGTGTCTGGACTACAAATCGCCACCTTGACCTTTACTCAGTTCTGTGGGTTCAGGAGCAGGGGCAAGCGGTTCTTCAAGGGTAAACCTCAGAGTTGCAGAATTCTGTGGATCACCGAGAGGCTTTGAGAGAGCAAGCAGATCATTCCCCAGCCTCTGCGCGATATCTGGGAACCCAGCCCCGCCTGCACCAGAGGCAGGAGATGGGGCGGGGAGCTTTCAATTTGTTCCAGTGATGGCTCTAACTTAATAAGGCGATTGATTAGCGCTCAAAGTGCCGTTTTAATTAGCCGCTTGTTAATTAACATCGTAAATGAATTTTCCCTTCTGTGATTGGCATCTTTGCTTAGTGCTCTGAGGCTTTCGTTTTTCCTCCATCGCGGCCCCTCCATTCTCTTTTAACCTCAGGAGTTGATAGAAGAATCGCCTCCTATCCTGAGGTCTTATAGGCTTTGGGTTTTTTTTTTTTTTAAACATGTGATGTGGCTGTGTCACAAGGGGGCTCTTTAATTTCTCTAGGAACGGGACTTCAATGGACATTTATTCAGTTTAGAGTGTGAAATACCATCTGTCTCCATGTTCTCCCTCAGCTCCTCCTCTATCTCCATATTGTCATCTTCTCTTCCTTCACCTCTGAACTGGAGGAGATATTTTTCTAGGCCTGCTAAGATCATCAAGCTTTCCAAACATTTGAAAATCTAGAAAGAAAAATGGAAGCTGGAGTGGGAGTAGGGGAGAAGGGATGCAGTCCTTGTTTGAGAAGGGCTGGATCATCTCTTGGAATCAGATCTGAAGACTGTGTAAGCTGTTGTAAAGACAGATGTTCAGGTTTGTGAAGGTGTGCCTAGGTCTTTTCCCTCCAAAGTGTTTCAAGAATATTTTGTCTCTTTTGGCTGCACTCAGGAGAGATTCCCACAACACAAATAGCCTAAAGATTGCAGCCCAGCCCTAGTCAAGGGGTTAAAAGTTTGGGGAATTTGTGGACATTTTGCACCATTACCTTTAGCTATCATAAAAATCCCTCTGCATTCCACTAATTGGGATAGATCCTTTTCTTTCATGACTAACACACACTCCATATCCTTTAGGGAACCTCTCTGTTGTCCCAAGAACCTCTCCCAAGGTAATCCCACTCTGTTTTCTGAAGTTCCACTGTAGTAGGTTCACATTTGCATCATGGTATTTATAACAATTTCCAGAACACACAGCTTCTGTCAACTCTCTGAAGTTGGTTAGTGTCCTATTCCCAAACACCTGACATAGAATGTCCATTCAGTAATGTTTATTGACTGAGTAAATAAGCAAAATGAAAAAAGAAAAGAGAAGGAAGGAGTGGAAAAAATATGGCTAATGTGTGAGTGTTGCCCATAGCTAGAAATAACTGCCACCTTTGCCTACTGTGAATGTCAGCTCTTGCTTCACATTTTGTAAAGAACTTTTACAAAGAAGACCTTATTTGGTCCTCACAACCACCATATATATATATATATATATTTTAACCAGGGACTCAACCACTAAGCTACATCCCCAGCCCCTTTTTAAACATAATTGAGACAAGCTTTTTATAAGCTGCTTAGGGCCTTACTGAATTTCTGAGACTGGCTTTGAACTTGCAATCCTCCAGTCTCAGCCTCCAAAGTGGCTGGGATTACCAAGCCCTGCAACTCTCCTTTTTTATAGACAAAGAACTTGGTTGTCAGTAAGGTTAAGTATCTCACCCAAGAATACTAGAAAGTGGCAAAATGGGATGAAAACCCTCTCTTCCAGCACTCTTACCTCCACACCCGCTTGACTTTCCTGTTTACTCCTACACATCACACATCTAACTTCCATAGAGAGTCCAGCTTCCATAGACCCCTTCTAAGCTGTTTGTCACTAAAGTTTTGAAGAAGTGAGAACTTTTACAAACTTTATCAAGACACTGGAACTGTGTTTCAAAACTTTTAGTCCCTCCTGAACAATGATTGATTATACATACTATCATTTTAACTTGTTCTTGTTTTAAGTTATTTTATTTTATTTATTTTTAAAATTTCATTTTACCTTTCTCCCAGTCTCCACAGTCTAGGTTTTGGTCTACCTAAGGAAGACACTCAATTTCAGTATTTTCATGTCTTTCTCATTCACACATTTTCTAAGTAAACATGCTTCAAGTCCTTAAGCAGTTGGAGTTACATGAAGAGACTGAAAAAAGAAAAAAAATAATCCTTTCGAGATTTCTGAAACTTTGAAATGATAGTAGGTCATACAATCTTCAGGGAGTTAGCCTTTGAGGGTGGACAGCTTATCTGTGTATCCTGCATCTTTTATAGAAAGAAACAATAACCGGCTCCCTCTGTCGGGGATTCTTGTCGCCGCCCAGTGGAGGGAAGCGCGTTTGCACCTCATTACAGTCAGCTGGCACTGTAGTCCTGTGGACCCTGAGAAACGTTCAAATGAAATGTTAAAAGAAACCCCAGCTTCAAGTTCATAACAATTTTTTTTGTAAAGTTAAGCTAATATTTTAGAAAACTGATGCTTCAGTTTAAAAGACTCCCAAATCTAGGTAGTGAAAGTGGTGGATGTGTTAAGGTACAAAACTTAAGATATGTCCAAGTATTTAAATTATTCTCTGTGGTGAGAAGGAAGTATCACTGGTATTGACTGGTACTGATATGTCCTTCAGAGCCAGCAAGGAAATGTTTGTTCTCTATCATTCACAGTTGGAATATAACTGTTTTCCAGGCATTGATTCCAAAATCTTCCCAGAATTAAAGATTTTTTTTTTCATCCTTCTTAAGAAGAAAAGGTGGACCTGGAAGTGGGTGAGTATCTTAAAATTCACGTCAGTTTAAGGACTCTACTTATTGTTGTCTTTAATACAGTGAGAAAATTTGAGATTAAATTCAGTTAATGCATAGCTATTCACGTGGAAAATTGACTAATCTGCGCCCTGATTTATAGAAAATGTGGTTTTTAAATGTCCACACTATATATATGTTCGGGGGTCGGGGAATGGCAAAAGAGGACTGTCTGGAGAAAAAAAAGAATGGAGAAAAGTTAAACAAGATCTTTTCTGAAAAATTTGTTTTTCATGAAGTGTGTGTGATTTGGTCTTTGAGTCCCTCTTTTGATTGTTTAGGCCATTACTAACATTTCCTCTCTGGCAGGGACCCAAATATAAGGGCGTCGATAAAAGTCAAGGTCGTATTTTCCTTCACCATTGTTGCTCCCGAAAGTTAATCTTTCAATACCCAACCAAAGAAATTGTCTATGATATTAACTTTTTTTTTTTTTTAAAGAAAAAATGACCTGAAACATTCACAAGGTGGGGGTCTACTGGGTCCCTGGATGCATAAACCACGCATTCCCCTCCCCCAACGCTTCGCCCTTCCTCTTTTCCTTTCCTTTCCGATTTCATTTTTTTTTTCGTAGGGTCATATTTCGTCGTCTCCCCTGCCAATGTTGTGAATTATTCCAGGCAAAAAACGCTGTCGAACCGCCCAACACAAGCTGTGCGATCAGCCTTTTGAGCTCTTGAGTCATTTTAGGCGTCGAAACAAAACAAAAACAGGCTTAAATGAATTATTTATCAAGGTCGAGAATAATTGATTTGTACAGTGCCGTCAGTTCTGGATTTTAAATTTGTTTTTCTCTCCCTTCCCACTTCCCACCCTGAACACGCAGCGAGGGGAGTACGAGTTGGAGACCCAAGGGCGAGGAGGAAACGCACCTCAATTGGGAAGTTGGTGGGTGATGTCAGAATGGGAAGAACCCTAATCGATAATTGAAGAGGAAAGAAAGTGGAGCATTCGTTGGCAGTCTCAGGCAGCTCTATCGCCCTGCCCGCTCTTCCCACGTTGGTCAACAGGGCCAGAGGCTACGGGCGTGAACCCCGCGAGGGTGTGCTGCGCCGGGCCTAAAGTTGGGTGGGGTTTCGGCCTCGGATATCCATATTGCCTTTGTACGTTCCCCGCCGGTGGTCGTGTAACCCACCGCCAGAAGGAAGGCCAAGGCCTGGGCCCGAATGCTCCGGGGAGGGTGTGTCTGGCCTCACGCAGTTCCCGCGTCAAAGACGACAGATCCAACCAAGCTCTGGCTGTGATCCAGGCTCTCTGCAGCCTCTCAGTCTAGGCTGGCCTGACCCCACCCAGCGGGGCCCAGCCACACGTTCTTCAAGCGTGCTCCGCACCTCTAGGGCCAGCGTTGGCCTTTGCCTGAAGCACCTCCTACGTCCCCCGCCTCGTCTCACCCACCCTGGCTCCTCGGCCCAATTCCCCTCGCTTTCTGAGAAAAGGGAGAGAGCAGCCCGGATTGTACATCTCTTCGCCTCGGTCCCTCCAATCCCCGCAGTTCTTCTCAGAGCACGATGAAAGATGGCATGAAGATGATCCGAAACAGCTCAACACACCCTCGAGATAGCACGGGCTTTTTTCGGGGTCAAACACCTCGATTGTCCCAGTAAAGCGCAGGGAGGATGAGTCTGCCACGTACCCCTTCCAGACCTGGGGTTCACACAGCAGTTCCAATCCAAGGGCAAGATCTTGTCCCAGGAGGTCATTTGCCTCCCTGACACCTTCTCCCCGCCTCAATAGAAAAAAAAGCCAAAGCGACCTACAAAACCGCAACTACACCCCAGATTCGGCCCTTGGAGACTTTAAAGGCCATTTTGTAACCTCATTCTGCACCTAGTCACGGAAGCTATGCCAACCACGCAGATTCATGGGGTTCTTAAAATGGTAATTTGGAGTAAAATGTAACTCAAAGAACTTTGAATCATTCATTAGCACCTTATAATTACTCCGCTAATTAGGTTGACACGGCACTTAATCAGGAGTAATACGCCGTCTTGTCACTGGCACTTCCCATTACTCTGACATTCAACAAGAGACAGGTTGGAGACGTCCTAAAGAAAATAATGCAAGTTGATACCCTCCGACGAGGCGTCACAGTCATGCTCCGGGTCCCCAGTGGATCCATAGTGACTGTTTCCTTTCCAAACGATAGGCCGGTCAGAAGGGGGAGGGAACAGACGTACCGGTATGTGGTGTGGCCAGGACACAGGTTTTGGACTCGCCACCCCTGTTCCTGTGCCCCCACGCCGCACTGAACCGTGGCTGCCTAGCCGCTAGTGAACGCCTCGGGCACTATTTCCCCCGGTTGGGGAGAAAGTGTTTGATCGGGCATTCTTTCAGCACCAGCTCTGATTGGAGCCAAGGCTGGCCCTTGGGTTTTGAGTCCTGGGCTCCATCCACCCGGAGAGTACCTGATGGATGCAGACCCCTCTCTGTTCCTCTAAGGGATCCGCTATTAAGCTGGGCTAAGCCCGGGCGCATGGGTTCTTTGAGCGAAAAGTCACAGCTGGGCGCCTGTTCACCCACTCAGATCTCTGGTTCCTGGAGTTACCCACTTTCCCGCGAGTCCCCTCAGGGATCTCCTTCTCTGTTCTTAGTGTCTTCAGACTATTTAAGCGTGTATTTGGGAAAGCTGAAAGGGCGGCCACGCTGGAGTCTAAAGGTGAGTCGGCCCGGTTCTTTTACTCTTTTCGCCCCAGACTCTGACTTAAGAAAACGGGCAAATAGTCACCACTTATTATTATTTTCATCTTTCCTCTCTTTGGTTCCCTTTCTCTAGTCTCCTTCTGTTCTCTTCCCCCTTTTCCCTTTGCCGCTCAATCGTGATTGTGGACACCTGGGCCACTGGACTTGGTGTTCGGCTCAGGGCTGCAGGCAAAGGGATCTGCGGGTCCTCAAAAGAGCAGCGGGGTCCAAGCGGCGCTCACTGACGGGCTTGCGAGCGGTGTGCCCATTGGTTCCTGGTACGTTGGCGTCGCTCGCTTGCGCGGGAGCGGCCAATGGGGGC
>NW_026000076.1:8276808-8380106 GCF_001458135.2 Marmota marmota marmota
TCCATCACAGCCAACAGCCGCCGCCGCCAGCCCCGGCCCCGACGCAAAGTTTGCAGCCTTCGCCCCAACAGCAACCGCCGCCGCCGCAGCAGCAACAACAGCCAGCAGCCCAGCAGCTGGGCTCGGCCGCCTCGGCCCCCAGGACTTCCACCTCTTCTTTTTTAATTAAGGACATCTTGGGCGACAGTAAACCTCTGGCGGCGTGTGCACCCTACAGCACTAGTGTCTCCTCACCCCACCACACCCCGAAGCAGGAGAGCAATGCAGCGCACGAGAGCTTTAGGCCAAAGCTCGAGCAGGAGGACAGCAAAACCAAACTCGACAAGCGAGAAGATTCCCAGAGCGACATCAAATGCCACGGTGAGTCGCGCCGCCCCAGCTGCCGTCTGCTTCTTCTCCTGGTTCCCTTCTTCCCTTCAGCTTCCAGCGAATCTCCAATGGGGAATTATTCCGGGAGATTGTTGGGCGATGGTGAAAGAATGCAAACTGGAGAGAGGCCTGGGCGAGCGATTAAGAGATGCTACCGAAGTTGTGTTTATTGTTACATTTTTACCTCTTAACCTTTACCGCCATCCAGTTTCTTTCTTCGTTTTACTTAATTTTAATGTATTGGGAGAGGGCCACGACGAGGAGGTCTGACGGGAAATACTTTTCCTTGACAAAAGGGACCATCTTGAGGTTTTTTTTTTTTTTTTTTTTTTTCTTTTTTGGTTGAGACCTTGGGAATGGGAGTGGGGAGTGAGATGGGAGACACAAACTATGGAGTCTAGGGGTGTGATCACAACCTGATGTTTATTCTTTAATGCAAATGATTTCCCCCCAACCCCCCGCATATTTTCTAAACACCATCACAGGAATTATCAGATTCGAGGAAGGAAAATTTTCCGTTTTGATTAACAGAACAATTTGGGATTAATACAAGGAAGCCAGTAAAAATTCATAATCATTTTTTATAAACACCCTTTTTGCCCAGTGGTCCCAACAAAATTCTGTATCCTCAGTAAAATTTTTGGCCCCTTACAAGTAATAGGGAGGTAGTATTTTTTTTAAAGAATTTATGGAATTGAATTTGTCCATTTTTGTAAAATCAGATGACAATGGAAATTGTCTTTCAACTCCCTTTCTCCATTTTCTCCTCCGACAATGTCATAAGAAGGTATTCTGGTCTTTACATGGTAAGAGTTTTAACATACCAGGGGAGTACTTTTTTACCACCTTTACTGATAAGTTATTTATTATTATTAATCTTTGGTTCTCTGGCAAAGATAAGTGCTGACTGGAAGATAGGATATTGGCTTCTCATTTTACTATTATAGTATTAGCATAATAGTGCCCTAAACAGATGTACAGTCTGGTCTGGCGATTTTTCGTGCACCAACCTCCCCAGTGGGTCAATTAGAGAGATTATTGTTCTTCCTGCAGGGAAGATCAAGGAGCGCTGCACAAACGGGTACAAACAGAGAGGGATTGACATATCGATTTCCCAGCATTTCAGTAAAAATCCAAAGTTGACAAATAGAATCCGGAAATCTCTGCACTGTCACCTGGATGGGCTCAATGATTTTGAGTTCAGCTCGGTGTCGGGGCAACAAATTTTTCCAAAGCTTTCAAAGACCCAGTACAGGCAGCTGCAGAAAGCTTGATTCCAACATTTCCCAGGTGCATCTGAAAAAGAGAAATATGTGCCTGTAACTCTCAGTAAACAGAAAAAAGTTAAACAAACAAAAAGTGTCCTCTTCTAAAAAAAATCCACATAAATGACTCTTTGGAAAGAACTAAATTAGAAAAGTGGTCCTGGTGAAAACAATTAAAAAAAATGGACAGGGTCCTCCCCTACCCCATCAAGGAAAACAGAAACAAAAAGTATTTTATTGAGAATTATTTTTTAAACTCTTAACTTCCAACCAGAAGATTTTTTTTTTTAGAAGAAGAAGGGTTCTTTTAGAAGAACCCCTTTAAAACTTTATGATATCTCTCCACAGGGCCCAAGAGTCCCCAGCCAGAAGAAAACAATCCTCTTCGGATACCCTGGCTCAGACCCAAGTATATGTGTGTGAGGGTAGTGGCAGAGTGTAGTCCCCTGAGACCAGTGGTTGTCTTGGGAATGTGAAAGTGTGTGCCAGGAGGATACTCCCCCCTTTCCTATTTCAAGCTAACTTACATGGCTGTGTCTGGGTTTCTATTGTAGGAACAAAGGAGGAAGGAGACCGAGAGATTACAAGTAGCCGTGAGAGTCCCCCTGTGAGAGCCAAGAAGCCTCGAAAAGCCAGGACAGCTTTCTCTGACCACCAGCTTAATCAATTGGAGCGTAGCTTTGAGCGGCAGAAGTACCTGAGTGTTCAGGACCGCATGGATCTGGCAGCTGCACTCAACCTTACTGACACCCAAGTCAAGACTTGGTATCAAAACCGAAGGTAAGGCAGGCTCTTTGAGGAGCAGAGATGTCTGCCCAGGTCATAAACATTGCACCAATCTTCTTCCTTCCTGGCCTCTGGAGACTAGGGACTGAGAGTCAGAGAGCCTACTGTGGGTGAGTAGGTGTTTTCAGACTAGGGGTAGGGATTAGCCAAATCTCCAAGGTGAGAGAGACCTTAAGGCAGCTGGAATTGGGCAATTGTGCACTTCTAAGTATCTTAACAGGTGCTACTTTCCCTTGGAAACCTGAGCTGCTGGAATTCCCCACACTTTATCACCAAATCAATCAAGCCACACCTTCTCAAATTGAGACATCTGTGCAGCTGACACTCAGGCCCAGAGAGCCTGTATGCATGGTGCACCCCTTGGGCCTGCCCCAGGCTGGTTCCAAATGTCTGTAGTCGGCAACATGGCCCAGCCATTGTGGTTCCCCACAGAGCTGTCCCACCAGTCTTGGCTTAAATGTGAGGTGGTTGGGAGAGCCAGGGTTACAGCCTTGGTCCTGCATCTCCTCAGAGATTAGGAGAGTCCAGCTGGGTTAGAATTGAGTTTGCAGCCCCAGGCTGGAGAATCAGGCAGTTGGCCAGGCGTATAGACTGGGTGTCTGTCCCCTATACTGGCTGCCTCCACTGTCTCAATAGGGAGAAAGGGTGCCACAGAGCCTGCCCAGCCCTGCTGCATTTTTAGAAAGGAAATTAAGAAAGCAGCTGGCTGTGTTTGCAAGGTCCTGAACTATAGGACTGAACCTGGGCAGTCTGAGACGAGGTTATTCTGTGTTTCCAAGCCTGGCGCTCATCTCCCTTGTCTCTCCCCCTCCTTTTCTCTCGTTTGTGTTTTAATCGTCCATAAGTGCGGTTGGAAATGCCCATCCAGTTGTCATCTTTACCATAATTTTCTGTCTCATTACATACAGATTCAGCCACCCTAATTCTGTCGGAAAACATTAGTGTCATTTGTAGCCAATTTAAAATGGGCGACATGTTTATTAATTTGGTTGGAGCTGCTGGGTATGGACGGCCCACCAGCCTTACGTTCCTTCATAAGGCATTTGAGCCAAGGGCCTGCTCCTGTCTTCTTCCTAAAGGGGGGTGTAGATGGGGGAGGGAGGAGACCAAGAAAAACTGATCACAGGTTTTAATTGTTACTTGCCCCAGAGGAGGAAGTGTCTTGAAATGCATCTCTCCACCCCAAAGGCCAGGAGGTACTGTCCTCCTGGGAGAGCCCTCTCTCAAACGAATTCCAGTTTGAAACCTTGTCTCCTTCCTTGCCCTAAATCCCCTACTCCCTGTAAGGATCTGTCAGGCTGATAAGAGAATTGTCTCCACAGCCCTGGGGAAAGAGAGGAGCAGGGGTCTGAGGCCCAGGAGAGACTCTGTCCCTTTGTTTACAGTTTTGGTTACTTCTTTCTCCGTGGGGAGGGGGAGAGGCTGAGAGCAGACACTTTGGAATTATTGGGGGAGCACTTTGAAAGAGAATTAAGGGAGGAGGGGGAAGAGTGTGGAAAGAGGTGGTCTCCTTTGATCTTCAGGAAAGTTTCAGGAAGTAGCCACAGTATGAGGGGGACAAGTAGAGCAAAGGGACAGGAAAAGGCAGCAGGAAGCTTATAGGATTTCATCTTCCAGTGTCTCAGACTTTGAGGGTGTAGTTTACAAAATTGGCTTTGGGTTTGAGTCCTCTTGTGAGCTAGGTGGGGGCAGGAAATGCACATTCCCAGTTCCCAGAGCTCTCTGAGTCTCCCTACTGGGTGAGGGAAAAGGAGAAGATGGGAGAGGACCAGGGAATGGGTCGGGCCTCTGTGCCTGGTGCCTGGACCATGTCCACAGCCGCCTCTGGGTGCATGTACGCCTGCTTTCTTTCAGGACCAAATGGAAGAGGCAGACTGCGGTGGGCCTGGAGCTGCTGGCAGAGGCAGGGAACTACTCAGCGCTGCAGAGGATGTTTCCTTCACCTTATTTCTATCACCCAAGTCTGCTGGGCAGCATGGACAGTACGACAGCTGCGGCAGCTGCAGCTGCCATGTACAGCAGCATGTACCGGACTCCTCCAGCACCCCATCCCCAGCTGCAGCGGCCCCTGGTACCCCGAGTGCTCATTCATGGCCTGGGACCCGGGGGACAACCAGCCCTCAATCCCTTGTCCAATCCCATCCCAGGCACCCCACATCCCCGGTGAAGAAGGAGGGAAGGCTCTGCAATCCCTCCCAATCCCCGACCTGACCTGGACAGCTGCCCCACCTCTTCCCGCACCAGACCTCCATTGCAGCGGACACTGGGAGGCAGAGGAGTAAGAGAGGAAGATACTCACCTATGGGCCAGGGTCCCCAAAGAGGAGCCAGCTTTCTGCTCTCCATCCCAACCCCCCAGAGGCAGGGCTGGAAAGCTCCCCCACAGCAGTGTGACTGGTGAAAACGCTGACCCCACACAAAGTGCAACCAGTAAGTGAAAACATCAACAAAAACAAAACCTCAAGTTCTTTTTTAAAAAAACGACTTTAGGGACAAGCAGGAGGGAGGGAGGGGGGAGGGCTAAAAAGGGAAGAAAGAAGGGCATGGAGAGGAACTGTAGGGGCAGAGAGAATTGTAGGTGGACAGATAGCCTCAAATATCCAGGCAGAGGGTGTTGCCATGGACATTCATCTGCCCCAGAGAAAAGAGGAGGGTGACTGAGAACTTTGCACTGATTTCTCATGACCTTTTTTCTTTTGGAAAAGTGGCATGCTCCATAATATGAAAAAAAAAATTGTACATTTGAAAGACTGAGTGATAAGTGATATATCATATTTATTATATGTTGTCCAAAAAAGAGTCACTTATATACGTTAGTAAAAACATGATTTTTTTTCTTTTCATGTCTTTTTGATTCAGTAAAATAAATGCTTAGACAAAAATATAGATTTTTTTGTGATTGAAAATTACAAAAATAAAGTTTATCTTTTTTTAACAAGTGATGAAATCCCAGGGAGCTGATTTTACTAAAGCAGAAAATTATGATGAAATGCGCGACTAGGAAAAAAACAAATTCCTTCCCGAATATTGGGAATTTTCAAAATCTGTAAAACCTTGGTGTGGCTTGTGTAAAACCAGTCCCATTTTTTTCACGCTGGTCTCTTCCGAGCCATTATTTGCTTTATGTGAGCGCCTTTCTTTTTAGGTGGATGGTTTCAGAGCGGCCGGTGAGGCCACGGGAGAAGTCTGTGCTCGCGGGCTGTTGGAGCTGGCTAAGTAGGCGTCCAGCTTCCCCTGCCGCCCCTGCTGCCTGGAGGCCTCTGGTTGACCGCGTGTTGGGACCCCTCTGTCTACCCCGCCCCCTTCTCCTAGGGGTCTTCCTAGGGCGGCGCGGGTCCCAGCGCTGGGCAGCGATGCCGGGAGGGCTGGGCAGCGGGCGGACGCTCCGCCGGCCTCGCAGCTGTTCTGCCGCCCGCGGCTGGGCGCCCGCGCGGCAGGACGCCTGTGAGCGGGAGGCTGCAGGGCAGCAATTAGGACACCCCAGGGGACGCGGGGAGGCCCAGCTAACAAACCCTCGTCACGGCTTTGATCCTTGCCTTCTCAGTCCCCGGTGGCGGGCGTCCAGCCCCCATCTCCGCGAGGATCCGCTGGTCCTAGCGAGTTCTCTGTGCTTCGATGCCTGGAGCGGGAGTGCAACGGGGAACTGTGGTTGAGACAGGCGTACTAAAACGTCTTATCCGCGCCCCTGAAACGGCCGAGACCCAAAAAGAGAAATCTTGCCCAGATTGTGGAGGAGACCCGCTGCCGGCTTGCGGTGTGTGTGTGTGTGTGTGTGTGTGTGTGTGTGTGTGTGTGTGTGTAAAATGTTCGTAGCACCCCGGCCAGGGCTTGACTTCCGACCCCAGTCTCCCTAAACCAGGCTGATTCCCCACCAAGCCCAGCTTTCAGAAACGGCGTGAAGGCAAACTGAAGCCTACAGCTATTGAGCGTCTCCCACTCCTCTCCAGCCCTGAGGTCACTTTCTGAGAAGCCGGAAAGTCGGATCCCCTTATCTGAGTATCCTCACATCTCTATCCTCGCTCCTGCCCTAGTGTAGTGACAAAGGGTAAGACAACTAAAACACATCTAGACCTGGCCTCCAACTTTCTCTGATGCTTGAATCTTCCTAGATTTTAAAACATTGTTTTTTTCTTTTAAACAAGGTGGAATGGTGTGGGAATGTAAATTGAGGAGTGCTGGGAAGGAAGAAGGAAAGAAAAAGGTGAAATCCGGGAGGAAATTGCCTCGGGCGCCTTGATTAAACCTTGGGTAATTAGGGAGTGGTTTGCAGATTTCTCTCCAGCTCATCAATTTGCTTTAAAAAACGGTCCTGGTCTTCTTTGATTCTAACAAAAGGGTTTGGCCTATCCCTTCTCATTTTTTTCCCTGCTGAGCTGGGACAAACTCAGACAGCTGGGCTTGGCTGGAAACTGGGCACCACTATGTCCAGTGGGGATGCCCAATGCCTGGGTACTCAGCAGACTCTCCTTGTTCCATTTTAGCTGTGCTTGGGTTGGATTTTTAAAATAGAGTTTCAACAGTTAGCAATGATTTGCCTAAGCCTGAAAGAGCACTTTCTGAGGCTTCTTGCTGCACTGGATGTGGGTCTGGTCAGCTCTGGATACAAGGAGAACCTGGGAGAGTACAACATTTACACCTGAGAATGACCTCAGGTCCAGGTGGGGGAAAACACAAAACAAACTTACAAATGAGGCAAGGCCATAACACCTATTTGCTGCCAGAAGCCCACCACTCACTCTGAAGCAGCCCACTGCTGCTTCACTTTCAACACTGAACTTGTACTCCCTAAGTGGTCAGTTCATGGGGAAGCATTGTGCCTCCAGAGAGCAAGGTTTTGCAATTGACTTCATATTCCACCACTGCTAGTAATTATTCTGCATATATTAGAGTCCCCCTCACCCAATTTACTTCTCCTCAAAGTCATGTTTTCTTACACCTCTTATGTAATGCAGCTGAAAGTGTCAATCCCCCTTTTCTGAATTTGTTTGGGTTACTTGCTGTTGCATGCAAATTGGAAAATTCAATGTGGGGAAGATTGTCCCAGGAAGAAAGATGAGTACTGGATCCCTTCTTTTCATCCATTTCTTAATTTTTTTTCTTTTCCTCTCCCACCCTCAGGCAGTGCTGCAAAGGGTGTCTTAGTAGGTGCCCAGCATTCAAAAGCCCCCAAATTACCGCTTAAAAGTAAAACAAACCTAGTCCATTCCCCCAAGAGACATCCTTCTGTACTTCTATGCTTGTCCAACAAAGTTGGGGGTTTGACTAGAAAGTAAGGAGAGCAGCCTCAGGTTTTCTGAGAAGTAGAGCAAGCTAGCATGCCCTTTCTCCTGAGAGATCTAGAGTTAGTTACAGAGGTTCCAGGATGGCTGTCGTTGGGAGCTGCACTTGTTTTCTCTACCTTCAGCTGGTGTCTGAAGGGCACTCCATGGCTGGACTTCTTTTGCATTCTCTTTTGATTAAATTGAAGTCTGGCAAAACAGACTTTCAGTGGCCCTTGTTTCCTATAGGAACACAGGAAAACAAACTTGTTACAGAGATGTTAAAAAAAACCCACAAAGAACTCTTAGATCTGCCTACCCCAATATTAGCTCAGGGACCCTAGCAAACCCAGCACAAATCTGTAGTTGAGTGTGAAGGAAGGAATTGCAGGCAGCTGTTCTAGCCCAACCCAGTGGCTTTCAATGAGTTCTGAAATAGCGATTGCTGCTTGGCTTCATGCCTCCAGCAAATATACCTACCACCCTGTATCAGTTTATTTTTGCTCCACCCCTTAAAATGAAAGCCCTCATGATGGCAAATTAGACAGGCGATTTCCTCTGTTGCAAATAAAACTGCTTACTTACCCTTAGACCAAGTCTTCCCTCCTCCTCCCTCTCTGTCATCTGACTCCTGTCTAGGCAGCCCTTCCCCAGGAGCCTTCTGAATCCCACCTCCCCTCTTTAAACAGGCGGCTTGTGAGTAGTTTGTTTTGCTATATTTTTAACTTTCTAAAAATATTTGGAAAAGCTCTCCCCAGGGCTAGGGAAACTTTAGTTCTTGTTAAGTCACGTGGTTACAAAAATATACTAGAAGAGCGCTGCTTATTTTCTTGAAAAAGCCAGGCAGGGCTTGAAGTCAACATGCTTGGAAAGAAACTGACTTTTCACCACTAGTGGGCATGGTCAGGGGCAGGGCCAAGCCTCCAAAGGAACTGATGATTCCTCTGTATCTCTGAATCCTTGGTGAAAGAAAGCTGGTTAGCCTGGTGTCCTGGCTGTTGCCTAGAGAGAGGTGTGGCAGATGGGTGGGGTGGGGGTTTCTCCAGGGTTTATTCCATGGACTTTAGAATAGTGTCCCCAGGCTTTCTCATTCAGTCTTTGTCCAGCCCCACTTCCTTGGCCAACTCTAACCTTCTATCTGCCACTTGCTTATTTTTCTGGAGTTGGGGCCTTTCAGTCAGTGCCCAGCAGATGGTCCTTCTTACCTCTAGCAGGTTGAATACCCTCAGACTGGGTAAGGGTAAGTGTGTAGGGAGGAGGGGATATGTTTCAAAGAAAGGAAGGTGTCACTGGCCTCTTGCATTAGAAAACCAGGTCAACTGTCTCTGGACGATGAGATGACCCAGAGTTTTCCCCTCCCCAGCTCCCCTGCTGAATTTTGAAGGTCTTTGTCAATCTGAATATTGGGTGGACCGTCTGCGTCAATGTCATATTTTCTATTTCTTTCCTCTCTACTTCTCCAGTCTTCTCGCCCTGCCTCTCCTATTTTCTCTCCTAGCACCACAGACAGCTCCCAGGTCTCTCAGTGGAGCCGGGTGCCGGGTCCAGGCGGGTTCCCTGCAAAGCCTGGGCGACCGCAGGGGGCGCCCGGGAAGGGTCGGCGGCACCCGCTGGGGAGGTCCTCGAGGTGATTACAAAGAGTCCTCCCCGGCAGCGTTTCCTGATTAGCTTAAGTCCAAACAGGGTCACATTCCAAAGAACAAAATCTTCAGATCAATAAAGTAATTCAAAAACCAAAAGATCTCGGGGTAAGTAGTACTCTGTGACAGATCAACTCTAAACCGCCTCTGTTTAATAAGTTCTTAGTGGAAGCCAACTAGGGAGGAACGGGGCTTCTGGTCTGCTGCTCCGAAGCCTTGCGCCGCGGCTGCAGCGAAGGCGCCAGAGGAACCTCTCTAAATGGAACGCATTTCCTCGGCTCGCACAGCACTGAGCGCGCTCGGCCAGCCGCAGCCTGGGTGGAGGCCCAGAAAAGGCGTTTCAGAGGCGGCCGCCTTGCGTGTCGGCTGACTTGAGGCCAGGATGCGCACCGCGGTTCTCTTCCCCCGGGTTTGCCTAGCAGCTCACGCCNGGGGGGGGGGGCGGTGGAAAGGACCATCGCCAGCGCTAAATCGAAGCTGATTTTTGATAAAAGCGTCTTGTCACTTTGTGGAGTTGATGGGTTCCCACCCCAACCATCCCCATCTCCGGCCTTCAGACTTTTGATTCTTTAGTGAATAGGTCCTCAACGTGGATGTCCTACGGCTCCTACTAATGATTTGCACACGGCATAGCTAAAGGTTTGGCGTAGTGGCCTCTCTGCCCTGCTGCAGAGCCCCAGGTCCGCGCGTGTCTTCTGCAGAGCATACTCCAGCTGGCTCCTGTGCTCGGCTGGTCGGAGGGTCAGCCTCGGGGCCATGATTTCCTGCACCTGGTTACAGATGGTGTTTTAGGGAAGAATGGGTGCATCACGACAGGAGCACTATAGACCTGGGACAAGAATTAAGAAGCTTTCAGGGATGGCGCTTGGGCCTACACAGCAGGGTCCTTCTGTCATATCTTGAATGGGCTGTAGAGAGAATATAAAGCCTCTTTCTCCCATGAAAATGATAAAATAATATTTGCCCTGGTGGACTTCAAATCTGCATCCAGTGTCACCTCCCCCTCATTCTTCCAAAGGCCACATGGTTGCAAATGATACTGTGTTCAGATCTTCCCTCAGATTTTGGAAGTCAATTTCTCTGTTGATAAGTCCCTCCCTCCCTTCTGGCTTTCTATTCCACCATTATAGTTGGAGGAATAAAAATGCTAAGTGGAATTTAGAAAGCTCTAGGGATTTGTAGCAGCAGGTTTGTAGGTTCAGACATTGGGGAACCAGACATTTTCCCAAAGCCTCTGGAGGAAGAAATGCTCCATGATGCCCACTGGGTACTCCATCTTTAAGTAGAAAGGGAGGGAAAGTTTTCTACAGAGCATTCTGTGCTTCTGATGCCTCCTTATGAGAGAGGAATCAGTCTTTGGTGGTGCATCAATGCCCCACTCCTCTGCTACACTATTAGAGTGCCCTGGTGGAAAAAGTCTACATTCTAAAACGAATCAATCTACAGATTTAGGAAATGGACATGGAAGTCTATGCTATGCACTTTCTACTATAGGGAAGCCAGACTATTTGGTATAGTTTTCAAATGTGGGAGTTTCCCAAGCAAAGGGACTACAGTAGGCCTCTTACATACTAGCTAGGTTTCTTATTGACTGAACTGATTTTCTTGTGATTTAATTTTAATAATAAATTATTTTCACAATAAATATCTCTGATTTAATAAAAACTGTCATACCCTAATTTATGAAAGATGCAAATTGTATTTGGTAATACCATTAAGGAGTTGATTGCTCAACTTCCTCTTGAATCAGTGCTTATCTCCTGCAAGCTGTATATTCATAGATCTCTGGGCAGAGAGGTTGCAGCCCAGATATTAAGAGAGACTGAATTTCCCACTGGAAGTACAATGAATCAGAGCTATAGTCACTTTAAAATGTCACTTTCATATTCATCAGTTCCGTTTTCCATAAACTGTTCTGTTATTAGAATTTTACCAAGTTGTTGCCATTAAATTAAGAGTATTTTAAAGGGAAATGTGTGTCCTTACTGGCCTTGAGTGAATACACTTTGGTATTACATTAAACTTATTCATATGTGAATAAAGGTATGAATGTTGCATAATTTTTCATTGCTCTTCAGTAAATAGATTGGCTCAGAAAGTCACATAAAGCACAAATGGATAAATGTGGGCATGGCCTGCTTGCCTTTGTCTTTTCCAGTACAGGGGATTGAACCTATGAGCACTCTACCTCTGAGCTATATCTGAGCCCTTCTTTTTATTTGCTTATTTTTTTAGTTTTTATTTTAAGACAGAATTTCACTAAGTTGCAGAGGATGGCCTCAAACTTGCTGTCCTTCTGCATCAGCCTCTTGAATTACAGGGAATTACAGGGTGGCACCACTGCACCAGGTCTGTCTTTCTTCTGTGTTGGATTATTTTTGAAATTTCTGGCAATCTGCATTTTAGATTTCCTCACTAATTCCTCTAGATTTATATAAGAGCTGACTACTAAAAGCAGGTTTTTCACACCAACCGGCCAACCCATCTGTGTCATGTGACTGTCTCCTACTGGCCCACTTTAACTGTGGCCAAATTGCAAGAACATAAGTGACTATACAGTTGCCAGAGGCTTCCCTTGGTTCTTTGCCTCCTTTTCTGTCAGCCCCAGAGCTTGCCTGGTTGCAAAGACCCCGCCCAAATCTTTATTTCTCCTTTCCTTTTAGCCATCTCTTATCATTTTTGGTTAAAATTCTTTGCCCCTGCCAACATCTAAGGGATGACATTATGAAACTACACAGGAGTAATCTGTGTCTTGTGGCCTATTTTTCCCTGAAGAAGGCACAATTTTATTTTCACATGCCCGAAGTCCTCCCATAGAATTAAATTCATATTTGTGGGGCTGTGGCTGTGGCTCAGGGTAGAGCGCTTGCCTAGCATGTGTGAGGCACTGGGTTCGATCCTCAGCAGCACATAAAAATAAATAAATAAATTCAAGTTCATATAACATTAAGACCTTGCCATTTCATTTAGTAAAGCAGTAATGACTACTTTCTTTTTAGGAGCTGGTAATAGATTTGATAGCCAGAGATCTAGTGAGAGGCATCAGGGGAGCAAATTCAGAAGAGGAAAGCTCTGGCCTACCAGGAGACTCTGAAGGCCTTGGTCTACTGATTCTGTTTTTCTTTCCATTCCCTGCTTGTTTTTGTCCTCCTGATTTTTACTTTGTTATTTTAGATGCCTGGGGTGTTTTCCTAGGGCAAATGTGATAGGTCAAACATACCCCCTGAAGGATGTCAATGCCAAAAAGATGGACTAACCTTGAAAATGTATTGGATATTTGTTAATTAATATTTTGGAACAGAATTTAGAAGAACCCAACAAATATTTAAAACACTGTTTCTTTATAGCAGTGTTGTACATCTCAGTGGTATTCAGGAAGGATTTCCTTTATATGTCAACATATTTTACAGGCTTCACTCCCCCCACCCCCCAATAATCTAGTCCTTTAGGGGAGCATGATTTCTACTCAGTTCTGCCCAGAAATTTGGCAAAAGGGTATTTCCAATGTCTATGTCAACATGCAATTGGATTTTAAGCAGAACTGATCTTGATCCAAACTTAGAATTGGAAGGAATCTCAAAATTCATCTAGTTTAATACACATTCTAAACATTAATTTTTTTCTACAGCATATTTACTTAGTGGTTTTTCCTTTTCAATCCCACTTTTTTCTGTAATGATAGAAAGGGAAAAGGGAAGGTAGGAGAAACTATAGGATTACAGTATTTTCAGGTGATGCTTGACTTTCAGTTTTAATAAAGTTAAATTTATGTCATCAAATTATACAACAAAAGAAACTGAGACTATGTAAAAATTATTAAAATCACTTTCCTATTATAAAAGTGATGTATGCTCAGTGTAGAAAATTTGTGAAATACTGTCAAGTAGAGAGAAGAAAAATGTCCATCTTCAACCACTCAAAGAAAACTACTGCTAACATTTGGTTCATTATTTCTAGGTTTTTACTGTTCATTTCATCCAGTTGTGTCATTTCATCAGGGATGTTTGTTTTTTCCATGTAGTACAAGTATTTCTCTATATTATTTAAAATCCTTTGTATACATTGTATTTGGTACATAATATTATCTCCCATAAATTAAGTCAACCAGTCTTCCATTGCTGGACATTTAAAATTAACTATTAATTATTTATTATTCTTATGATCATGTTTTGTAGTGTTAAAGATTGAACCTAGGACTTTTAGCATGCTTGATAAGCATTCTACCACTGAGCCCCACCTCCACCCTCATTGCTGGACATTGAGATTATTTTTCTCAGTTCAAGATAAATAGTAATTCAATGAGCATGAAAGCAAAAATTTTGAGACTGGTCTCTTTGTGCCATTTGGTGTGTCACATTATTATTGATCTTAGGATAGCAGAAGCAATGCAAGAGCAAGAGCAAGAGCAAGAGCAAGATGACCAGCTCAAGAGGGGAACTGAGCTGTTGACCAAATGTAATGGTTTCAGTGACAAGTACAAATTTAGCCTGAGTGAATTGAGAGCTACTTGAGTTAGCTGGAATAGGTTGTGGAGAAATAAGCTAAGAATGACACTTACCATTGGGGAAAAAAAAATGTATTTTAAGTCTTCCTGACTTTAGGCATGAATTTGGCAACCTCTGCTCCAGAGCAGGAGACTAAAGAGTGGGAAAGAGTCTCTTTCAACTTAGGATGGTAGCATGTCATGTTATCCACCTAGCTTGCTCTATAGTTTTTTGTGCTTAGACTCCTCTGTGGTAAATAGAGGGCTTTAGCTTCTAGCGCTGTCAATCTGGCACCTTTCATGAGAATTAAATTCAGGTTAAGGGAAAAAATGAAAAACCATAACCTATAAAGAAATTTGAGGGTGGGGGTTGGGGGTTTGAGGAAAAGTCTTAAATAGCAATGGTCTATCCTTTCATTTACATGACACACATTAACCGTACCATAGAAGTTCCAAGAGAACTGTCTTGTTCTCTTGTCTCCAGGAGCCCATGTAGGGTGCTTTAATTGCCACATTTTCAAACCAATATAATGGTGGGGATGTCTTAGTAATTACCTTAATGAGATAACACCTTTCCTTCCCTCAACCTACTCATTATCACGCCTCTTGTTCAAATTTCAACTACAAAGAACTATACTTGTAAAAAAAAATAGTCTGCAATGTATTGTTCCAGGTCTCATACCCTTAAAATAATCACATTGCACATATCTTAAAAATATGAAAGAAATAGTACACACAGGCAATTCAAATATGTTAAAGGAAAGGCTTGAGATAAGTAAACTAAACATCTGGGTGCCCTTTAATTATTCTTGGTTGGATTCTTTATCTTGACCTATAGTGATGCTAAGGTGCCAAAGTGATGAATTTTAAGATGTTGGGCTGTGAAGACGTGCAGCTGCAACACTGATGGATTTAGGAAGCGATGGTAACAAGGTTAGCTGCATGTGAAGTGTGAATTGAGATTTTTGCAAAGAGACTGTGATTGCAGATGGGCATAATGTTGTACCCTTGCATGAAATCTTGCTATTATTGTATAATGGTCAGACAGAGTGTGAAATGACTTATTACTTTTCTTTTATTCTTTAATGAAGTTGGTTAGAGTAGCCGTACTACTGCTAGTCAATAGTAGTAAAGCACACACACACACAAAACTATATGACAGGTGCTGAAATATTAAATATTTATTTAGTTTTGACTTTTTCCCTGTAATTTTCATGAATATCCATATGCAAACAGAAGCATCTCTTTATCTATATAGACAAATTTGTACTGATTTGTGTGTCTGCACTTACCCTTATTATCCTATATAAATATCCATACAAGGCCCTGATGAGTATAAAGGATTTCAAAGTCCAGGAAAATTTCATAGCTCTTTTCAATGTTTAAAAATGCTATAGTGCTTTGGGGCTGATTTCTGCATGGAATTCTGATTTGAAAATTCTATTTGGAGTTATATGGGTAACCTTGAAATATTAGTTTATCACTATGGTGACTGCAATAAAACATAATAAAACCCATTATGAGGTATACTCCTTAACATGGTTTTGGTTATGAGGAAGGTCAAATTATGGTTCTTCTGTTTTGTAATATAGAGTATATATTTTTCATATTTATACCACAGAGCCCATGATGTAAATTTTTCTTTACTTCTCAATATCAGAACCACAAGAAGATAATACTTAGCTTTTACAAGCAAAGGGAAATTATGTTATGATATTAAAAACAAAACAAATACTCCCTACCTGGATATTCCTTCTATTGTCAATCTTTTGCCTCTAGATGCTTCTGTTGGAAATAGTATGAATTACACACTTGAAAAATTTGGTTTTGGAAACTAGGAATTTTATTCATAAAGTGATTTTTATATGGTCTGTTACATTCAGAATTATTCTTAATGTGTTTGTTTGATACACTTGATATGATTAGTAGGTGTTTAAAAAGACAAAGAGAAATGTTTAACACAGCCTCTTAAATTGAAAATCTAACATTTTAAAAGAAAGTTCATTTACACTTGCATTTTTCATAGAGTTCTATAGTTAGACCTTGTTATAATACAAATTTTTATTCTGTAGTTTGGAAGATATCAAGAGTTAAATGCTGTTCTTCAAAACAACACAGATCAACCGTTAGAAACATAGAACCATTGACCTATAAAAATAGTGTTTAACCTTGTTCCTCGGTGCCAAATTTATGTACCCATTTCTCTACTTTTCTTTGGCTCAGCTTGCTCCATAGGTTAAAAAAAAAACTTCCATAACTATGAAGCTTCTCATCACTCAAAAGATAGGATTACTTAGATTTATTAAGATGAAATCTGGATACACAGCACAGATTGTATCTTCTTCTTTTTTCTTCATTTACAGACAAGTGTTATCTTTCACTAGGAGCCTTTTAGATAGTTTAACAGTGGAGTGAATGTTGGCGTTTCTGTATTGAGATTGTTCTAAGAAGTATATTCTTAGGGTTGGGGTTAGGGTTATGGGGCACTGTGTAGAGAACACATTTTTGAAGGACTTGAATTTGTGAGATACCTTAACTCTGTGTTTTTGACATCAATTTTAGGAAGACATACTCCTCCTGTTTATGTGGTGACATGGCCATATCTTCAAAAAACTTTGACAATGTAATCAGTGATATCCATGTTTATTCTACATTTCCTAGAGTGCAATGCTGTGATTGACTTGCAGTCCACTAAAATCAGTCATTTTATAAATATATGAAAGTGAATCTGTATAAGAAAATCTATTACCTAACATAGGCAAGAATCTGATTCATTACCTTATGAACTTCAGATATTAAAAATATTGACTTACATTTAGCTGTGTCAACGTTTCTGGAATTCCCTACATCTCTACATCAGTGTTGTAAAACTTTGAATACCTTCTCATTAAGAAAAACTTTCAGCTTACCATGAATGCACAGCATGCACATAAACATTTATCTCAACTAGTGTTTCAGCTGATAGCCTTCCCCTTGAGGTCTCCTTTCTAATCTCATTCTTGGATAAGAGACATTGGTCTTTGTTTGAAAGAACTTAATGTTTGTTAGCAAGATGAGAACAATAAGAAGAAATATCCTGTAAACTGGTCAGGGACCAATGAAATAAAATGTTTAAAGTTGAGTTTTATTTTTTTTCCAGTACTGGGGATTGAACCCACAGCCTCTTACCTGTGAGGCAAGCACTCTACCACTGAGCTACATCCCTAGACCTCAAAATCTACTTATTAAACCAAGTTTCATGTCTCCCCCCACTCTCTCTGTCAGTGCTGCTTTCTCAATTCTGGCTTGTTGTCAATAACAGTAATCCGTGCATACTTTCGATCATAACTAGTTAATTAATGTCTACCATTAATCTCAGTATGTGAGATATTTATATACATGAAACTTTTTGCCCCTAATCCCCAAGTTAGTGCCTCGTTTAAAGCAGGTACTCAAGAAAGTTTATATAATTGAACATGAAGCCATTGATTAATTAAAAACAGCATATCCAAATGATGGTGTTACAAATTGGCATTGGAACCATATCCAATGTTTCATTGTATTTCAAGTACTAAGCCCAGTGACTTGAAAAATCCTGAGGTCATAATGCTTATTCATTACCACTATAGACTATGATGGTGATGTAGTAAAATTTAATTTTGATTTTTAGTTGTTTTTTCTGGTTGCCATAGATTTCAATGAGAAGAACAGCATTTGGTAAAATCACATTAGTTTTGTGACATCAGTTTATTTCTGCATTAATTGCACTACTGATCCACTTTTTAATTAAGCTTACCTTCTATTCATAGAGAAATGCATGGAATTTGCTTCTCCCAAGTCTTTTCTAGATATTAACCTCCTGAATAAGGACATCAATAAGCAAATATCAAGGACAGATCCCACTTTCCATCGGATCCTCTAACCTAAATTGCATTGGTAAGTAAAACTAAGTAGCCACGTAAGTTTAGAAAAGGAATAGAGAGATCCTTGGCTTATTAACAGTGTTCTTAACAGGGTAATGACAACTGGGAGAATAAATTGAGTTGGTAATTTAATAGGTAGACTTCAAAGAATAAACAGAAGCAGATAAATTTCATGGTTAATAGTAGTACTATTGAAACAAGGCTGTTGGAAGACACTGCTAATGAAAACAGTGACTTTCAAAATGAAGCTACATTTAGCAACTATTTTTCACTAGAAGTATTTGGCATAATGTTTGGGTTCAAATTTACTATTCTGTATTGCTTAACTGAAATTTGTGATGTGTGCAGCAGAAGAGAGAAAACTGATGTTTTTTCATGTAAGAATGCTCACATTGAGATTCTCTGTATTTTACCACACTTGTGTTTTAAGATGCTTAGAGAACAAAAGCATACCAATATGAAAAAAAAAATCTGTAAAGTCATGTCAGGTATTATTTATGTATTATTTTGTTGAAAAGATGTGAAAATATGAAGAATTAGAAAACAGAACAGCTAAAATAAGTTATAATGAATCGCATTTCAAACACACACACACACACACAAGGGAATAAAAATGTAATGACAACACATTTTCATTATTTTAAAAACAAATTCTTTCTGATGGTTAAAACCTATTAATTGGATATTTTTATTACTTACCAAAGGAATATGTCTAATAAGTAGCCTCTCCTTCCAAAGGATAAAGTGGAACTAGTATCATGTTATTTGGTAAATTTAGCTCTCTTGTGCTACATAATTTGTGGATATGGAAATAGTGGAGAGTATGTTGAAAGTCTATAGTAAGATATTTCTTATGGGGATTTCAAATTTTCTAGATAGTTTAGATACCAAGGAATTTGAGGAAGAAATTGAAGAAACAAAGCAGGAACCTCAGAGACATTATGACTATCCCCAGAGTATTGCAATGATTCATAATTCACAGGAGAACAAGGCTCAAGTGGATCATGCTTTTTATGATACAAATGGGATTAATATTGTGCTTCACAGATACAACATGTTTACAACAAAGAAGGCCACATTTCAGCTTTCTCATACTGTGTTAGAGCTCAGGAGGAAGAACACTAGAATATTTTTAAATTTCTAGATTAATAAAAGACTAATGACTATTATTTCCAAAGGTGGAGATAATTTTAGAATTATTTTGGTTCTTTTCTTAGGTCTCTGATATCTCATCACACTAACTGTGTAGAATTGTAGAATTGCTGTGATTCATATTTATTGTTGGTGAAACATTGAAATATGTGATCATCTTTTCAACTTAGTAATTGTTTTGATGGCACATAAACTTTAAGACTATCTATCTCTTTTCCAGGTTATCATAACTTAGGAAAGAAGTACATCTAAAAACATTTATTTGTATGAATATCCTGGAGAATGCTGAGAAGTTTATATTTGCAGAGCTATTGTGAAATTATTAATTGTGGACAGTGAGAAAGTGTGGATAGATAGATTATGGCATGAACACACCAAGTGGTACTTGATTCAATTTCTGGGTCATTGTACCACTTTTCATTTTTTATGTCATCTCTGTTTTCTTTAATTTTTTCTTCTTTCCTCCCAGTCCTTCTACTCTTACATTTTATCCTTTATTCTTCTATTTGGTATTTTTGCCATTTTCTGTATGTGACATTTGATTACTTTTCTATTTTTCTTCTTAGACTACAAGTCTTTTGAAGTTATATAATACACATCAAAAAGTGCATGCATACCAGAGATTCTTGACAAATGTTTATTGAACTCTTTCAAGCTAATATTCTTACTTTGCAAGTTATGGAGGAGGCTATCAATATCATTAAACTACAGAGTAGGGATTTTTTTTTCATTATTAGTATCTGCATATGTAAATTTAAATGTCTGATTCATTTAGTTGGGACATAGTGTATAAAGATGATTGATTGGTTTGGATTATTAACACAAGCATTAAATGTCTAGCTAGTCAGGGTCTTCAGTATAGTTTAATTTCCCAATGCAGCCTGTGGTTAGTGATGTTTTTCTTCAAACTGTAAGTCTAGAGACGAACTCTCTATATCTGTCCTAAAGCAGCCAAGAAGGACTGAAGATACAGTTTTAGAGAGATGGGAGCTATGGCGCTGTGAAATCTTAAGGGCCGGCCCTGCCCACCTCCCAAAAGAAAAGAAAGAAAGAAAAAGAGAAGGAAAGATGTTTTCCCATTCATAGGCTTTGGGAAAGTCAATTAAACTAATTGGTGAAACGTCTTAAAAATGTAAGAGTATTCAATAACTATTTTGATTATTCTGACTTTTTTGAAGTTGTGTTGGGTATTTATTAAATTCTCTTCTGGTGGCTAGTTTGTTGTTGGTTCATCTAATCTGAAAGGATAATTGAAGAGCTTTGATAGGTGAATATTAAAATGTGTCTTGTTTCCTTATATCTTCTGCTAGAGTTCTGTCCAACGTTTCTCTGCAATGCCAAATAACCCAGGAGTTCTGGCAGAGTCTTCAGGCTTTGGCAATGGAGGATGGGCTTACATTTTCTCAACTGCCCAAATATTTTGTGACTTTCAATCTCAGCAGGCATCTTCTCCTCCATAGCAACAGTGCATTTGGGGGATTACTGTGTTTTTTCCCCTCCTACCTCCTGTGGGAGAATACCACTATTTATGAGCTGGGATAAATCAGGTCACTGACTGGAATTCAGTATGGCCCTGTTGGACTCTATTTCTAGAGAGTAGAGTTAGATATAATACTCAAAGGTAGGCCTTTTTTGGGGACTGTAGGGAAAAAAACAGCCAATTTTAAATATAATGTCAATTTCTAGTGTGTATTTTTCTTTTGTAGATGTAGGATGTGTTAAAAACTATATTTTCATTTTAAGAAATAAACACAAATGTTATTAGTATGTCAATAACTAGTCCTCAATCTTGAAGTCATTTTCATGGAGGACTGTAATGACACCAAAATTTTTTTATGGATAATAATCAGGTGCTTAAATGATACATAACTACTCTTTTAGAGGACTTCACTGAAAGCATTTTATGCTACATGGATTGTTTTACTGTGAACATTCCTGGTGATTGGTACAAACCTTTGCCAATGAATGACAAATTTACATACACATCATGTCAGCCAGCAATATTTTGCAGCTTTAATTGCTTTAGCTTCAGGCATTCCATGTCAAAATAGAGTGTTTAATGTCCTGCAAGTTACTCTGTTTCTTTGCAGCGTTAAATTATTCTGTAATTTGCCTGTTTTCTTTCTAATGCATTGTCCATTAAGTCATTTAATAATTAATAATATAAAATGCATGATGCAACTTTAAAGAGCATGTCCAGCTTCTTTTTTAGAAGGTTCTGGAGTGGGGTTGTGTCCAGAAGACCAGAAAACCCAAAAAGCATTTGCTTAAAATGTTTACCTCTACCTTATATCTCAGTTGAGAAGATCTTCCTTTTTGTTGCTAAACTTTTATTGTGCATTGTCCTGTGTGTGTATATGTGTGTGTATGTGTGCATTTGTATCTATGAATAACTCATTTTTATTTTTAGGTAATGTAACATTAAAAACTCCAGGTAGTCATTATAGAATCCAACAACAAAAAAGGATGATATTATATGCATTCAACTACATTTTAATATTAAAGTTGATTTAATTCAGTTGATTTAATAACATCTAAGAGAACAAATAAGATTGAAAAGTTATTTATGCTCATTTCATTAAATCAATTTCAACAAAGATGAATCAATGTAGAAACACAATCTTTGAATGTCTTTGGTTGTTATAAATTTGAAGTATATTGAAAAAATATTCTTTATCAAGCTTACACAAATATCTAAGTTTTATTATTTTTATTTGTGAGAATTTTACTTTATGTCCATTTGCAAAGAATATCTATTTAGTAAACATTTTGATTGTGATACTGTCATGCATATGTAAAATAAATTAGCAAAATTCACATATATGTGTAAAAGCTAAAGAACATCAAACAACTGCTTTTCTTTATTAAAGATATGATGTCATGTTCAAAGATAACATTCTTTTTTTTGAATTTTTTTATTGGTACATTGTAATTATATATGATAGTGGGCATCATTATTACCTATTTATTACATAATTTGGTCAGTTTCATTAATTTTTTTTTCCTTTTTACTTTCCTTCTTTTTCTTTTCTTTCTTTCTTTCTTTCTTTTTTTTTTTTTTTTTTTTTTNGTTGCTGAGGCTGGCTTTGAACTTATGATCTTCCTATCTCAGCCTCCCGAGCTGCTGGATTATGGGCATGCACCACTGCATCTGGCTCAATTTCTTCCTTAAGCCACATAATCATTTAAAATAAGATTCTAATGAGTAATGATAATAACATATTCTTCAGTATACAGTACATGTTTATATTTTCAAAGTAGCATTAGTCTTTGATAAACACATGAATTTATCTTTTATGTTTTTGAATACCTGTAAAAGACAGTTTTTTTTGGAACATTAAAAATGCAAATTGTAGCTTCACATATTATACATTTACCTCTAATGTTATCTCTCTGGTTATCTCCTTTTTCTATTTTGAGGGTGTTTCTTTAATTATTATATTTTTCTTTTGAGTTCCCAGAGTGTCTTTGGACAAGTTTAGCTATAATTTGGTTGAGTCTGTGATTCTTAAAACAGGCTTAGACAATTATATAATTGGTTTCCTAAGGATTTTACAGTGCTGGAGGAATTTCTTGTTCAATCTATTACAAAACATATATTCAAGACTTTTTATGCTTTTGAACTCATGGAGAAAAGTGCATTGTCGGATCAAATGATCTCTGAAGATGCTGAACCCAAGGTTGATGTCATCTCTTGATAGTCCCTCATAAGGGAAAATATCTCACAATTCAAAGGTATTTGTGAGCCAACTATAATACTTACTGTGGGATTTTAAAACTATTGTATGATGACCCTATATTTGGAGTATTTGTGTACCATGGGAAAACTTGCCTTTGTTGGCTTTAACTTTGGCATTTCCTTTTAGTGGGGTGTCTTACAGGAAAGGTTGATGAGGGTGGATTTTTTTTTTCTTCCCAGTACTGGGGATTGAACCCAGCGCCCGTGCATGCTAACCAAGTGCTTTAGCACTGACGTACATCCCCAGCATTTTTTTTTTTTAAATTTGAGTCAGGATCTTGCTAAATTGCCCATGCTGGCCTCAAACTTACAATCCTCCTTCCTCAGCCTCCTGAGTAGCTGAAATTATAGGAATATGCCTCTGTGCTGGGCTGAGGGTGAATATTCTGAGATGGTGGGATATTTCTATCACTGGAAGCTTAATTGATCACTTATCAGTGAAGCACCTTCCTTTAAAAAAGACAAGGGTTAAAAGACAACACATGTAGAAGATAAAAGATGTAATGTACCTGGCTTTGGTGGCTTCAAATTGTATTCTGTAACTTAGAATGTGAAATAAGAAACATATTTACTTTGACAGCCTGAATTAAGTGACAGGTACTAGGATTTTTCAACTTCAGGTTTCCTGAACTGCCTGGAATAAATTTAGCAGAGGCAAGAATATATTTTAATGAACAATAAGAGCCCTTCCATTGCATTAGAAAAGGGCATTTTTAGATTATCAAATAAATTGGGATGATTGGTAATAACATATATCTTCTTTCATTTCTATATTTGTTATATTTTAATGGAAACTATGGCCAGAAAATGTTACAAAGCAATGTGGAGATAAACTGGGCCTGACAATTCTTAGAGGAAACTCCCTACTGTTTGCTAATTTCCAGAACATTCATGGTAATTAGAACAGACTTCCACCCAGCGAAGAGAAAGGTATGTAAGTAAAAATCGATTCTTCTGTTTGCTTCCCCAGGTCCTGCCTTTTTTTTTTTT
The DNA here is from genome assembly GCF_001458135.2 of Marmota marmota marmota. Classification (NCBI taxonomy): domain Eukaryota; kingdom Metazoa; phylum Chordata; class Mammalia; order Rodentia; family Sciuridae; genus Marmota; species Marmota marmota. Next base: position 8,300,392 of record NW_026000076.1, read on the forward strand.
CTTGCTATCTCTTTGGAATCCTAAGGAATAACTTGATACTCCATCACGTGCCTCGGGTGGCAAGGGCACAGAAAGGGTGAGGAGAGGGGTGCTTGTGGCTACATTTCTGTATTGAATTTAATTTTTCATTGATAATTAGACTCTTGAAGCCACCTGATATTTTTGACCAGCAGGAAACCAAAGCCCACTGATTGACTCAGGGGATACACAGGAGCGGCCCCCACTGTGCTCACACAGCAGCTCCACAAAGACTAAAAACAAGAGCTGTGGCAAATTGGATCACCATACAAGTTCCAACTGGCCCATTGTGTACAAGTAGTAAATTGGGAGCTGATATTTCTGAGAACTATTTATTAGCAAAGCTTGGTGTTTTACTCCCTCCCATCCCCTCCCCCCCTTAGTTTTCTTTAGCAAACAGCTTTTTACCAAGTTAGATAAGCAATCTAATGCACTTACAAAAAATTCAGTTAATTATCCAAAGAGTTGTCCAGGCTAGAAATGTACTGATCACGTATGATAAATTGAATACATTTTTTCCCCCCAGTAATCTTAACAGGCATTTATATGTGTGTAATTGCAAAAAAGGCGAATGGGTGACATCTGCAAGAGTTTACTGAAATGCAAAAAAGTAGAGTAATAGTTTAAAAATTCAGTCCTATTGCTGCATGTCTTATTACGATTTTTAAATGAAGATGTCTCAGTGACAGCTTCTGGTGGAGTGATCAGTTCTAACCATTTAGTACAAAAAAGGTGTGAAAATACTAGGCTGTGGCCAGTTAGCAGAAATCATAGTTACACAAGCCTAGACCTGTATGTCTTACAGAAGAATTGATAACTCTGGATTTTTTTTTTCAATTTGAGTAATGCAGATAGAAAAAAAAATGGAGTCTGTTTCATTAGTTGCTTATATATGTACCGTCTCTGAGAGTTTTAGCTTTTGGTGCATTGGGAATATGGTATTATTGCTACTATCAATATCATAGGGAAAATGTATACATAAGCTTATATAACTGCAAAAACATAAAGTTTCTATAATTTTTCATAATAAGGCTTTTGTGGTGACACACTTTATGGGCATTTATTCACTTGATCTTTTATAGGCACTGCTGCACACATTTTGGTTTCTGTGCTCTTTCATTTTCACCCAGTGTATAAATGAATTCTATGGATAATGAAATGATTTGGTGAGAGGAGTTCAGAGTCACATGGATAATATTGGTGTTTCAGCCAGGGAACACCAGGGAGCCCACAGTAGAGAGGGCACAAGCATGCTTTGGTTGTTATTTTGTTTCTGAGTATTAGGATACAACCATCAAATATTAACAAATGCTGATGGAGTCATGTAATTTGTTGGGTGTTGTAGGGGATGAGAAGAGGATAATGCTTGATTTCCCATACCCAGAAGTTTATCATCTAATAGGTACATGAAAGTTAAAAGTTACCATCATAGAATAATTAGCAGCTATTCAGCTGCTGAGTTTGCTAGTGTATGTTGCAGAGCTGTGGATAGTTGAATGCCTGATTAGGTTTTTTAGAAATAATTAAAGTGTCAATTTCGTTAACTTAGTAGCTAGTATGAGGTGAGTGGGGTTCTTGGGAACTTAGAAAATTATAACACAATTCAAAGACACCTCAATAAGGTAGAAAAAAAAATTTATTTGATTGAGAACCAAAACTGACATTGGAGATCAGGATACTAAGATATTAAACAATCTCAAAGACTGGGGAAATACTATTATAATATGGCATATATGTTCAAAAATAACTGGGGCTGGGGCTGTAGCTCAGTGGCAGAGTGCTTGCCTAGCAAGTGTGAGGCACTGAGTTTGACCCATAGCACTGCATAAAAATAAACAAAGTAAAGGCCTTCTGTCCATCTATAACTACAAAAAAGTTTAAAAAATAAATTTTTTTGTCATTGCAGATTTTTTAAAATTAGAGAAACGGAAGAGGAGCAAAATGAGAAATATTTATAACAGTTCCTCATCGGGTTAAGATGAGGATTAAATGGCTAAAGTATGTGCCTAGCATATACTTTGTTTTCAGTAAATGCTAGTTGTTTCAAAATAAAGCTTCCATAAATGTTGACTAGTTTCTCAGTGCCTGAGAGTCAGGACCCGTTTGAAAGTGACAATTCATGATTTTTCCACCTGGGCTCTCAAAGGGGCAGATGGGCATGTGGGCAGCTGCCTACCTCTCTGTTAGCAGGGTCTGGACCCAGGACTCTCTTTAGAGTTGTAGCACTTACTCCTTAAACTATCCCTTTTTTGACACCACAGGAAACAGATCTGATTTCTAGATCCTGTGGACTTTTCTCTAAGCATTTGACACTTTTGCCCTTCTGGTCTTCTAAAAATTCCCTCTTTCTTTGGCTTCTGAGATAATCACAACTTCTTAATTTTACCCATTTTTTTTCTGGACTTCCTCTCTATATCTCTTGATGGGTTCACTTCTTTCTCAAGCATACTCACCCCACTTTTTAAAAAATTTTAACCCAAATTCTATCCTCACCCCTGTTTTTTTTTTTTTTTTCAGAGAGCTTTCCTAGGAAGAGATTCTCACCCTCGTTCACAGCCTCAGTTCTCATACAACGACTGACTGTTCTCCATATCCAGCCCCAACTTCTGCAATGGGCTTTGAGAATACATTTCTAACTAGTTTCTCCTTATGTTTTCTGTAGTTATCCCTGATCAGTGCTCAGGATCAACACCAGGTCCTTGTGCATTCTAGGCAAGCGTTCTATCACTGAGCTATATCCCCAGCCTATACTTAACTTAAATTCAACCTTCCCATAACAGAATTTACATTCCACAGCAGAAACATTCCTTCTCCTGAATTCCCTGTGTAAGTTACTGTTTTTTTTTCTACCATTTTGTTACCTGAACAGTTTGCCTGGGACTGAGGAATTTGCCAACATAGAGGACTTTCAGTGCTAAAACTGAGAAATTCCTGGGAAATCTGAGACTAGTTGGTCACCCTCATTAAATACAGATCCACCAAACCAGAATTGAGTTTCTTTTACACTGCTTTCTGTCTCATCTGCTACCTCTAATTAATCACCAAATTCTGAGTACCATGTCTTGCCTCTCTCTTGAAACTTCCTATTCTTTTATTTCTTCATATGACTGCCTGCATTCAGACCTTTATTATTCCCTACCTGGCATATTGTGAAAGAATTCCATTCGGTATTCTTGATTTTGATCTCATTCATTTTATATATCACCCGGAGTAATCTGCATAAATACAGATCTAATCATCTTGGTGCTATTATACAATAAATCTAAAAGTTGGAAGGGATAAATCCATAGAGAAAATTGAGTTTTGCCATAGATTAGAGGGTTTTGGCTCTTCAGCTCGACCACAAGAACCCTGTGACTCTGAAAGGAACTGATTGTAACCTCAGTATAATAGATCTCTATTAGAGATCAACACAATTTTCTCCTCAGCATCTGGATCAATTTTTCCCTTCTGTCTGGACAGGAGTGCTTGCTTTTAAAAAAATTGCTATGGGAACATCAACTTGTATTATAGTCTAATCAAAATAAAATAAAAAAATCTGTGCTTATTTAAGCAATAAAAAAATGCTAGCTTCTGGTAATAGGATAAGGAGGTAAGAAATAGCACAAATATAAAATTTAACCAAAAACAAATACAGAAAGTTTGCAACTTAGATATATTAATTTAATCTCCCAATGTCCTGCTCTAGGACCTGTCTATTGTTTTAACAACAGTCTCACCAACAGTGATATCATTTGTTGCTCATTGCAAATGTGCTCCATCAATGTGGCAGATGCTTAAATTTGGAATATGTGGTGGTTTTTTTTTTTTTAAAAATTATTCTAATTTGTTATTATAGATGACATTGGAATGCATTACAATTCATATTATACATATAGAGCACAATTTTTCATATCTCTGGTTGTATACAAAGTATCTTCACACCATTTGTGTCTTCATACATGTACTTTGGATAATGATGTCCATCACATTCCACCATCATTTCTAACCCCATGCCCCCTCCCTTCCCTTTCCACTCCTCTGCCCTATCTAGAGTTCATCTAATCTTCCCATGCTTCCCCTCCCTGTCCCACTACGAATCAGCCTCCTTATATTAGAGAAAACAATTGGCATTTGGTTTTTTGGGATTGGCTAACTTCACTTAGCATTATCTTCTCTAACTCCATCCATTTACCTGCAAATGTCATGATTTTATTCTATTTTATTGCTGAGTAAAATTCCATTGTGTATATATGCCACATTTTTTTATCCATTCATTTACTGAAGGGTATTTAGGTTGGTTCCACAATTTAGCTATTGTGAATTATGCTGCTATAACCATTGATGTGGCTGTGTCCCTGTAGTATGCTGTTTTTAATTCCTTTGGGTATAGACTGAGGAGAGGGATAAATGGGTCAAATGGTAGTTCCATTCCCAGCTTTTTGAGAAATCTCCATACTGCTTTCCATATTGGTTGCACCAATTTGCAGTCCCACCAGCAATGTAAGAGTGTGCCTTTTTCCCACATTCTCACCAACACTTATTGTTGTTTGTATTCTTTATAGCTGCCATTCTGACTGGAGTGAGTTGAAATCTTAGAGTGGTTTTGATTTTCATTTCTCTAATTGCCAGAGATGATGAACATTTTTTCATATATTTGTTGATTGATTGCTTATCATCTTCTGAGAAGTGTCTGTTCAGGTCCTTGGCCCATTTATTGGTTTTTGTTTTTTTGGTGTTTACCTTTTAAAGTTCTTTATATACCCTAGAGATTAGTGCTCTAGCTGATGTGTGAGGGGTAAAAATTTGCTTCCATTCTGTAGGCTTTCTATTCACCTCACTGATTGTTTCTTTTGCTGAGAAGGAACTTTTTAGTTTGAATCCATCCCATTTATTGATTCTTGATTTTAATTCTTGTGCTATAGGAGTCTTATTAAGGAAGTTGGGGCCTAATCCCACAGATTAGGGCCTACTTTTTCTTCTATTAGATACAGAGTCTCTGGTTTAATTTCTATGTCCATATCCACTCTGAGTTGAGTTTTGTGTATGGTGAAAGATAGGGGTTTAATTTCATTTTGTTGCATATGGATTTCCAGTTTTCCCAGCACCGTTTGTTGAAGAGGCTATCTTTTCTCCAGTGTACATTTTTGGTGCCCTTGTCTAATAAAAGATAATTGTAATTTTGTGGGTTAGTCTCTATGTCCTCTATTCTGTGCCATGTGCTGCTGAGAAGAAAGTGTATTCACTTGTTGAAGAATGAATTAGTCTATATATGTCAGTTAAGTCTAAGTTATTGATTGTATTATTGAGTTCCATAGTTTCTTTGTTCAGCTTTTGTTTGGAAGATCTAGCCAGTCGTGAGAGAGATGTGTTAAAGTCACCCAAGATTACTGTGTTGTGGTCAATTTGACTATTGAACTTGAGAAGAATTTTTTGATGAACATAGATGCTCCATTGTTTGGGGCATATATATTTATAATTGTTATGTCTTGTTGTTGTATGTTTCCCTTGATCAGTATGAAATGTCCTTCTTTATCTGTTTTGATTAACTTTGGCTTGAAGTCTACTTTATTTGATATGAGGATGGAAACCCCTGCTTGCTTCCATAGTCTTGTGAGTGGTCTGATTTTTCCCAACCTTTCACCTTCAGTCTGTGTATGTCTTTTCCTAACAGATGAGTGTCCTGGAGGCAGCATATTGTTGGGTGTTTTTTTTTTTAAATCCAATCTGCTAACCTATGTCTTTTGATTGGTGAGTTTAGGCCATTAACATTCAGTGTTATTATTGAGACATGATTTGTATTTCCAGCCATTTTTGTTTATTTATGTTATTTAACTTGACTTGGTTTCTCCTTTGATTAGTGTTTCCTTTAGTGTAATACCTCACTCTGCTGATTTTCATTGTTGTTTTTTGTTTCCTCTTCATGGAATATTTTGCCAAGGATGATTTGTAGTGCTGGTTTTTTAGCTGTAAATTCTTTTAACTTTTGTTTTTCATAGAAGGTTTTTATTTCACCATCAAATCTAAAGCTTAATTTTACTGGATACAAGATTCTTGGTTGGCATACATTTTCTTTCAGAGTTTGATATATATTGTTCCAGGATCTTCTAACTTTCAGGTTTCTGGGTTGAAAAATCTGCACATAATCTAATTGATTTCCCCCTATATGTAATCTGATTCCTTTCTCTCATGGCTTTTAATATTCTCTCCTTATTCTGTATGCTGGGCATTTTCATTATAATGTGCCTTGGTGTGGATCTGTTGTGAGTTTGTACATTTGGTGTCCTGTAAGCTTCTTGAATTTGGTTTTCCAAATCATTCTTCATGTTTAGAAAGTTTTCTTATATTATTTCATTGAAAGGATTGTTCATTCCTTTGGTTTGGAATTCTGTGCCTTCCTCTATCCCAATAACTCTTAATTTTGGTCTTTTTATGCTATCCCATATTTCTTGAGTGTTCTGCTCATGGTTTTTTCCATTTTCACTGTGTGGTCTACATTCTATTCAAGATTATATATTTTGTCTTTATTGTCAGAGGTCCTGTCTTCCAAGTGTTCTACTCTGTTGGTGATGCTTTCATTTAAACTTTTAATTTGGTTTATTGTTTCATTTCATTTTTTTTCTTAGAACCTCTATCTCCCTATTTTTGTAATCTTTTGCTTCCTGTATTTGTTTATGTAGCTCATTGTCAAAATGACCTTTTGCTGCCTGAATTTTCTCTCTTATATCATCCTTTAATTCACAGAACATTTTAACCTTGTACATCCTGAACTCCTTTTCTGTAATTTCATCTGCTGTGCTGGCCATGGATTCTAATAATGTGGCATCTTAATTTGTTTGGGGAACTTTCTTCTCTTGTTTTTTCCTGTTGGTTGTGTGTCTTCCCTTCTAGAGCTGTGGGTCCTAGGTGTTATGGTTTTTACCCTATAGGTTTATAGTGCTCCTTTAGGGTTACAATACCTCTCCTTTTTGGGGAAGGACAATGTTAACAGACCCAAATATAAACAATATACCACCTATAAACAATTTGTTGCTATTAAGATGTTTACAGTTTGGTCACAATGTATAGAAAAAGTTGAATTTGATTATTATATATAATATAATCAGTAGGTTTGTAAAAGGCTTTACAGTTTCTGACGGTGGACAATGAACTGGGGGTGAGGTGTACGATGATATGCTGAGGAGGCAGGATGTGAGGATATAGTTAGTATATCTTAGGAAGTGTGAAAGAGAAATCAAATGAAGAGGATTAGTAGCAGGAGAATGAACAGGAAGTAATTTTGGGTAGACGAAGTATGTGGGAAGACAGTAGAGTACATAAAACAAACACACATATGTATAAAGAAAGATAAAGGATGTTAAAATAGTAAAAGTTGGAGAAAAAAAGAAGAAAAAAGGCCTATACTACACAAGTATAATATACTATTCAGACATCCCAGTCCTCAAAATTCTAACTAAAATAGACATTATTATTGCTGTATGTATATGAGTAACTGTATGACCAATGTGATTCTGTGACCTGTGCAATCAGAAAAATAAGAAATTATACCCCATTTGATTCAAATGTATGAATTGTCAAGATCATTGTACTGTCATTTGTAACTAATAAAAAAAATTCTAACTCATGCAAAATACTTGGTTTCACATTTGTTGGGGATGTGAGTGTGGGAAAATAGAGGGGGAGAAGATAAAGAGAAAAAAAAAATCTCAAAGGAAGAAGCCAGGGTTGTTCATTGTTTTGGCTGGAGATCAGTATCTTCTGCTTCCTTTCTCATCCAATAGGTGGAGTTGTCTGTTGTTAGCTGGTATCTCCACCCTCAGGATGATGAAAGTAATCGGGGTGGGAAGGCTGGAAGTGAGGTGTGGCACCCGCCAGTCCCTGCAGGGAGACCACACCTCAAGGGTCTCTTTTTGGGTTCATTCCTATGACTTGAGCACCTGGTCCTATCTCCCCTATCTTGTCTGAAGATTTCCAGCTCCTGGTCTCTCTGTTAGTCTCCAAACTGTTGCACCCTCTCCCTCTCTCTTACTAGTTCCCAATTAAGGGACCTCTCTCACTGGGGCTCCCATGGGTGGCATCCTGGTTTCACTGCACACCTGTCCCACTGAGAGCTGTTTTGTGTTGGACAGTTACTGTGCCAGGTTATGGGCCACTGGGGAGAGGGGGAAGTTGGAAACCAGGTACCTGGCCAGCTGGAGTTCCAATCTAAGAGCTGCCCCCACCAAAGGTGGCGAGGAAGGTGACCCAAGATGAGGTGGGCAGCTTCCAGCACCAGGGTTTCAGGTCTGGTGGTGGGAGCCAGCAATGTCATTGTGCGATGTGTTCGGAGGAGATGAGCTCTCTGGCTTGCAGTGTTGGGGTTTTTGGTCATCTTCAGAGCCTGTGGCATGTCCCCAGGCAGACTACCACTGGTAGGGGACTATGACAGTAGCTGCCGAATTGTAAGATGGAGGCAACAGGGGAGACCTATGTTGGTAGATGGGGTCCACAGGGGAATGGCGACTGGAGATTCTGTGGGTGGGTAGCAGCTGAGTGTCCTGCGTGACAGCAAAGTGGTATTTGGGAGTTCTGTGCCAGTGCTTATGCAGTGATCATGCTAAGGCACTTGCAAGCCCTGCGTAGACTAGTAGGGAGTTGGGTATCAGGAGTTGGGAGTCCTGCTCTAATGCAGAGGCACAGAGCCCTGCAGTGGGCATAGTACTGGTGATTTCTGCACAACAGCAGCTGTGTAGGGTTCTCTGTTACTCTCAGAGAAGCAGTATTTCCTCTAGTTGAGATCCAGATCACAGAGTGATACAGAATGCTGCTTCCCTTTGTCCCACCATCTTGAATCCCTCTGGTTTTAAAATATGTCCAGATAGCCTTTGATATTTCACTGTTCAGCATGTGGAACTTAATTTAACTTCTCTTGAGCATGAGATGAGCATACCTCATTGTTTCTAATAAATAGAATATGGCAGGAGTGACTGCATTCAGACTACATCTGTATGGTAAAAAGCATTGTGCACTGTGGCTTCTTCCTTGGTCTTTCTTGTTGGATCACTTGCTCTGGGACAAGCCAGCTCACATATCATGAGGGTGCTTATGCATCCTTTGGGAGAAATCTACATGGCAAGGAACTGAGGTTTCCTGAAGACACCTAAAACTCAACTGGCCAGGTATGAAAATATGTGATCAGCCTGAAAGCGATCTTCTCATCCTGGCTAAGCTTTTGGGTGACTGTAGCCTCAGCTAATGACTCTGCAACCTCATTATAACCCTGAACAAGAACTACCCAGGAGCTGTATCCAGATTCCTGACCCATGAAATGGGGTGAGATAATAAATATTTCTTGATTTATACCACTAAGTTTTGGGGTAATTTTATTATGCAGCAATAGATAACTAATGCAGCATAGTTTTGTTTGACCTTTCTCACCTACTTATTTCCTTTCAGCCTTTTTTCTAAATGTTCAGACCTTCAGGTCATAATACTTTTTTTTTGCTGATTCTTCTGCAAAAAAGTGATATTATTTTCCCTTCATTTATTTAATTTACTGCTTCACTATATTCCTTCATCTCTTAATTCTTATTTTTCCATATGCTCATTCTGTGAGGCTTTCTATCCTCTACTTGTTGGGAGACAATGCTCTGTAGGTGTCCTACAGTTTTTAAATATCTTCTTAGCAGAAATGCTGTCTTTTTGTTCTGGGTGATTTTTTTTTTTTTTTTTTTTTTTTGGTGCTGGGGATTGAATCCAGGGCCTTATGCATGCAAGGCAAGCACTGTACCAACTGAGCTATATCTATCCCTAGCCCACTGGATGATGTTTTTGAGGATGTGGATTTGTTTACTGTCCAGTATAATAAGATCATAACTCAGGCCTGGTGCTGTAACTCAATGGTAGAGCACTTGCCTAGCACAGGGTAGGCACTGGGTTCAATCCTCAGCACCACATAAAAATAAATAAATAAAATAAAGTCATGAAAACATATATTTAAAAAAAGATCACAACTCCCTCTAGATCAAAGGTCAGACAGATTTGCTGACTGCCTATTATAAAAGATTCAGGTTTTATAAGGTTGGTGTTCTTTAGCTGTGATGCAAACCCACTGCATGTGCAGGATTCAAATAGGCCCTTCTGCATAAGCCCAGACACTTGGAAGAAAAGTGTTAACTGAAGAAAAAGCGACACTCAAGTGGCTTGCTGTGCCATGAGTGATTAGGACCTTTGTCTCTGATCCAGGATCTTATGACTTGCAGGATAACATGTCAGCTTGTGATTCAGGTGAATTCTCAGATTCGTCATAGTTTCTGACAGTTTATTCCATTCTCCTCAACCCTACCTAAAGCTGTAACCATGCCCCTTTTCAATTATTTTATTCATTTCCCACATGAAAACTGATCATATTTGCAAACCTTTACCTACCTCCCATTTTAATTGCCTGTAGTTTTTTGGGGGCAGGAGATGCATCTGAACAAGTGCTTCAGCTCCCTTATCTCATTTCTGCCCTGGAACTCTACATAATGATGATAGTTGTTTCTGTTACCTCTTCTTCTTTTTCTTTTCCGTGGAAACATGACATCTGCCACTTTCAAGATAAATGCAAAAAACTTGCTTCATCTGGGAAATACCTACCCATTGTTCTCAATTGTGTCCACAGTCTGATTAGAATCACCTATTCTATCCTTGCTTTCTCCTATCTCCCTTAAGTACTTTGCTCTTACAAGTTGTTAATCATAGACATAAGCTTATGGTTTTAAAAAAGCCCTATGTTATACAGATTTTGTTTTTCACCTATATGGAATAAGAAAGCTCTGGAAAGCAAGAAACTGGCTTTAGTTTTTTTAGTAGGACAAGCAGATCTGGACAGAGAATGCTTTACATTGTGGTCATTTACCCAGTGTTGGCAGATCCAAATGTTTTTGTTTAATCCAAATCTCTTTGGTGACATTGCCTTGTTTTTTGAACACAGACTTAGGAACAATCACTGAAATAGCTCCAGTCCTGGGAAGCAGATGGCAACCCTTGAAACTGCCTCTGGCTGCCACTGCAGAGCCAGTCCTGTCGTCTAGCCCAAGTCTTTCTTACAGTCTTAGCCTTTATCCAAGACTTTTTAGTCTTTCCCCCAGGCTCCTGTAGTTTAAGTCATCGTCCAGAAAAAAAGAAATACCACCAAAGCACGCCAATCTTTTGCCTATTGAATAACTCTTCATTTCTCTTTCTTATGCTCTTTAATGTTTTTTTCTCTGAGTTAAGATCGGGCTCCTTGGTTTCATATTCTATTCTCTGTGGGAAAGCATTAAAAATAAGTACTAAACAAAAAGTTTTACTCTAAGGGGAATTTTTTTGTCTCTTCTTTTTGATGTTTAATCTATTCTGCAAACACAGAATTTTGGCTAATATGTCCTTCAGTCTATCTGCATCCTGGAAGTTCAGTCCCTATGGGCATTTATATATGGATTTTTTTTTTAAGGATCATCTCTCTTCTTCAGGTTCATTTGGCTGCAGGCTTGTGAACTTGAAGCAGTGTCTGGGTGCACACATTAGAAACAGAACAGAATTTTTCTCACCAAGCAGGCCCTTTCAATTGTCCTCAGCTGGTTTTAGAATCTGGAGGTGGGGTGAAGAGAAGAGGGTGAATTTGTCCTTGATGACTCACATAGGCAACAGCTTCTTCAGATTCTGTTGATGTTGTAAGATAGCAGCTTTCCCTAGTTTTGTGACTTCCCGTCCTATAGTTTGGATGGTCTGAAGTTCTATTTAAAGTAGTCAGAAGAATCAACAAATATATGAAGAAAGGTTCAACATCTCTAGCAATGAGAGAAATGCAAATCAAAACCACTCTAAGATTTCATCTCACTCCAGTCAGAATGGCAGCTATTAAGAACACAAACAACAATAAGTGTTGGCAAGGATGTGGGGGAAAAGGCACATTCATACCTTGCTGGTGGAACTGCAAATTGGTGCAGCCAATATGGAAAGCAGTATGGAGATTCCTTAGAAAGCTGGGAATGGAACCACCATTTGACACAGCTATCACTCTCCTCGGACTATACCCAAAGAAATTAAAAACAGCATACTACAGGGACACAGCCACATCAATGTTTATTGCAGCACAATTCACAATAGTTAAACTGTGGAACCAACCTAGATGCCTTTCAGTAGATGAATGGATAAAGAAAATGTGGTATATATATACACAATAGAATATTACTCAGCAATAAAAGAGAATAAAATTATGGTATTTGCAGGTAAATAGATGGCATTGGAGAATAAAATGCTAAGTGAAGTTAGCCAATCCCAAAACCAAGTGCTGAATGTTTTCTCTGATATAAGGAGGCTGATTCATAGTGGGGTTGAGAGGGGAAGCATGGGAGGATTAGATGAACTCTAGATAGGGCAAAGGGGTGGGAGGGCTAGGGAAGGGGCATGGGGGTAAAAAAGATGGTGGAATAGGATGGATATTATTACCCTAAGTACATGTATGAAGACACGAATGATGTGACTCTACTTTGTATACAACCAGAGATATGAAAAATTGTGCTCTATATGTGCAATATGAATTGTAATACATTCTGCTGTCATATATAACAAATTAGAGTAAAAAAATGAAAAAAATTAAAGTAGTCAGAAGAGCAAAATTAAAGTTAATGTTCACATTGTGACCATGCAATTTAAGGTTTTGTGACCTTATTTTATAAGTAATGAAATGATATATGGGAAATACAATAGAAACTTCCTTTCAATATTCTTATTTATTTATTTTTGAAGTTCTGGAATTGAACCAGAGTGCTTTACTACTGAGCTATATCCCTAACCCTTTCAATTTTTTTTTTGGGGGGGACAGGTTCTTTCTAGATTAATCAGGTAGGTCTTGAACATACAATCCTCCTGACTCAGTCACCAGAGTAGCGAGGAGTACCATCCTGAGTCACCACACCCAGCTTGAAAATGTTTTTCCTTCATATTGCTATAAAATCCCAATTGGGGGTGGGGGAAACTCATGTTAGAAAAACCTTCCTTTGGTCTTGAGAAAATAGGAAGTGTTCTTTTTTTTAATCCTATTAGTTTTTGTTGTAGAATTAAGGTTTTTTTTTCTCCCCCCTAAATTTTGAAGGTTTTTTACTTTACAAGTTACTTTCAGAAGAAGAAGAAAAAAGGTAAGCACAATAGATATTTTCACCTGATATTTCAATATTTGTACACTTTTTCTCCCCTGGGCCAGATTATTATAATACATTATATTATATTTAATGAAGTTTCTAGAAATTACTATGTAACTGGCAGAGATATTTGGTTTGAATGACCATAATATATACGTAACAGTGTCTTTGGAAGACATGCATATATTGATAAAAATTATAAAATATTTCAAAAATACAAAAAATAAAGATGATATTATAACAGACACCAGGATTCACTTTTGCCTCTTGACCTAAAGCCCATTTCTTTTCTTTCCTTTTAGAGGTAAATTTAATTTTGCTATATCTTAGGTTGGATCCCCCATAAACAGTCCCCGAGACTCTGAGATTTGTATGTGCACATTTTTGATGGGGGGTTTCAGTAATCATATCCATGAAGAGTGAGGGAAGAACTGGGTAAAGGGAAAAGTTGAACTGTGATTTAGTCATAACAGACTTTTTAACTAACCCTACAGAGAGTCTTGAAGTTGGTCTGCCCAGCAAAAAAATTGTCTCCTGGAGGTAGGAGGCCAAGCCTTCATCTCCTGGCATTGGTAGCTACTGGATGCAGGCTTTCCCCAGGGAGGAGGTGAAACCTTGGGCAAAGCAGCTTTCTTCTACTGACTCCTAAATCTGATGGGTATGCTTCTTATAAACATTTGTGGGTGAATTTTCCACAAACATAAGTTTTCTTTTCTCTAGGATGGATTCCTGGAAGTGGGATTGTCGAATCCTATGGAAGGTATAGGTTTAATTTTATAGAAGCTGCTAAACTGTTTTCCATAGTGGTGGTACCATATTGCCTTTCTACTGGTGATGTCTGAGATTGTTAGTTTGTTCTGAATCCTCTTCAGCACTTGCTCTTGTTTTTAGCCATCCTAATAGACAGGCAATGCCATCTCAGGGTGGTTTGAATTTGTTTTCCATATCATTTAATGATGTCAATTTTTTTCATTTTTTAATATTCATGCTTTCTTTGGTGAATTATCTGTTTATATATTTTTCATGTTAAAAAAATGTTAGGTTCCTCTGCATCTAATTGCTGAGTTGTACAAGCTCTTTATTTCGTAAACAAATTCTTTGTCATATGTGTAGCTTTAAATATTTTTCCCAGTTGATGGCTTGTCTTCTCATTCTCCTTATGATATTCTTCCTAGAACAACATATCTTAATTTTGATAAAGTCCAGTTTGTGAATTTTTAAATGCATTGTCCTAAGAACTCTTTGACTAACCCAAGGTCCTGAAGACTTACTCCTACATTTTCTTCTGAGTTTTCTGTTTTATTATTTTATAATTTAGGCCTCTAATTCATTTTTGGGCTAATATTTGCAAATGATATCAGACATAATTTATTGATCCAGCACCATTTATCAAAGAAATTATTTCTTCATTGAATTGATTTGTACATTTGTCCAAAATTAATAAAACATATTTATTTGGATATATTTTTTGAACTTTCTGTGTGTCTATTCTTTCATCTTTTACCAGTGTCTCCATAACTACAGCTTAATTAACATTGGGTAATATGAATGCATCTATTTTGTTTTTTTTCAAAATTGTTTTGACTATTGTACTTTATTTTCCATATAAATTTTGGAATAAGCTTGTCTGTATTCACAGAATGCCTTTCTAATAGTTTTTTTTAGTGCCAGGTATTGAACCCAGGGATATTTAACCACTGAGCCACATTCTAAGCTCTTTTTTTTATACTTCATTTAGAAACATAATCTTGATAAGTTGCTTAGGGCCTCCCTAAGTTGCTGAGGCTGATATTCAACTCGTGATCCTCCTGCCTCAGCCTCCTGAGCCATCAGAATTATAGGCTACACCACTGTGCCCCATGCCCTTCTAGAATTTTGATTGCTATTGTATAGATCACTTTGGGAGGAAATTGACATCTTAAGTACATTGAATTTTCTAATCCACGAACATGGAGGATTCATTTATCTAGAACGTCTTTGACATTTTTCTCAAGTGGTTTATAGTTTTCAGCATATAGATTGGCACAGTTTTATTTTTCAGAGGGATATTGTAACTGGTACTGCTTTTAAATCTCAGTTTTCATTTGTTCATTACCAGTGTCCAAAAAAAAAAAAATTGACTTCTGTTATGTTGACTTTGTATCCTGTGACCTTGCTAAATGCACTTGTTAGCTTTCAGAGTTTTTGTAGATTCCTTGGGATTTTTCCACATAGTCAAGCATGTTATCTTTGAAAGGGATAATTTTATGTCTATTTTCTCGTCTACAAACCTTTAAAAAAATCTTATTTTACTGTATTCGTTAGGACTTCCAAAACAATATTGAATAAGATTGGTAAGAATAAACATTCTTGCTTATTTTCTGATCTTTGAGGGATCATTAAATCCTTCATTATTAAGTATGATACTTGCTGCAGTCTGGCTGGGCACAAATCATGAGCCACTGAAGCAGGAACAAACTTTATTTCTGAACTCCACCAGCACACTCCACACACGCTCCCCGGGAACCCTCCCCGCACGCCACGCGGCTCCTCCAGGAACCAACAACCGGAAATCCCCCTTCTGGAAATCCCTCCTCCCGCACTTCCCCAACCAATGGGAATTCTCCAGGAATCCCCAGGAGAACTCCAAAGTAGCAGGCCAGGCCGAGGTGGACAGTAAAGTTCTAATATACAACCGAATCAATCCAGCATCATCTTAATGGCTTGCCTCTCAACCAATACTATTGGCAGAATGCCAGGGGCCATTCCAACTTGGCTGTGGCTCTCAGCATATACTAGTTATATGGATTTTTTTTTTAATTTTTGTATATGCCTTCTGTCACATTGAGGAAGATCCATTCTATTCCTGTTTTGATGAGAAATTTATTAGGCCTTTTCTTTCTTTAAATGTCATGAATGGATATTGAATTTTTTCACATGCTTTTTCTGCATATATTGGTGTGATCATGTGGATTATTTTGTTTACTTTGTAATATGGTGGATTACATTGATTGGCAAATTACTCTCACATTTCTAGGATAAATCCTATTTGGTTATGATGTGTTATTATTTATATTTATATTTATATATGAAATTTTATTTGTGTGATGATTAATCTAGAATCAACTTGATTGGATTAAAAGATGCCTAAGATTAAGAGACTTTTGGGTACATAAATAAGGGTGTTTTCAGAGATGATTGGCACGTGGGATAGCAAACTGAGGAGAGAGAACTCCCTTGAATGTGAGTGGCACAGTCCAGTAGTCTGAGGGCCTGATGAAGAAAGGTGGGAGAAGGAAGAAGCCAATGCAGACAAAGTTTCATTCTTCTTGAGTGTGTGCTTGGATTGCTTCTGGATTGCTTGAGGACGTTAGACTCTAGTTCTTTCACCCTTCCAAAGCAAACTCCAATCAGCAATTCTCTAGGGTTTTTTCCAGGTTTTCAGTGTCGGATTGGGACTGTATCATTGGTTCCAGTTTTCTGAGGTTCCAGCTTCCTGGACTGAGTAGCTTTCCTTCACCACACCCTCTGCCACGATGTTCTGCCTCACTTCCAGCCCAGAGCAATGGAGTTGGCTGACCATGGGCTAAACCTCCGAAACAGTGAGCCTCAAATACACTATTCCTGCTCTGGTATTTTGGTTACAGTGGTAAAAAGCTGACTAACACAGAAAGTGGTACTGGGAAAGGGGTCTTTGCTCTGACTAACCTGACCACATAGTTCAGCAACATTTGGAACTTTTTGCTGGAGGACTTTGGAAAAGTTTGGAGATGAAGCCTGGAAAATCATTAAAAATGTTGTAATCAGAGCCCAATGGGCAATTCTGTTGCAAACTCGGAACAACAGAGTGCTGACAGGAATTTGGATAGTAAAAGCTGTGTTCATGAATTTTCAGAGGGGGATGGCTATTTTATTGAGAATTAAAATAGAGGCCATTCATGTTATATCCTAGTAAAGAACTTGCCTACATTTTGCCCGTGTCCTGAGATTTTCTGTCAGCTGAATTTAAAGGTGATAGACTAATTAATTGGGTGGAGGAAATTTCAAGGCAGCACAGATTTGGCCTGGATATTGTTGGCAGCTTTTAGTAAGATTTTCTGTGAGAATTGTAAGCAGATTGGAGGGGAAAAAAGATTTAAAAAATTTGCTATTTGGTCATAAAATTGCATGTAATATTGGGGCCAAGATGGTGTGGTTGTTGAAGAGATTGGCACCACTAAAGAGAAGTTAAGAACTTTGCACAGAGACAATAGGAAAGATGCCTTGAGGGAATCTCAGGAATAAACAAGAGCACAACCATTTCATGATCAAGGGTGTAGAAATGAAAACACATTTAAGAGAACCTGGGGGTACCCTGCTCACAAAGGGGTACCTAGAAAGATGTTTTACCAGGATTCAATTCAAGTACTCAACCACCCAGGTACTACATCCACTGAAACCATGGCCCAAGAGGCTTCAGTTACCAACACAGCTGGTATTAGACCTTGATGTTATCCACATGGAGTTAGGGAATCATGGAGGCTTCCACTGAGATTTCAAAAGAAGGCCTGGGACGGCTGGGGTCATGGCTCAGTGGTGGAGTGCTTTCCTAGTATGTGTGAGGTCCTGGGTTCGATTCTCAGCACCACATATAAATATTTAAATGAAAGTCCATCGATGGGAGGGCTGGGGTTGTGGCTCAGTAGTAGAGCACTTGCTGGGAATGTGTGAGGTACTGGGTTCAATCCTCAGCACCACTTAAAAATAAATTAATAAAAATAAATAAACAAAAATAAAGGTATTGTGTTCATTTACAACTAAAAAAATTTTTTTAGAAACAGTTCCGATAACTAAAAAATATTTTAAAGAAAGAAGAAGGCCTGGGAGGCTAGGCAAAGTGCAGTAGAGCCAGATACCCTGTTGGTAACACCTGTGAAGGTGAAGCTGAAGCTGCAGTGGAGACTCCCAGAATTAAGAGAAGCTAGTAACCTGGACTGTCTACCAAGAAAAGCTGCTGTCTGTGGTTTAAATCAGCCTAAGACAGAGGCCAGGTGGGCTGCAACCAGCAGGACCATAAAGTAGGGTGCACAAGCCCAGTGGAGATCATACTTTACCACTATGTGCCTCAGATGCTGGACATGAAGCTACAGGACTTGCTTGTGTAGCTGGGTTTCAATCTTGTTTTGGTCCCATCCATTCTATCTATGCCCCTGTTTCTCCCTTTTGAAATGTAGGTATTTACTCTGTGCCACTATATATTGAAGATGTATATATCTCTTACTTTTGATTTTTACTGGGGCTCACAGTCAAGAGTTTGCCTTAAGTTTTGGAGGAGACATTGGATTTGGAATTTTGAAAAATACTGAAACTGATCAATAGGCAGTATAATTATAAAAAGGGGATTTATTAGGTTGGTTTATGTGACAAGAAGTTGGATAGTCCACAATGGCTGTCTGCAGGCCAGAGAGCTGGCAGAACCAGTAGCTGCCTAGTTCAAGAGGCTAAACTCCCAGAATGGTGCTCTCCTACTCTGAGACTGAAGGCTTCTGGAGAATCACTGGCAGAGTCCACTTTGGAAGAGTTAAGAAGTGAGAGTACAATATCCTCAGACTATTGCAGCAGCAACCAAGAACCTGATCAAGAAGAATCAAGCTTGTGTCTGCGGCCACTTCCTTGTTCTTCCAACTTTTATTCCATCTAAGCCATCACCCTATTGGACAGTACACCCCATGCCTAGGGAGGGTCTCCATTTCAGTTGGCTATCTCACATGCCAATCATTCCTAGACACACCCTCTCTGACACACCCATGAGCCACTTAATAAAGGGCTTCTCTTAGTCCAATAAAGTTCGGGGTTCAAAGTAATCATTACAGTTCTCTGTTTACTGGCTACTATAAGGTGAAGCAGTTTTCTTTTGCCATGCGTTATGCATAATGTTCTGCCTCTCCTGGTCCCAGAGTAATGGAGTTGGCCAGCCATGGACGGAGATATCTGAAACTATGTCCCCCAAATAAACTTTTCCTTCTCTAAGTTGTTCCTGTCGCATATACAAATTGTTAATATTTTGTTGAGTATGTTGAATCTTTGTTCTAAGTGATATTGGTCTGTAGCTTTCTTATATTGTCTTTGGGATCAGGGTGATGCTGGCTTCCTAAGATGAATTTGAAAGTGTTTTTTCTTTTATAATTTTCTGGAAAATGTTGTTGGAACTGGATTTTTTTTTTCTTAAATATTTGGAAGAAATAATTTGCTAATTCTGGTTCAGAATTTGTGTTATTGAAAAGCTTTTAAGCTGCGAGTTTTACTTATATAAAGGATATACAACTGTTCAGTTATCTATTTCTCTTTTGAGTGAATTTTGGGAGTTAGCATCTTTTGAAGAATTGGTTCATTTCATCTAGGTTGTCAAATTTATATGCAAAGAAGTTTTTTTTTTGGTAGTATACTTTCATTATCCTTTTAATGTCTGTGAGTTTTGCTGTGATATTCCCTCTTTCATTCTTGGTGTTGACAATTTGTGTCTTCTTTTTCTTTCTTGATCAATCTGAGTTTTGATCAATATTGATCATAGAGTTTTATGTATGTTTTAATTTTTTTGAAGAAACAGCTTTTGGTTTCATCATTCCTCTCTTTTGTTTTTCTGTACTTAATTGATGTTTTCCTTTTTGTTATTTTCTTCCTTTTCTTTTTTTCAGGCTTATTGTGCTTTTTCTGTCTCTAGTTTCTTAAATTAGAGGTTGAAAGCATGAATTTGTCCCCTTTATTTAATTCTGTTATATGCCTTTAAGACCATAAATGTCAGCTGGACATGATGGCGAATGCCTATAATCCCAGCAACTTGGGAGACTGAGACAGAAAGATCATGAGTTCAAAGCCAGACTAAGCAACTTAGAGAGGCCCTAAGCAACATAGCAAGAACCTGTCTCTAAATAAAACATATAAAAGAAGGACTGGGGATGTGGCTCAGTGGTTAGGTGCCCCTGGGTTCAATTCCAGTACCAACAAAACAAAATAAAACAAACCAAACCATAAATTTTCCTCTGTCCACTGCCTTAGTTTTATCCCATGAATTTTGATATATTGTATTTTAATTTTCACTCAGTTACAATATTTTTAAGTTTCTCTGAGATTAT
Organism: Marmota marmota marmota; assembly: GCF_001458135.2. Classification (NCBI taxonomy): domain Eukaryota; kingdom Metazoa; phylum Chordata; class Mammalia; order Rodentia; family Sciuridae; genus Marmota; species Marmota marmota. The sequence goes on from NW_026000076.1 coordinate 8,320,625, forward strand.
TCCTTGACTTGTGGATTATTTAGTAGCATGTCATATCATTTGGAGTATTTGAGGGATTGTTCAGATATGTTTTTAATTGCCATAAGTAGAACTGAAAACAATTAAAAACATATCTGAAAGACCTTTGTTTAGTTTAATTGGACCTTTGTTTTCTTTGAAAATGCATCAACTAAAAATTTAGCTTTTCTTCCTCTAAGAATGTCCATATTTTACCATCATTCCCATGGATAATTTTACTATAGGATTAGGTTGACCTGTTTTTTTCTTTCAGCATTTTCGAAATACTATTCTTATTATGTTCTGAATTCCATAGTTTCAGATAAAAAGATATAGTAATTAAGACCTCTTGTTACTCATTTACAATATAATTTTTATCTGGTTATTTTCCAGATTTTCAAACTTTATCTTTAGTTTTCAATAGCTTCATTATGATATATATATATATATATATATATATATATATATATATATATATATGTTTTAAAAAATTTTATTCTGTTGTGTTTTGCTGAAGTTCTTTGAATTTGTAAATTTATGTATTTCTTTCAAATAATTTTTTCTGTATTTTCTTTTTCCTTTGTTTCTGTAACTGCAATATAATAAATGTTAGATTTTTTTTTTGATGTTGTTCCAATGGTCTCTGGGGCTGTGTTCACTTTTCAACTTTTTCCCATTTGTTGTTAGATTGGACCTGAACTATTTTTAAGTAGATAGTTGAACTGTGTTTTTTGATCTAACTTCAAGTTCACTGATTCATCTTTCATCTCATTCTGTAATTGAGTCCCTCTCGTGAATTAGAAAAATTTTGTTGTATTTTTCAGTTTTAGAATTTTTATTATTATGTGGTTTTTATTGCTTTTCTGAGAATATTTATCATTTCATTTGTTTCTAGATTGTTTGCTTTACTTCATTGAGCCATGATCATAATAATTGCCATAGATTTTTTGTGTATGTGTGTTTGATAATTCCACATTTGGGTCATCTCAATATCTCAATGTTGGTATTTGTTGACTTCCTTTTTTTTGCTATTTATTTTTCTAGTTCATTGTATATTAAGTAATTTGGATTATATCTTGGTCCTTTTGAATCCTGTGAAATGAAATTCTGAGCCTTTTTAAATCCATCTGGAGAGTGGCTTTTTATTCCAAGAAGGCACTAAACCCTACTGGATTTAGATTGCAAGTCCTGATCTGGTATCTGTGGGCTTGGTTCCAATATCATTTTAGTTTTCAAAGACTTTACAAAATGGCTATTCTGGTTTTCACCACTGACATCTTCCATTTGTGGTCTACACTGTAGCTCAGTTCTGAAAAACTTTGCTATTCAGATTCTTGTCAATATCATACACCTTCAGATTGAACCCAAGGCTTCATACAGAGATTTAAAGGATCTCTCTTTTTCTTTCAGCTTGTTCCTTTCCAGATCTTTGTTCATTGACTGTTTTCTATTATTTATTCAGCATTTCTATGTGGTTATTGTGTCTATGAGTGGGTTCATGTTGCCGACACTAGAATCCTCATATTTTCTTAAATGATTAATTCCAATCATGTAATCTTTTTTTTTTGCAACAAAATGATGCAATTTGCAATGTGATATTTGAAACTTTTACAAAATGTTCATGTAGCAAATGCTGCCAATGTTCCATAATTACTTCCTTATATCCTTTCACCATTTTTTGTTCATGTTGATTTCCAGTGGATTTTACTATTGACATACAGCACCTGAACTATTTATTCAATAAGTTTGATCATAGGCTGTGGGTATCAAGTTTTCCTGTGGCTATCTGAGGAGTCTGGGAATTTATACACCCCTGAGTATCCCTGATACCAACGGCTGATAAGAACAGATGTATGATACTCCATTTTCCTTATCCAAGATCTGGACAACACTTAGATGTAACCTAAACTGTCTGCTGAGCTTCTTAGTGGAATTAAGCTACATTTATCTCCCATAGGAGCTTTTTGAATATTGGTACTTCGGCTTAGCTTCATTTTCTTTCCTGCCTACTTCCCTATTCTTTTAGTTGGTTTTTCATGGACCACCTCTTGATAAATAGCTCTTACATTAATTTTTGCCCCAGGGTCTGCTTTTGGGGAACACAGTGTGGTAGGCAGAATTATTAAATGGCCCTCAATATACCCTGGTATACAAACTCTGTATAATTTCTTCTTGAACATGGGCAGGACCTGTGAATATGATGAGATATTCATTCCCTTGACTCGGTTACATTGTACAGCAAGGATGATGGGAAAATCATTCCCTTGATTTTGTAGGACTCAGTCTTAGTAGACTGTCTTGCTGAGCTTGAAGAAGTAAGCTGTCATGTGTGAGAGGGTCACAGGGCAAGAAACTGCTGGGTCATGAGGGCCTAAGGATGGCCCTTGACTAACAGTTAGCAAGAGAATGGAGACCTAAGGCAAGCAACTGAATTCTGTCGGCAGCTATGTGGGCTCCAGAAAGGCACATATTGTGTTTGATGCCTGGGTTGCAGCAGCCTTGTGAGATATGAGCCGTCCAAGACAGGCTATGCCTGGTCTCCTGCCCCATGGACACTGTAAGATTAATACATATAGATGGCTTTAAGCACCTAATTTTGTGGTCACTTGTTATGTAGCAATAGTAAACTCATACAACAACCCAAGGCAGTTAGTTATTCCAGTATTCTCTATTATTTCACTAATGTTATCAATGCTGTTAATATTGAATAAGGTTTTTGATGATGATTCTGAAGCAATTTTTGAATGATCTGAGACCACAATGGATTGAGTGACTGGCATATGTAAGTTGCATTTTTAGGGTCTGAAGAGATATCAAAATGAATATTACCCTTCCTTCCCTAAAGGAACTGATATTATAGAAGTAGGAAAAGATATAATTGTGATGACTAACAATGATATAAGCCATATTCATAAAAATACTGTAAGGAAGGCATAAGCAAAATGCTATGAGAAGAATCTCCATGGAAGGCTCTATTAGAATTAAATTTAATGCATGTAATGTGCCTACTTAAGTGCTGAATTCACAGTAGAAGTTCAAAAATAAAACAAAAATGGAAGTGTGGCAGAGGGGATAGAGTAGTGATTTGGGAGTTCGATAGCCCTGGGTTTAAAAATTCAGCCTCTTGGTTTTACTAGCTGCGTGACTCTAGGCAAATTAAATCATTTTCACTCAATTTCTTTATTGGTAAAAATCTTTTTGTAAACTTTGTAAGTCTATCTATGACCTGGAGCAGATTATTTACATTATGCCCCACAAATGACCACGATAGTATGGAACCAACAAAGTTATCCTTCAACAAATGAATGGATTAAGGAAACATGGTTTTATATCACAATGGAGATTACTCAGTCATCAAAAAAGAATGACTTTTGATGGTAAATAGATGAATTTGGAGATGATCATCCTAAGTGAAATAAGCTAATACCCCCCAAACCAAAGATTGAATGTTCTCTCTGATACATGTATGTTAATACACAATGGTCGGGGGCAGAATAAAAGTTCAGTGGAATAGACAAAGGGAAATGAAGGGAAGGTAGGGGGAATAGGAACGAGAAAGACAGTGGAATGAATTGGACATAATTTTTCTATGTTCATATATGAAGCTCTATATCATGTACAACCACAAGAGTGGGATCCTAGTTATAATAAGTTATATTCCATGTATCTTTAATATATCAAAAATACAGTCTACTGTCTGTATATCTAAAAAGAACAAGTTTAAAAAGTAAGTGAATTGAAAACAGGAGATTCTAGGACTAATTCTGAAAAGAGTTAAAGAGGGCTTAAAGTCAGTGGCAGTGGAAAGGAGAGTGGATTAGAATTATTCAGGAGATAGGAGAGATGGGACTTTAAAGATAATTAAGTGGTGGGGTAGAGGATGAGAAGAGAAAAATAAAAAAAATAATTGAGGGGCTGAGGTTGTGGCTCAGTGGAAGAGCACTAGCTTAGCACATGGGAGGCACTGGGTTCGATTCTCAGCACCACATAAAAATAAGTAAATAAAATAAAGGTATTGTGTCCAACTACAACTAAAAAAATATTTTTTGAAAAATGATTGAATAATATGACATTTCACATTTGTAATTTATTATCTCGTTTGATCCTTTGTCCCTTAGCCTTCAGTAGAGAGTACAGTTCTTATGAATATTGGCTCTGCAATCAGACTGCTTTGATTGCCACCCAGCTTTCACATTCTTGTGAGGTGACTTTGAACAAGTGACTTAATCTCTGTTCACTTTCCATTTGTGAAATGGGAATTCTGACAGTACTTACTTCATGTGATATCTATGAATTTAATGAGTTATTCTACTGCTTAGAATAGTGTATGATACAAATAAAAATGCTTATTAAATGTGAACTATAAGTATTATCACCAAAATATATTATTATTATTATTAATATTAGTAGTTAGTAGTAAATAAATAATTGAATATATAAAAATATAATATTAAAATATCAGCATTTTATAATTTCAAATTCATTTAATAAAACACATTATTAATCATTGTCATCAAGTAATAAAATTGGTGGCCACATTTAGCAGTAACACATCACCTAAGAGGTCTGGAATTATGACCCCTTCCTCCTTTCTCTGCACCTGCTCTGCACATCTTTGAGCTTATCCATCTTCCAGGGCTCTGCAATATAAAGCTTTTCCCGGCTCTGTCCTCTGGAATTTCACATTTGTATACTTACATTTCTTTCATGGCATTTATATCTCCTCCTTCATTATTTGAGGGTGGAAAAGGTCTTATTTTGAACTGCATACGATAGAAACTATGTATGATAGAAACAAATATTTGTTAAGTGGATGTGTGAATTAGGAACATTAATAGAATATTTAGAAACCTAGAAGATATTCACTTGCCTTGCTCTATTCATTTCTCACTAGTGACAGAGTTCCATTCTAAGTCATTAAATAGGAGCTTTCAAAATAATGATAATAAATATACAAAACAGTTAAGTTTTCAGTGGTTCTTATTGGAAGTCTGTTTTCATGGGAAATCTCTGTCTTCTCTTGAACAGAATGGCAGCACTGTGGAAAGTAACTATCGGGACCAGAGTGGGCAGAAAGCATTCTAATGCTAACTGGGGGTAAGGCTCCTACAGATCTCCTAGGTGGGAATGTTATCTGTATACCTAAAAATTATTTGGGGACTCTTTTAAAATCTGACTTAGAGTATTTCTAAATATAAGGCCTGCTTTTGGATTAGAAGTTTGTCATGAGTCTTGCATTTTGGTGCTTGCTCAGCAGATGCCAGATTCCTTTTGGACACTGAAGCATCAGGTGCTTCATCTCAAGATGCTTATGAGAAGTTGGTGATTTCCCCTGACAATAGCATAGGAATGGATAATATGTTAAACAGCTCTTAGAGTATATGAATGGTGTGCTCTTTGTTACCCAGACCTTATATTTTTTTCTCTTCTACAATGCAAGACAGGTATAGTCGTAATTATCATATTACCTAGCCAGTTAGTTATTCTGTGAGACTACGATTATGCAGAGTGTAGTGAGAACTTTATTTATGAACTTATTCCCCAGAAAAAAAAAAAAACAAAAGCAAAAAGCTAAGCCAGCACATCATCTAATTCTCAATGTAAAATAATGCAGAAGTGCGGAAGATGAACATCTGATTTGTCACATCTGATACACTAATGTTTTATCCAAAAGGAAGAACACATTGTAACTTGCTCAGTCATCTGCATAAACACCACCTGGCCCTTTACAGGCACCTACTCAAGTAACAGGAATCAACGAATGGCAGCTCTGCTCATAGCCTTTTCACTGGTAGAAATAGAAAAGTCTCTTTTCTTTCTTTAAAAAACAAAGCATTTATTTATCAAAGTAGCAGCATCTAATACATTTTTTCCCCAACAGCATAAGATCTAGGTGATTAAAGTGAAGCCAATGGAACCTTCCATGTTAGGGAATATATGATCACAAATTGCCTAGATTTTGAACAGCTAAAAAAAAAATTCGTTATTCTTAAAAAAAAAAAAAAAGGTAGATCAAACCAGAGCTTGTGCAATCAGGTATTTATTGCAACGTGAAGCCACTTTCCCCTTGGGAATATCACTTAGTAAGTCTTACACCGGAAGTAACTATAGTTTATAGTGTAAAATATTTTGCCAAAGATGGGAGGATTTTCTTCCCCCTCCAAACTGACACATTCTGGCTGTATGCCTCAGTGAGCATACCTTTGTGCTACATTACACACACAGAGGTGGCATCACATTTCTCAGTTGTACCAATATAAAAATGAGGAGTCTGGGTCATCAAGGTATAGTGTACCAGTCCTGCATCTTTTCAAAGAGAAGTCGGTGGAAAGGTGAATGAGCCTGATATGCTGTCATAAAGAAGGGATTAGGAATTTAAGAAAATCTTACTTGCTTTTACATTTTAGATTCAAGTTGGTTAACTAGAGGGTGTCACACTTCGTTTCTTTCATTGAGAAAACACTGCTAAAATCTTGGTGTTTTCTGTTGATAGAGAACAAGTTAGTCTTCTGAGTGTACTAATTGTTGTTGTTTTGTTTGTTTATTTTATTTTTTAAAGGAGACAGGATGTTGAAGAGCCTGGGAACTCTGCTGTTAGCTCATTTATTGACCACCTGTGGGACATCTCTCATTTAAAAAAATTTCTACCTTTAAATAAATAGTTATCTTTCACCATAAGTTTTTCCTGGGGCCACTTGAAAAATAATAGTCTATAGCTCTTTCATATCTAGATCAATGCCCTGAGTTAGTGTTTCCATTAATAGATTTTTTAACACATTTATTTCGTAGTGAGGGAGGCTGGGTTTCCTCTGTTTTGAATTTAATGCACTATGATATTTTGCAGTTCGATTACACAGGACTTCTTTGCCAATCTAAGGTAAATGTTGAATCTTGTTTATACTGCTCAAGTGCACCTTTCCTGAGACTTTGGCATATGTTCCTGTTTTAATGGTGTTCCCTGATTATTGTTGGAAAAGTATCCTGGATTAGATTGAGAAAGGTCCTGCAGACTGGAAAGTAATTTCATTCATTCAAGTGTTCTACTAATAAGTTCAAAGTTCCTTCTATGTGCCATTGTTAGGCAGAGACTACTGAAAGGTAGACATTAATCCTGCTTTCATGTTGCATAAACTCTAATAATTTTGAATAAATATTCATGATCCCTGAAATAATTGACAACATTTCTGCTTCAGGATCAGAAAGATAACACAGTCTTAGCAATTTTAACATAAATTTCATTTTCTGAGTATTTAGTATTCACCGAACGCTACGTTAGACATCATCTAATTTAAACTGCACTACAAACCTCCAGAAGAGATTATGTTAATTTAATTTTACAGATAAGGAAATTGATATACAGACAGGACCCATGACTTTTTCAATATGACATGGCTATCCAGATCTACTTGATAATAAACCTAACTCCTGAGAGTTTCTGTTGGGCTCAGGAGCTCACTTCCTCTGCTAAGTGAATTTAAACTTACATAATTTAGATGAATAAATCAGAAGTATCACTTCCTTTTGATGCTGACGAAAAGTTGCAAACTCAAATGTTTATAGAGAAAATAAGCTGGTTTCATAAAGTAGTGAAACAGGAGGGTAAAAATAGGGAGTGATGGGGAGTATGGTAAATTCATGCTTACTTGCTTTGTCTCAATATTCCAGGTGATTGCTGCTATGTGTGCCTGACTGCCCAGGATAACATCAGTGCTAGACTCTATGGCATGTTTGTGCAAATTGGAAAATAACACATTTTCCCTTTCATGGATATAGACCCAGTCTGGCTGATGAGTTTAGACCTTGTATACATGGCTTAGCAAAGAAGGAGGAGCCTGGAGCTAACCCCACTAACCCCTTAGGTTGATGCCCTGTGCAGGGAACAGCCTTTATAACTTTAAACTTAAAAAAAAAAATTCTGTGATGCTGGGGACCAAATCCAGAGACTTGCACATGTTAGCAAGCACTCTACCACTGACCTATATCCTGACTCTTATAGTCACTGAAAGAATAAATTTATTAGTACATTATTGTCATATATAATAGTAGGGTTCATTCTGACATTTACATACATGCATATAATTTGCTCCATTTCAGTACCCAGTACTTCCATTCCATTTTCCCTCCCTTCATTCCTCTTCCTCTATTCTACTGGTCTTCCATTTCTTTTATCTATCTATCTATCTATCTATCTATCTATCTATCTATCTATATTGTTGCATTAGAAATATACACAAATGTGAAATTCATTGTGAAATACTCATACATCCACATAATAGAGTTTGGTCAATTTCATTTTGCATATCCTCTTTTTTTCTATCCCTCTCCTCTCCTCTTCCCTTCCATCTTCTTTTTCTACTCCACTGCTTTCCCTTCTATTTTTATTGGGTTCTTCCCTTTTAAAAATTCCTTATTTCTCTCTAATTTCCACATATGAGAAGAAACATTGGACCTTGATATTCTGGGTCTGGCTTATTTCACATAGCATGATGTTCTCTACGTCCATCCATTTACCAGCAAATGACATAATTTAATTCTTCATTATGGTTGAGTAAAACCCCATTTGTTTCTTTATCAATTTGTTTTGTTGATAAGCATCTGGGCTGGTTCCATAACTTGGCTATTGTGAGTCAAACTGCTATGATCATTGATGTACCTGTATCACTAAACTATGCTGATTTTAGTTCTTTTGGATAAATTCCAAGGAGTGGGGTAGCTGAATCCATATAGAATTTTTTTTGAGAGAAGTGGGATATCTGGAATTTAAAGTGAAATTCTTGATTTTCAGATGTTGGCAATTGATTTAAAAAATTAAAAACCTCTGTGTGGATCAAATAAAACTCATTTGTAGAATGGATTTGGTTTGTTGGCTACCATTTGAAACTTCTGGATTATTCTGTGAGGTGAAAGTAAACAATTATTTTTTATTTGTTTATCATGCTCCTCAAAAATTTGGAGAAAAAAAAACTTTTCAATTTTGATACCAGAAGTGAGAAGAAAGAAGTGTTTTCATCTCTGAGAAGTCTAGCTATAAACTCAGGTGAGTTGTTATTTGATAATTACCTACACCTAACATGAATAATTAGTAATCAAAAATGCTTCAAGATCAATGATCAAATGATGCTTAGAACTTGTGTAAATCTTAAATGATCTTGAATGTCTGCTTTAGATATAAAACATGGCCTATGATTGGTGTTGAAGAGTAATATTTGATGATGCTAATATACTGAACTAAGAATAAACCAGAAAAATTTTGCATTCTCTCTTCCATAAAGGACTTGGGGGTGTAGCTCTGTTCTAAAGCATGTACTTAGCATGTGCAAGGTTCTTAGTTCCATCCCCAGTACCACTGGAAAAAAAATTTCTTTTTGGCCATGCAGTTAGGTTGTTTCAAAATTATTTTGCCATGGTTTAAGTTAATTATTTCTCATTTTAAGTTGTAGTGCAGTTAGGTTTTTGCCTTTTTAATGAATATTTATTTTTGTGCTATTTTATTTAATTTATTTAAACCAAACCACACACCACGTGGACCAAAGAAATCATGAAAATTGTGTTGCAGTGACAAAGGAGAGGTACCAGAGGTCTACCTAGGCACCCAGTTGCCTTCTCACCTGGTGCTTCAGGGAAATCTTGTCTTGAGTAATGATGAGAGCTGCCCAGAGAGAGGAAAAATGGTTATTTTTTGTAGAGGTGGGAAGAAAATACCAGTGGTGTGTGAGTGATTTCTAATGATCTCTCTTTTTTAAAAAAAATTTTTTAAGTTGTTGATAGACCTACCTTTGTTTATTTGTTTGTTTGTTTATTTATTTATATGTAGTGCTGAGAATCGAACCCAATACATCACACATGGCAGGCAAGTGCGCTACCACTGAGCCCCAGCCCCAGCCCTCTAATGATCTCTTTTGATGAAGTGGAGTTCTTTCCAGGAACTGGAGTTGTTTGGACCTTATGTAGTCATTACTTTTGTGAAGTTCCATAAGCATGGAATTCTTTTTCATTCTCAGGGAAAAGAGAGCTCAGGTCAGGAGGAACACTTTTCCCCCCTCCTTCTCACAATGAAATGCTGTATAGTTCTATACATAGGGTTTTTTTTTTTTTTTTTTTGTACTAGGAATTGGATCCCGTGGCACTTTACTACTGAACTATACCCCCAGTCCTTTTTATTTTATTATTTATTTATTATTATTATTTTTTTGAAATTTTGAGATAGGGTCTTTCTAAGTTGCAGAGGCTGGCCTGAAATTTGTAGGCCTCTTGCCTCAGCCTCCTTAGTAGCTGGAATTACAAGTGTATACCACCACATCTGGCTTCTATGCCTAACATTTAAAAAAACTCAAACAGCAAAACTGCAAAACTTCAATTTGTTACTGGGGATTGAACCTGGGGATGCTGAGCCACATCCTCATTCCCCCATCTTTTCTTTCTTTTTCTTTTTCTTTTTTTTAAATTTTGAGACAACGTCTCATTAAGTTACTGAGGGCCTCACTAAAATACTTCGGCTGGCCCCAAACCTGCAATTCTCCTGCCTCAGCCTCCTGAGTCCCTGGAATTACAGGAGTGCACCCAAATGCCCTCCAAAATGTAAAACTTTAAGCCACACATATGGAATTGCTATAAAAATAGCTCCTTGTCTAGAATCTAGAGCATTCTGGAGAAGCCTCTTTTTTTGTTCAGATGGAAGCTTAGAACTAATATCACTGGTGTTGAAAAGGTTTCTCTAGAAAATAAGTTAGAGCTACAAAATACATGCACAACTAATGCTATTTTTACCTTCAATATTCAGCTTCTTAATTTTATGGCAGCTGAGGATGCAAAAACAGTTCTAGTGGAACAGGTTTGCTGTAATATTCAGCTTTAGCTTTCCCCCTAACACTTTTTTATTTTGGCTAAAATATTAGAACTGGAAGGAATCTTAGTGATGCATTTGATTTCCAAACTGTGATCCCTGGAATTTCAATTTGCTTCAGTGTTTCTGTAAGAATTTCATTAAAATTTTCATTTAAAAATTACAAGGTGGGGCTGGGGATGTGGCTCAAGCGGTAGCGCGCTTGCCTGGCGTGCGTGCGGCCCGGGTTCGATCCTCAGCACCACATACAAACAAAGATGTTGTGTCCGCCGAAAACTAAAAAAAAATAAATATTAAAATTCCCTCTCTCTCTCTCTCTGTCTCTCTCTCTCTCTCTAAAAAAAAAAAATTACAAGGTCAGTTCTCGATTCTGTAGGCTGTCATAGATGGCAAGGGATCTCAAATGCATGGTTAGTTTTCTCCATATGACATCTGCTGAAATCTGAGGTTTCTCCAGGGATTAAAGAGCGAGGTTGAAAGCTTATGAAAGGTAGAGTAAAACACAGTTTCTGGTGCATAGGAAACCCAGAATTCTCTAAGACAGGATCCTAAATAATGAAATATGCAAGGGATAAAATCCCTTGAAGGAGTGGTGAATTGATCTCTAGGCATTTTTCACCAGAGACACTAAATCTAGGTTCACGTAGATGTTGAAAATCTAGGCTTTTCCTCTGGCAGAAAGCCATTCCTGGAAAAGGAATTTGGCATTTTGAGGTGCTTAAATAACAGAATCAGAGACTTAGGAGCCTCACACATAGCTGGTCTTCCTGGAAGAATTTGCCACATTCAAAACTTGTGGGGTAGGAAGCTCAAGAGCTAAGCTGTAAACCTCTGAAGGGCAGAACTGAATCTTCTTTGGTCCTTCAGATTTGGTGAACCAGAGTCTTACCAGGCTTATGATGAAAAGTCCTAGGAAGCTATGCCTCAGAGTCAAGCAAGAGTTAGATTGAATTTTACCAAAATATCATAGTAGTTTCAACTCAGCTCAATTCCTTATTAGCTTGAAATGATTAGTTCCTCAAACACCTGACCATGCTATTAGCATGTCTGATGAAAGATAACATCACTCAGAGACTGTATGTGGGATGGGGGTTTTGGAAAGTAGGCCAATAGAAAAACATCCAAGCAGAAGTATAGAAAGAAAAATAATGAAAACAACAAAACCAACAGTAAGAGTAATATGAAGCATGCTTAAGAGAACATGTAATTGAAACTGCAAAAGGAGAGATTAGGTAAGAAACAAAATTCAAGTTAAAAGCTAGCAATTTTCTAAAAGTGATATCAATATCAATCCACAGATATCAATCCACAGATATCAATCCACAGATTGTAGGATAAATTGAAAGAAAATGATACCTGGTAATTCATATGCAAAACTGCTGAAAGCTAATAAGTGGAGAAAGTATAGCTAGAGAAAGACTTTTCCCAACAGAATGTCAATAAAACCTACCTCTGACTTCTTAACTGGAACCATGGTAGTCAGAAGGCAATAAAATAGCATCTTTAGCATGTTGAAAGAAAATAATGGCCAAGTTGCAATTCTATACCCGATGAATATATACTTCATAAACTAAGGTGAAATAAAGATATCTTTAGATAAGTAGACATGAAAGGAATTTCTTGTCAGTAGTCCCATATTAAAAGAAATAGTAAACAAATATCTTCAGGAAAAAAAAATCATGTAAATTCAAGAGGGAATGGAAAATATCAGAAAAGAAAAACACCTGGGTATTGGCAACAACAGTAATGTATTTGGAGTCTTAAACTGTATAAATAAAATGCACAACAAAAATGCAAAATATAAGAAAAGATTAAAAAATAGAATTCTAGTTTTCTAAGGTTCTAGCAATAGTGGGAAGTGAGAAAAGTAACAATTTATATTAGAATGTGATAACTCAAGTGTTCATGATGCAATCTAAGTAACCTATAGGAGAACAATGAAAAGAATGATGTAAGTTTACACAAGAAAATATGAAAATATGTTTGATGATTCTGGAAAAAGAAAGGAAAATAAAAGGAATATAAAACAGAGAGTAAATTATAAAGCACATGGCATGGTAAAACCATAGCTATAAACCTACTATATTCATAATTATATTAAAGTAAATAGGTTAAATACACCATGTGAAAGACAGAGATTGATACTGGACAATACAAAGCCCAACTATATACTTTCTACAAAGAATAAAAGATGCAAATATATAAAGATACAGAAGGGTAAAAGTTAGAAGGTTGGAAAAGATATACAGGGGTCATCCTTTATCTGTGGGAGATGTTTTAAGACTCCTTGTGGAGGCCTGAAACTGCAGTTAGTACTGAATCTTGTAATTTGCTGTCTTTTTCATCTTAGTTAAGCATGTATTGTGCCCTATGGCCACGATTTTTGAAGTTTGAGATGTGATAGCAACACTAACATGGAGTTATTTTTCTTCTTCACAATTTCATGGATAGCTTTGTTCTTGCCATAGAGCTCAGCAACTTCAGCATACAGTTTTGTTCTTTTCTTACTAAATTGAGAACTTCCAGCTTTTCAATTAAAGGGAGCACTTTGAAGTTTCTCTTTAGCATATCTGCACTGTAGCACCACTAGCCTTGCATGTTGGGGCCATCATTGAGTAAAACAAGGGTAACTTGAACACAACCACTGTGCTACTGCAATAGTCCATCTGATAACAGAAATGACTACTAAGTGACTGACAGGTGGGTAGCATGCACAGTGTAGATGTGCTAGACAAAGAAATGATTCGTGTTCCTGAGGGGACGAAGCAGGATGACTTCAGATTTAATCATGTTGCCCAGAATTACATGCCCTTGAACCCTTGTGAATTGTTTATTTGTAGAATTTTCCACTTCATATTTTCAGATCATGGTTGATTGCAGACAACTGAAATCCTGGAGAGTGAAACCATGAATAAGGGAGGGCTATTCTGCTTGAAAACACTGGATAAAAGAGAGTTTTTGCAGCTTTATTGATATCAGACAAGGTAGACTTTTAAGGTGAGAAGCATTATTAGAGATAGGATTTATATTTCATAGTTATAAAGGATATAATTCAACAGGAAGGAGGCTATTGCAGTAAGATACCAGCGATGACAATACTTGAACCAGGAAGGTAGCCCAGTGGATGCAAGGTGAAGTAATCACATTCTGGATCAAATATATGGGTTCAAATAGGATATGTTGTTGGATTTGAATGGAATGTGAAACAACAGTATTAAGAACAATCTCAAAGTTTTTGTCCTGAAAGACTGGTTGAATAATAGTGCTATGTATTGAAATGGGAAAGTTTATTGAGATGTAAGTTCAGGAGAGAACAATAAAAGTTCTCTTTTGGTCAAGGAGAACAGAATTGGGGTGGGGGAATAGCAGTAATTCAGTTTTGAGTACAGAGTGTTGCTCCCCAGAGGACATTTGGAGACACAAATATCCAATCCTGACTGACTCTTCATTTTCTAGATTGAAACTCATTTATAGTCACACAACAAGTCAGTAGCTGAACCAGAACTAAAATCCAGGTCTTTGGGAGCTAAGCCTCCTTGTTCCAAGCCATACCATATACTATTATCTAAACTTTGTTGAACTACGGAAAAAATTCACATAGAATAACAATAACTTGTTAAAATGCATTGAGTGTGGAGTTTATGTCAGGTATAGTGCTAAATATGCAAGAAACTTTTAAAGTCTTTTATTAATATATAGGTACTATTATTCTCACTTTATTGGATAAAAACCCTGAACTTTTGAGGTTAAATAACCCTCCTCAGCTCGTAGAATTTGTCAAGCTGGTCAGATAACCAGGGGATTCAACTTCTGTAACTACTAAGCTATCCTTTTTCCTCGTATGGTAGAAAATACATATTCAATTCGTGCCACATCCCCTTTAGTTTCCTTGATTCTTTCATGGGGTTATCATCAATTTGCACATCTACTATTTGATTTCTTGGCTTCCCTGTTTTTCCTTGAGGTTTTCAATTTGAGGAGCCATTTCCATTCAGTTAAATTTAGGGAAATCTCTGATTCTTCCAGCAGGCTCTTATCTCTAGAGCTCTGGTGAATACCCTATCAGGACAGAGTGCTAGCTTTTTAAGTTCCAGCAGCTGTAACTGCTGTCTTTTTGGAACAAAGAAGTAATTAGAGATCATTTGTAATAAAAGCCTCCTTTCTTTTTCTGATATAAGAGCCTTTGTATTTTTGTTGACCTCTTTGAAAATTACAGAGAAAATAAAAATCAATCCATAAAAAATCCACAAAACTCAACACCTCATCCAAATTACTTCTCCAACCCCAACGAAAGCATCCTCAGAAGAAGGAGGCTGCTTTGGTCTTTAATCTAAGGGCAGTGTAAAAGCCTGGGTAGTCTCTGGGACTACTTTAATCAATTTAATGGAATTTGTCGACTTCAGGCTTTGGACTAGTACAAAGAGACACTCAGATGTAAGCCGGTGAGTGAATGCTTTCCCAGGGCATTGGACTAAAACCAGCTCTATGATAAGAGGAGAGGTCCAAGAGGAGTCAATGATATGGTCCATTCTGGCTGGATTGATACCGTCTGAAAATGTGCTATGCTACCAAAGGTGCAGTGGCAAAAGCCAGCTGGTCCCCCTATCTAGCATAATTTCCTTTACAAGGCATTTGTGAGAAAAGAAATGTACGGCAATGGACCTTTGTTAGTTCAAAGGTTTTTACCTCTTTATTCTAAAGCCCCATTGTGAATTCACAGGGCTTAAAATATGTATTACTGTCCCTTTCATTTTATCATTCTAAAAGAAATCAAAGACGGAAAACTTTTCTCTTCCCAATAAGCTTGTCTGTTTGAAATCACAGGGTGTTTGTACATATGGTCTCCTAATATTTCAGCTGTGTCTCTGTGAGTTCAGTGGGAGTTGGTGAGACATTGTTCTTCCGCAGGGTTTCAAGGAACATTTGCAAAAAAGACAGTTTTGCTTTCTCTTCCTTTTCAATAATCACAGCTTGTTTTATTGTAAAATGAAACAGAGAAAACTACAAGTACATTTTTAAAGAGATTTTCATTGAAAGACTGTTAATTGCCCCCACTCCTTTTCGACTAACGGTGTGCAGTTTGTCTTGCTATAATCCCAACCCTTGAGTATTTTCTATCTACAGCTTTGCTTCAACCAAATGAAGTAGATTTTGGGCATGAACATTGTACACTGTATAGCGTGATGTTAGTAAAAAAAAAAGATTTTGGCTGTATGATTGAAATAATTCCCTTATGAGCATTACTAATTGCTGTTTTACTACTATTGGCCTTAGGAATTTCTCCTGAAGGAACTTATTTCATATTGTGAATTGCTTGCCCACCAGAGTCTCTATGTATAATATTTTTCATCTGACAAACCATCCACACTTTAAAGTCTATCTTTTATCCATTCAATACAGTTTAAAGTAAAAATTCCAGTGATTGACAGTTTATAAAAAGAAGAAATGCTCATTTTTTTTAAAACTGGAAAAAAAGAATGATTTCTCAGTAGTACAAAAACATTGGTGACACTATCCAGTTTCCCAAAGAAGTATTTTGTTCATCATCTCCTAAAATGTGATTCAAAACACTCACGACAGGTGAATGAAAAGAGAAAAATTAAGATACGGGCACAAACAAAAGGCAGCATTAATAATTCAGGTAAATAAAATTTGTATACAAAAGAAAACTGTCAAGGTGATGGAGAATGTTTCTGCAAGTACAGGACATTTAGGCAACAGCAAAATGAGTTGAGATTTGAATGTTTTACATCCCACACAGGGGCTTTATATGGTTTGAATTTTTCTCTTCCAGGTTCCATTGTTCTTTCAAATATTATTTACATGGTCTATAACCTTTCCTCTGTTACATGGATTGAAGTTTTTTCCTATACCACATACATTGTTGTGATTTTAAAGGACTAACCACAGGTAGCCTGTAAACTGTCCTTTAATACTTTACAATTTATTTCTATTACCCTTAATTGATTGGAAACTCTTGCTTTCTGATTTGAGTCGTTTATTCTGTTTCACAGTTCATCAGTAGTTCTCTCAGTGGGCCTCTCGGTGTTGGATGGATGATTCAATTTTTAAGGCACAATGTAAAAGCATTATACATCAAAGGTATCTTGAAGGTGTGAGTCAGGAGACCACTGACAAGAATAAAAAGATGAATTGACCACATTCATTGTTTTTAAGGAAGAATGTTTTTTGGGTTGGAAGAGTTGTCACTATCTGCTTTAGGACAACAGCTGTTTTGTCTAGCTTGCTTCGTTTATTTAATAAATATTTAATGAGATCTCATTATATATCTGGCACCATAATGGGATCTGAGGATAAAAAAATAAAAGAGGTGATGTCTATATGTTCTTATTCAGATTTGAGATACAAGTGAAACAGTGATAAGGAAAAATGGGAATTAGGTAGAAAAGAGGAAAAGCATTTCAAGAGAACAACATATGCTTCACAGGATGAAAATGGGAATGTCTAAGTACATGGAGTGGCAGGATTTTGTGTTGAGGGGAGAAAAGAAAGTATTGCCAAGGTAGATGAGAAAAGCAAGGACCAGTTCACAATGATGTAAGATGCCAAGTAATTTAGATTTTATTGTGAAGAACTTGTATTCCCAAGACTTGCATTCTGAAGAACACAAGGGCTTTAAGACAGGGAATGCCTTGATAATATTGGGATTATTGAGAGATCACCCTGAGGATTATAGGGAATATAGATTCAAGAGGTACTGGATGCAGAGAGTTGATAAGAAGAACATTGAAGTAAGCTTAATTACTATGTTAATTAAGGCACAGTGGATATCTGGTTGGGTATAAATTTGTGAGCAGTAAAGGAGATAAAAGAAAGCATTTCCTTTAATAACAGGGACAAGACAAGGATGCTCACTCTCAGAACTCCTATTCAGTCCTTGAAATTCTAGCCACGGCAATCAGGCAAGAGAAGGAAATTAAAGGGATACAAATAGGAAAAGAAGAGTTCAAATTATCTCTGTTTGCTGATGGCATGATCCTATATTTGGAAGACCCAAAAAACTCCACAAAAGACTTCTAGAGTTCATAAATGAATTCAGCAAAGTAACAGGATACAAGATCAACACTCAAACTAATCATGTTCCTATATTCCAATGATGAATCTGCTGAAAAAGAAATTAGGAAAATTATTCCATTTAAAATAACTTAAAAACAAACAAACAAACAAACAACTTGGGAGTCAATCTAACAAATGAGGTGAAGGCAATAGCTAAATTTTGGAGCCAACCTAGATACCCTTCAATAGATGAATGGATAAAAAAAATGTGGCATATATACACAATGGAATTTTACTCAGCAATAAAAGAGAATAAAATCATGGCATTTGCAGGTAAATGGATGGAGTTAGAGAAGATAATGCTAAGTGAAGTTAGCCAATCCCAAAAAAACAAATGCCAAATGTTTTCTTTGATATAAGGAGGCTGATTCATTATGGGATAGGGATAGAGAGCATTCGAGGAACAGATGAACTCTAGATAGGGCAGAGGGGTGGGAGGGGAATAGAGGGATCATGGGGTAATTAATGATGGTTGAATGTGTTGATCACTATTATCCAAAGAACATGTATGAAGATACAGATTGGTGTAAATATATTATGTATACAACCGGAGATATGAAAAATTGTGCTCTCTCTATATAATAAGAATTGTAATGCATTCTGCTGTTATATATAAATTAAAAAATGAGGTGAATGACCTCTACTATAGAAAACTAAAGAATACTAAAGAAAGAAATTGATGACACCTTAAAAGATGGAAAGACTTCCCCATGTTCTTGGATTGGCAAAATCAATATTGTCAAAATGGCCATACTGCCAAAAGTTCAATACAGATTCAATGTAATCCCCATCAAAATTCCAATGGCATTCTTCACAGAACTAGAAAAAGATGTGCTGAAATTCATTTGGAAAAATAAGAGACCCAGAATAACCAAAGCAATTCTTGTGAGAAAGCCAAGAAAGAGGCATCACAATACCAACCTTGAATTATACTATAGAGCTACAGTAACAAAACTAGTATGGTATTGGCACCAAAACAGGTATGAAGATCAATGGAATAGAATAAACATACAGAGACAAACCTACATAAAGGCAGTTATCTGCTACTAGACAAAGGTGCCAAAACATACTTTGGAGAAAAGAGCCTCTTCAACAAATCATGCTGGATCTCACCCTGCACAAAATCAACTCAAAGTGATCAAAGATGTAGCATTAGACCAGAAACCTGTAGCTGCTAGAAGAAAATGTAGGCTCAATACCCCAATGTGTTGTCAGAGTAACCAATTTCCTTAACAAGATTCCTAAAGCAAAAGAAATAAAATAAAAAATCAATAAGTGGGATGGCACCAAATTAAAAAGCTTCGGCACAACAAAGAAAATAATTAAGAGCATGAACAGAGACCCTACAGAATAGAAGATCTTTGCCATCTGATCCTCAGGGGCATTAGTATTCTGAATATACAAAGAAAAAAAAAAACTTAACACCAAGACAAACACCTCTCCCCCACATAAACCCACAATCAATAAATGGGCAAAGAAACTGGACATTTTTCCAAAGAAGAAATACAAATGGTGAACAAATATATGAAAAGATGTTCAACATCTCTAGCAATTAGAAAAATGCAAATTACAGCTACATTGAGATTTAATCTCACTCTAGTCAGAATTACAATTATAAAGATACAAGTAACAGTAAATGTTGGTGAGGATGTGGGGAAAAAGGTACACTCATACATTGTTGGTGGGACTGCAAATGAGTGCAACCCCTCTAGAAAGCAATATGGACATTCCTAAAAAACTAGAAATAGAACCACTATATGGCCTAGCTATCCCACTCCTTGGCAAAGACTTAAAATCACCATACTACAGTGATACAGCCACATTAATGTTTATGGCAGCCCAACTCATGATAGCCAAGCTATGGAACTACACTAGGTGCCCTTCAACAGATGTATGGATAAAGAAAATGTGGTATATATACACAGTGGAGTATTATTCTGTCATAAAGAAGAATGCCTTTATGGTATTTGCTGGTAAATGGATGGAACTGGAGAATATTGTGCTAAGTGAAATAAGCCGCTCCCAAAAAGTCCAAGGTTGAATGTCTTCTCTGATGTGTGAAAGATAATCCAAATAAGTGGGGGTGGGGTGTGTGTGAAAGAATAGAAGAAAGATCACTGGAGAAGACAAAGGGGAATAAAGGCAAGGGAGGAGAGATGGGATAGGGAAAGTCAGTGGAATGAATATAAACTAACTTTCCTATGCACGTATATGAATAATATCACAGTGAATATCACCATCATGTACATCTACAAGATACTAATTTAAAAACTTGTAAGTAAAGAGCAGAAAGTTCAGTAGAAGAGGCAAGGGAAAGGGGGAGGGAAGAAGGTAAGTGAAGGGGAAGTTTTTGGGACTGAATAAGAATAAATTATATTCCATTCTCTTATAATTATATCAAAGTGAATCCTGATGCTATGTATAACTAAAAAGAATCACTAAAAAATATATATAGAAGGTATAATTATTGACAGCATTTGGTGATTGAATATAGGAGGTGAGGGAGAAGATGGAATCTTGTATACCTTCCAGGTTTCTGACTCAAGAGACTGGATGGAGGGTGATCAAATTACAAATGAGTAACCAAAACATGAGTGATGGTGGTGGCAGCAGTGGTTGAGACAGCAAGATCAGGAGCTTAGCTTGGAATGTTGAATTTTAGTTTCATATGGGCCAGCATCGAGATAGAATTATAGGGCTGGGGATATAGCTCAGTTGGCAGGGCACTTACCTAGCATGCAGAAGGCCCTGGGTTCAATCCCCAGCACCATAAAAAAAAAAGATAGAATTTTAGGTCAAGGATATAGATTTAAGAATGTTTTATTTCAAATAGTAGCTAATGCTTCAGATAAAATTACACAACTTAAAATGTCAATATTTTTTTCTTAAATTAAAAATACATGCATATGGTAAAAATCACATGTATAGAATAAAAACAAAAACCAAAAACTAAGTCTTTCTTCCATACCAGATCCACTATTCCATGCTCTAGATTTAGCTATTATTAGTAGCTTTAGGAAATGTATAATCCAGTATTTTCTTTGAGTACAAGCATATATGCATATGTGCATAAATAGGAGTGTGTGTAAATATAAGTATATACACATGTATACAAGTAGAAATGGTTTGGGTGTTTTTTTGTTTCCTCCTATATGCAGGCTTGTGCCTTACTTTGTTCTTACTATGGGATGATAAAGTGACCAGCTGTCTCTTTATTAGGATTCCCAAATGTCATTATGTATAAGTCCTTTGAGCTAGGGGAACTTTCTAATGCACACACTGTGACAGTGTTGGGAGGTGTAGCCTTGTGATTGAATCATGGGGGCAGATGGAAAAGAGTTTGAGGAAGTGAATTTGTTTCTCTTTTGCCCTTCTACCTCTGCCATATTATGGCACAGTGTTGGTCCCCTCCAGAGGATACAAAGTTCAAGGTACCATTTTGGAAGCAGATGTTGGACTCACCTGATAACTGTGCCTTGATCTTGGACTTCCCAGAAATAGGAGGAAAAAATATCTATTATATATCAATTTCCTGGTCTCAGGTATTCTGTTATAGCAGCAGAAATAGAATAAGATGAGTATATTTAGTCATCTGAATGCTATATTTTCCATTTTTCATTCTACCCCAGAGATCATACAATATAAACACATAGATCTACTTTGTTCTTTTCAATGGTTGCTAGTATTCCATTACACAAGTGGACCTAATTTCTTAACCTGCATTTTTATTGATGGTTATTTAATACATTTATTTATACTTTTCATTTCCCCTTTTTTGGTGTTGTGGAATCATACCCAGGGCCTTCTGTGTGCTAGGCAAATGCTCTAGCTCTGAGCTATACATTTTACCCTTATGTTTTTTAGGATAACTGCTTCAGTGAACATCTTTGCACATATAACTTGGCTTGTTTTTGCAAGTAAATTGCTAGTGAAATTGCTGAAGGGTGAATTCCTGGCAGTTAAGTTGCTTTGAAAGATAGTCAAATTGCTCTTCAGAGAGTTATTCTAGACTGAGGGTGTGGTTCAGTGGTAGAATACTGGCCTGGCACACTGGATACTCTAGGTTCCATCCCCAGCATAGTAGGGTAAAAAAAAATTGCACCAATTTACATGCTTAGTTGCTATGTATGAGGGAGCCAGTTTCCCTATATTCTAGCCAATATTAGGTTTTTGTCATATTTTTAGCTTTGTCAATCTTGTGGTAAATAATAGTATATGATTGGAAATGGATTGGGAGATCCTCTTACCATGACTCTATCTTGTTACTGTGATTTCCCTGAAAGTTCTGCCTGGTTGGAACACTCTAGGGCCAGTATCTTTAGGAGTTTCCTCTTGGGATTCTGGAGGGGCTTCTGATTCTAGCAATCTCCTGCTGGAAGAACTCATGCTTGGCTAGTGTTCTGGGGCTCAAGGAGATAGAAATATATTTTCAGTACAGCACTCATGCCCTTAACTGTATTCCACAAGTCAAAGACCCTGTTTTAATATTCTGTAGAGAATCTTTGGTCCTCTTTCCTAGATATGAGATGGGCAGGAGTGCAGGAGGAGATGTAGGGATGAGTGCTTCTTTCTTTAAAAGAATTATTTATTGGTGCATATTAATTATACAGAAGAGTGGGTTTCATTGTGGCACATTCCTAAATGCATATAACATAATTTGGTCAATATTACTTTCTAATATTTCCCCAGTTTCCCTTCCTCTACCCTACTGGTTTTCCCTCTCTCATGACATCCTTTTTTTTTCTTCTTTTCTCCTTCTCCCAAAGGTTTCAGCTAGTTGACTTTATTTTTAGTCATCTTTCTCCTTCACCCTCACTTTCAGAAGAGCTGGAATTCTAATTCCCAGCCATAGCAAGGATTCTGCTTTATGAATTGTGTTGGTTCTCTGCTTTACTCAATGCCAACCTAAGATTTGTGTGCTCTTAAGTCCACTAAGTCATTACTATTCTCTACTGATGTTCCATTTCTCAAAATATTGCCAGCCTTATCTGAAATAAAATGGGTGGTGTTTCTGGAAGGAACAAACTGGTAGGCGTATTTTCAATCTGTTGTTTAATAATCCATTTAATTTCTCTAATTTGCAAATTCCTCATCTGTTGAAAGGCGTAAGAATAGTATCAACTTCAATCATGAGCACTGAATGAGTGAGTACAAAAAAAAAGAGGATGAATCATAGTTCTTCAATAAATGTAGGTTGTTATGCAGTATTATCACCTATATGTCTACATTCCCTCTCACACCTGTGGTACACATTGCAAATGAATCACATCTTTATTTCCTGCCTGAGTGTCATGGACAGCTATTACCCATGGATTGGAGAACTTGTTTATTTATTTTTTATTATATGTGCTAGTCCAGTGATTAGTCTGAGAGATACAATGCACATTTTATTCAAATAATCAGACAGACAAATAAATGCTCCTCTACTCTAATTTGGATCAGACTCATGTGCCTTGCTCTATTATAGGTATGATGTAATTTTTCATTGGCAGTCTCCAAATGTCAGTATGTTTGGTCTTTTGAACTGGTTGGTTCAAAGTAGAAAGTTGTAGTGTTCTTCCTGGGGATGGAAGCCGTTAGACTTTGGACTGCCAGCAGACAGAGGGTATGGTGAACCTTACTCCTCATTATGTAGGCTTAAGTGGAATCTCCATTTGGTTGCTTCTCTTCTGTGGTTGGGGATGCAGAGTCTCTGAGTCTGGGACTTCTTTGGCTTAGTATCACCAAGGAAAAAACCTCTTCCCTGGGGTGAGAGGGAGCAGCTGTATGTCTCTGTAGGATGTGAGAGGAGTACTGGGAAATGCATCACTCTTATCATTGTCTCTCATATTTTACTGTGTTTACAGATCACTTGGAAATCTTGTTGAAGTACAGATCCTGATTCAGTAGGTCTGGATGGAACCTAATAGGTACATATATGCTTTTACGTGTGTGTCCATAAGAAGGGGTCCTCATTAGAAAAAGATATATTCTATGCCTGTATAATTATGTCAAAATGAATTCTACTGTCATGTATAACTAAAAAGATCAATAAAAAAGAGAAATGCCTATGCTGCTTGTTCATAGACCTCAAATAACAAAGTTTTAAAATAAGCTATTAATCCAACTTTCCTGATACCTGAAATGCTATCGATCTCCTGAAGTTCTAGTGTGATGAATAAAGTTGACTTTCCTCTCTGTTGTCTCAGGCTTCAGGTTTTTCTGCTTTGTGTAATGAATGACCACTTGTTCATATTCAAGTGAGACAGAAAGTTATCTGTCTTCTGTTTTTGTCTGCTTTTCTGTTCTGTTTGTCCTTGTGGGTTTATAGCTTTCTATCCCTCTTGTGTCATTTTAGTAAAGTGCAAGTGGGAGCAGAGTTCAAGTTGCCATATTCTCTGAAGTCAACCTAGACAACTGCAGATATCTGAAAGAATTTTATGATATAGAAGTATTAATTAATAGCTTTTTTGTCAAGCATACCAGGACTTAATGGTGAGAAATCCCTTTCGACTGTTTTTTTTAAGCAGGTATATAACATGCGTGTGTGTGTGTGTTGTGTGTCTGTTTATCATCTATCTGTTTATCTATCTATAATCTATAAGATATACAGTGGGTTACTATAATAATTTAAAAAATAGGACGAGGGTGAAAATACATGCAAGTATGAATGTGATGAATTTGGATATTGTGGATTTAGCGATAGCCAGTTTACTATTGCAGATCTATAGAGATTTTTTCACTGTTAATATTGAAATAATATAATTCTACTTCTGACTGAATTTGAGACTACAAGTTTGGCCAAGATAGCAGTATCAGAAAAACAATTAAAAGGTATAAGCTGTAAAAATTGCTATTTATATCAATCAATCATCTATTGTCCATATATGCATATATTGTATGGACATATATCCCCTCCAGATATGGATCCATATAGCCATAATTTATTTATGCATATGCAAGCATATATAAATTATATTTTTATTTTTCATTCTTTACACAAAAAGATAGTTGATATATATACAGTTTTACATATTCTTCCTCATTATTGTTTTTATAGCTACATAGTATTTTAATCTATGAATGTATTTTTAATACTTCTCTTTTATTGATTTAAAAAAATGACAGCAGAATGCATTACAATTATTATTACACATATACAGCACAGTTTTTCATATCTCTGGTTGTATATAAAGTATGTTAACACAAATTCGTGTCTTCATAGATATACTTTGGATAAAGATGTCTATCACATTCCACCATCCTTGCAAACCCCCTCCCTTTTCCTCCCACCCCTCTGCCCTATCTAGAGTTCATCTATTCCTCCTTTGCTCCCCTTCCCTACCCCACTATGAATCAGCCTCCTTATATCAGAGAAAACATTCTGCATTTGTTTTTTGGGGATTAGTTAACTTCACTTAGCATTATCTTCTCCAATGCCATCCATCCATTTACCTGCAAATGCCATGATTTTATTCTCTTTTATTGCCGAGTAAAATTCCATTGTGTATATTTGCCACATTTTTTTATCCATTTATCTATTGAAGGGTATCTAGGTTGGCTCCACAGTTTAGCTATTGTGAATTGTGCTGCTATAAACATTGATGTGGCTGTGTCCCTGTAGTATGCTACTTTGAATGTATTATAGTTAACACATCTCCTATTGGATATCTGTATCTGATATTAATCTTCTATCATATGCTCTTACAAATGTCACTGAAATCTATGTAATTTTACATATATGCTAATAGATTTTTAGGGTAAATTTTTCGAAGTGGAATTTTTAGGTCAAATGGGACAGGTATTTGCAGATATTAGGCTACTTGTTCATTTTGTCTGAAACTGACTATTAATTTTTGTTTCTGTTTTTCTACTAACTTTTTTTTCCTATTTGTTTCTTGAAACTCTATATATTTGAAAGATATGGCAGATACACTTCAGGTGATTCCCCATTGAGTAATACCTTTGTATAACCCCCTCTTCTTAAATGAAGGCAGAACCTGTGTCTTGCTTCTAATTAGGAGAATTTGGCAGAGGTGAAAAGATTTTGTAGAAGTCATTGAAGTCTCTTAAAGTTTGACTTTAAGTTAATTAAAGAGAGGGTATCCTGGGTTATCTCAGACTAATTAGGTGAACTCTGGGAAAGAAGATCTAGAAGTCAAGCCTAGAAGCAGCAGAGGCTTACTCTTTGTTGCTAGTGTTGAAGAAGCAAGTTTCTGTGAGTTCTGCCAACAAATGAAGAAATTTGGAAGTAGATCCTCCCCAGACAAATCTCAAGGTGAGAACCCAGCTTTTAGGTTTTAAGTCAAAATTAAAAAAGATGTTCTATATTCTAAGATTATAAAAAAGTACCCCATATTTTCTTCTATAGCTTTTTGGATTTTATTTTTGTATATTTGAAAATCATTACTTCACTTGGAATTTAACTTGGCTTAAGGTGTAAGGTATGAACAAACCTTTGCTTTTTTCCAGATAGCTACTCCACATATTTCAATGCCCTTTATTTAGTGGTCCAACCCAACATCTCCTGATCTGAGAGGGTACTTTTTCGTGTGCTAAACTCTTTTATGTGCTTCAATTATGTAAATTCTTAAACGTTTGGAAGCATTATTATTATTATTATTTTTGGTGGGGGTTATGGGGGATTGAACTCAGGGGCACTTGAAAATTGAGCCACATCTCCAGCCCTATTTTATATTTTATTTAGAGACAGGGTCTCACTGAGTTGCTTAGCACCTCGATTTTTGCTAAGGCTGGCTTTGAACTTGCCATCCTCCTGTATCAGCCTCCCAAGCTGCTGCTGGAATTACAGGCATGAGCCACTGCACCCACCTGGAAGCATTATTCTTGAAGTAATTTTTTTGGGGGGGATGGGGAGAAGTGTATTAGTCCATTTTGTGTTAGAAAAAAACCTAAGGCTGGGTAGTTTTGTAGAGAAAAGGTTTACTTAGCTCACAGTTCTAGAGGTTCAGGGACCTACATCAGGTGATGGCTTCTGGCTGGCAGAGTCTGAGTTGGTGCAGGGCATCACATGGTAAGAGATAGGAGCACCCTTGTGGTCCTCTTCTGGATGCTTCCTATCTTCTTTTTAAGCCATCAGGATGCAATCATGGAGGTTCCATCCCAATGACCTTACCTAACCCAAATCACCTCTCAACAGCCCCACCTCTAAACAACTTAGGTAGATTAAGTTTCTTAATAACTCTTAATAACTCCGTGGGAATGGAATTTCAATATGTGAACCACTGGGGGACACACTCAAACCATATCGAACCATAGCAGGGGTAATTTCTTAAAAGTCATGAATTTCACATGATTCATCTTTGTATCCCATGTCTTAGCCCACTGCTTGGAATATAGTTGACTCTCAACAAAAACTTGTCAAAAGACTGAATGATGGTGTTTATATACACAGAATGTAATTTGAGGAATGTGTTTCTTTTGTTAACTTTCCATAATCAGCAGCTAGGTCTTTATTCAGGGAACAGTAATTCAGCCTAAAGCTCTACCAGCCAGTCTGTATGTACATATTCAATGAATATCTATAGACTTATGATCATAATCTTGACAAAGAAATCCAAAGGTCAGATATATATATCTCAACATGTTTATACCCACCTTGCACCCCATCTTGATAAAAAGCAAAGCAAACTAATGAAATCAGTTAATAACCATTTGCATTTAATGGAGGAGCAATGAGAGTCATTTCCTACTCAATCTTCTAGTTTTCATCAGGAGGAATTTTTCTCTTGACTTATTTCTTACTTCAAATCACAGAGGCACAGTGAATTATCTAACTAATGTGTTTAGGAGAAGAACTGAGTGCAAAACCTAGTTAATTTCTCCCATTCTATGTATGTGTGTGTTTAACTGCATACAGGAAGTACACATTTGAGTATGTTATTCTATATACATTTTCTATAAAAGTAATTGAATGAACAAAAGGTAATATTTATGCAATGTTAAATGAGATTTTTGAAGAATATTTTTCTTCAATTTGATCTATCCGATGGCATTTCAATACTGCATGGAACTGAGTGAATGAGCTTACTTTCCCTCATTGTTGGTATACACCTAAGCCATGTCCTTCAATCTAGAGTGGCCTTTGTTGGTAATACTGCTACTGTTTTGGTCTCCATCTCTTGTTCAGCTCTCGATTGGATCAGAGCTCAGGCTGAGAAAAGGGTGCTATTTAACAAATGACCTCAAATCTTATCAGTTTTTAATCTGAATTACTTTAATTATAGGCCCCCTTTTATAAATATGATTTGTTGAATCTACTTAATTTAAGTAGGTTTGATTTAAACACATTGTGTTTTAACTGAACTCTGAGTATTCAAAACGGAGATAACTGTCTTTTACTGATGGTGGTGTTTAATGTTGCTGAATACCTCATCTCTATATACTCGCTGGAGGCAGCACACATTATGTGTAAAAGTTCATTCAGTAGTTTCAGAGAATGAGCAGAGCCTGTGAAATTCATTAAATATTACCACAATAAGAAAAAGGACAAACCACAAGAGAAAAACAATCTGTACATAAGACTTCATTGCAAACTAGACTGTTTCAGTGTTTATAAATATTCGTCTGCAGAGAGAAGTACGTGTATAATAATAATTATGCATTAGTGCCTCATTAGTAGGGGGTTACATCCATGCTGTTTCTTTTTCCTCTAGTGTATTTCTGATAAGTTAGCATTTTAAAGTCTTATTTAAAATGTAATAAAAACAGAGGAGTGTGTGTGTGTGTGTGTGTGTGTGTGTGCGCGCGCGTATTCAAGAGCAGATCGTTTGTAATTCCTTCAGCTGAGTGAAGAATCATACTCCATGGGTTTCTGAGCCTACAGAGAAGATGTAAAGATTTGCCTTCCCCTTCCAGAACCAGAGCCCAATCACTTGAAGTGGGCAATTAGACAGAACTTCTATATATTAACTTTTTTTCCTTCATGTCATTATTTTGTAAATGAGAATCTTTCTAAATCAGCTTTCCCTAAAATGCCTTCACATGCACTTTGGGTACATTCTAATTACAAAATCCATGGAAGTTGTTCAGTCCTTTTCTTCTTTTTGCTGAATTTTGCATAGTTGATGTTTCTGCATGCATTTCTGAAGTTCTATAGACCTTTGGATTCTGAATATTGCTTATTAATTGTTTTTCTTCAAACTTTCTTTGATGAGATTCTATTATTTTCTTTGCCTATATCTGACATTTGCCTGCATTCAATTTTCCCATTTCACTGTTCATCATATCTCACACTTTAGGCTCTCCTAGATGACCCTCATTTTTTTGATTTCAGTTATCATCTAAATTTTGATATATATATATATATATATATATATATATATATATATATATAGTATTGTTGTATATCTATGTTTGCTTCTGTTCTATATTGAATCAATGAACATCAAGTAGCTATTTCTAACTTGGTGGATATTTCTTTTTAGATATCTCATAGCTACTCAGAACTCAACAAGTTCAACCAGAATTCATCCTCATCTTTTATAAGCTTGCTTCCATTTCTTTATTGTCTTATATGGTGGTATCACTGTTGTCTAGTCACAAAAACAAAAAATTGGGAAATTATCTTTGACTGCTTTCGTTATGTCCTCTCCATGTCCACATAGGTACCAAGCTCTACCAAATTTGCCTCTCTAAGTGCTCTCAAATCTGTCCTTCCTTTCCATCTATCTTAACATCACCCAATTTTTAGCCCTGAAAATGAGCTTCCAGGACTATCACAATTGACTTCTTCCAGTTCCTCTTGCATGTAATGTTGACTTCTTCAAAGTCATTTTCCATACTGCTCTGTGATATATCTCTGCCGGAGCATTGTCCTTCTTAGAACTCTCCAGTGGCCTTCCATTGCATGAAGGATAAGGACCAAGCACTTAGTGTGGAACACAGGGTCTTTTTAAAACTGGTTGAAAGAGTTGTGGGTAACTTTTTATTTTCAATACTGGGATTGAACCAGGGC
Organism: Marmota marmota marmota; assembly: GCF_001458135.2. Taxonomy (NCBI): domain Eukaryota; kingdom Metazoa; phylum Chordata; class Mammalia; order Rodentia; family Sciuridae; genus Marmota; species Marmota marmota. The sequence continues at coordinate 8,350,498 of NW_026000076.1, forward strand.
CTCATGCATGCAAGATAGGCACTATACCACCGAGCTATATGCCCAGTCCCAGGAAAGCATTTTTGAGGCATAAATCTAGAACAATATTAAAATATAAAAAGTAATGAAAAAATACCTTTTCTTAAGTATAATTCTCTGGAGTAATTAAGTTAGCTACATACTTATAAAAGATTCTTAAGAGCACTAACAAATTTACTTTTGATTGACTTAAATTTATAAGTGGAGGTTCATAATTGCTGGCTCCTTTTGCAACTACCATCACTGCCAAATATACATATCTCCCTAGTTCCTGCCACTGGGCTGGGTTCTTGGATTGGCATAGCCTAGATGCAATGATGACTTGGGAAAAATGATCTGGGTTTTTCAGAGACAAAATCAGAGAAGTTTTAGAGATGAGACTCTGGAACTATACAGGGCTGCAGTATATACTTCTACTTACTGGTTATAATTCTGTATAGATTACTCAACCTCTCTTTCTCAGTTTCCTCATCTGTAAAATAAGAATAATAGTTGCAGTTGCTTAATGGAGTTGTAGTGTAAGTTATTTATTCTAGGAACCTTAAAACAGTTCCTGATACATGTACTAAGTATATAAAGTGTTAACTTTATTCCAGATTATGTAGTGGAATTTGATTCTACTTCCCACTGAGACTTATAGAAAGAAGAATTGCTCCAATTTAAGAAAGGAGCTCCTATAAGGAGTAGATAGAAAGATTGACAGACATCTACTATCATATGCATTTTTCCAGACTTTAACCCATACACTACAATTAAAATTTTCATCTTGTGTGTGCTTGTTTTTAGTTTTAATAACCAACTCAAACCTAGTTCAAACTACCACAGACTAAAAGGGTGAGAATTTATTGACTTTGGGCATTCATCTGGCATTCTAGTTATTTCCTAGCCAAACCACAGAGAGGACAGGAGGCAACTAGATATTAAGGATAACTGGAAGCATAGACTTCAGTGCCACTAAGACTCTCCTCATCTCTTCCCTCTGCTTTTTATGGTGTGTCAGTATCATTCTTATGTATGTACTATATTTACAAGACTGAAAAGTATCATCTCTGGCAACATTTAGACCTCTTGTATCTTCACTTTAAGTAAGAAGTGAAATATCTCTACTCCCAGATAAGGTGTCCTGGGAAAGCAGGTATGATTAGGTTGGCCTGGGTCAATTCCTGTGCTGGGAAGGTGGTACCATGAGAAATATGGAGATTCTTACTAAGACCAGGTGTTTGAAGACTGGGGAAAAGATTTTCTGAAAGAAGTGGGAGGGAACACTTGGCAGACAGTTTTATATATTTTACATATAATCAACTCTCACGGCAAGCTAAAAACTAAAAATAATCAGTTTTAAAAATGGTAGTAAAAAAGGACACAAACCAAATGTTTTTGAAACCTTGGAGATTAGCAATGTGTTAACTTGGGCTGCCAGGTTAAGTTGTGCAGTTTCTTGGAATAAAACTTCTATCATCTTTTAATTGTAGAGTATATTGAGTTTGCCAGGGAGCTTTTAAAAAACTGTTACTATTTACAACCACTTATCTGTGTGAATCAATTCTCTGCAACCAAAACAAAATGCACACACCCGCAAACTCCCCCAAAACAAAAATAGGGATACTGCTATGACTGCAACTGTCACCTACCATTCCTATGTTTAATTCTGTGTTTAACAAAACTTCTGGTTGTTCCATTGATTGACTATATATTAAGTAAATATTATACAATTTAACTTACACAATTATTGTATCCTAATAAAATATTGCTTTCAGATATTTTGTTAGATTTTTTTTTGGTACGTTTTATTCAAATGGGTTTGACCTCTAAAAATTTGTAAACCAGTATATTTTAGCAGGGGTCAGCCAATTTCTGGAAAGGAGCAGATGGTTAACATTTTAGATTTTGCAGGCCATGTAGTCTCTGACACAACATCTCAGCTCTGCCACCATAGTGCACAAGCAGCTGCAGACAATACACAAATGATTGTTGAAGCTGTATCCTATTAAAACTTTATTTTTATGTATTTTTAATTTTTTTAAATGTAACATGAAATGATTGTGTGTATTTATGGAGTACAGTGCTATATTTCAATGCATGTTTACCATGTATACTATTAATTCAGGGTAATTAGCATTTCCATCTTCTTATCATTTCTTCCTATTTGGAGCCTTTGAGCTTCTTTCTTTTATTTCTTCATAAACTATAAAATTAGTTATTATGAACTATAGGCACTCTATTTTGCTGCAGAACACACTTATTTATCCTAAATGTGTTTTCTTCCTGTTGCTTAACCTCCCTGCAACCCCCATCTTCCTAGCCTCTAGTATTTCTTTTTTTTTTTTTCTCTACACTTTGAGATTAGCATTTTTGGCTTCCATGCAGAAGAGAGAACTAGCAATATTTGCTTTTCTGTGTATGATTTATTTCACCTAATATAATGTCCTCCAGTTGTATCTTGTTGCAAATGATAGGATTTGGCTCATTTTTATGGCTGAATAATATTCCACCATGTGTATCTACCATAATTTCTTTATCCATTTATCCATCAGTGGACCCTTGTGTTGATTCCATATCTTGGTTATTATGAATAGTGCTACAGTAAACATAGGAATGCAGGCATCTATTTGATATCCTGACTTCATTTCCTTTGGATATATACTTACTTGTGGGATTAAGGAAACTTCATTCTGTTTTCCATAATGGCCATGCTAATTTATATTCCCTGTAATGGCTTATAAATTATCTTTTCCCTACATCTTTGCCAGCATTTGTTATTATTTTTTCCTTTTTGGTAATAGCCATCTTGAATGGAGCAAGATGATATCTTATTGTAATTTCGATTTGCATTTTCCTGATGGCTAGTCATATTGAATATTTTTAATATATTTATTAGTTATTTATATTTCTTCTTTTGGTAAGTATTCAGATCATTTGTCCCATTTTTTAAAACTAGATTATTTATTTATTTTTATTTCCCTGTGTATTCTGAACAGCAACCCTTTGTCAGATAAATAATTTCCAAATATTTTCTCCCATTCTGTAGTTTATCATGTAGAATCTTCTTAGTCTGATGTAATCCCATTTCTCTACTTTAGCTTTCGTTGCCTATGCTTTTAGGTTTTATAAAAAAAAAAGATCATTGCCTATACTGATGTCTTTAAGTCTTCCTCCTATGTGTTCTTCTAGAACTTTAATGGTTTCAGAGCTTACCTAAATGTTTTTTTTCCATTTTAAGTAATTTTTGTATGTGATAACAGGTTTAAGAGTCAACTTTCATTCTTCTGCATATAGTTATTCAGTTTCCCCAGAACTATTAATTGAAGAAGCTGTACTTTCTACAATATGGTTTTGGTGTCTTTGCTGAGAATCCATTGACTATAGATATGTGGATTTATTTCTGGAATCTCTATTCTGCTCTATTGATCTATATGTCTGTTTTTATGCCAATACCATTCTTAGTTATATGTCCCTGTAGTATGTACAATAAAACTTTATTTACAAAGACAAGGGACAGACTGGATTTGGCTTGTGAGCTAGGCTGCAATCTTTCATCCCCTATATTTAGGGCATTTGCATAAATGTTAGATTGGGCTAACCATTTACAGTTACTGTAAGTGAAGAGGGACAGATAAACTGCCTTCTTATTCTGTATTAAAAGTTATTTTCAAGAAGAATCTTCTAAATATTTCTGATCTTAGTAATGTCACTATGTGGGTGGCTGGGTTGAAATTAAGCATTTGGTTGCTCTACCAACTTTACATTGGCCCAAATACACAGCTGTATAGTTTGTTCCTTTATGTAAAATGACCTGGAAGGGTTTGGATGCAGCCAGGCATGGTGGCGCATGCCTGTAATCCCAGTGGCTTGGGAGGCTGAGATAGGAGGATCGCTAGTTCAAAGCCAGCCTCAGCAACAGCCAGGCACTAAGCAACTCAGTTGAGACCCTATTTCTAAATAAAATACAAAATAGGGCTGGGGATGTGGCTCAGTGGTCAAGTTCAATCCCTGGTACCAAAAAAAAAAAAAAAAAAAAAAAGATATCCACGAGATATTTTACANAAAAAAAAAAAAAAAAAAAGAGTTTGGATACTCTATGTTTTATGATGGAGATTTATTCATTAACCCTTACTTCTGATCTCATTTGTTGAAGTGAGTATAGAGTATACACTAGGTATACTAATTCTGTCTTCCAAATTGATGTTTCTTTTTCTTTTGCTCACAATAATTTGGATGATGTGAAAAAGGGCCTGAATAAATGTATCATTTGTCACTAGCTAAAAACTGTCATCATTAACTTGATTAATCAAATGCTGCTCTTAAAGATGGATTGAAACACAAAATAGCCAGTCTGGTTCCACATAATGAAGAGATTAATTTGACACACAAGACAACCAATTTAGTACTACTCAATGATCATGCTTTATTTAGAAAGCCATCAATTAGTATATTTTTCCTTTATGTGCTATTTTGTCTTTCTAACAAGAAATGATGATTTCCTCAAAAGTTAATCTGCTTTTCTTAAACATAAAAGGATATTTATCTTAGCACTCTTAAATTCCAAAATGTGAAATTCTGTTTTATGACTAAAGAGGAACTTCATGATGGATGAAATAGCTTATAGTGGAATTATTTATTTAAGGGTATTACTTATTTTCTTTTTGTAACATGATTGAGAATATGGTAGTAGAAGTCACACCGAGAGAGATACCAAGGGCTTCTGCTCTTCTTTCTTTTGGATGGAGATTAAAATGGTCTCTATATACATACTGAGATGTAAATGGTGCAGTACCTTGCAAAGAAATTAATTAGATTTTATTGTTTTTAAAATGAGGGTAGTTGTTGGGAAAAGTTTTGGGCAAGGTAAAAAGCACATTAAGTCACAGTATTAGTTTGCTTTATATAACTGATACTTAAGCAACTGAGAGAGATATATTCATGAGGTTCATGTGGTATATGGATTTTTCAATCATCCCCCATTGAGTAGCATTTCTTATTATGATGAGAAGAAACAGCAGCAAACACTTCACTGCTAACTTAGGGCTAATGATGCTTTCAGGACTTTGTGTTTACTGTGCATGAGAGTTGGATTTGATGTTTAAAGAGTTCTGAGTTGGATTAAATTCAAATGCTAGACTTGAGGAATTTTTAAAAAGAGAGCAATGCTGTTTCATTAATAGTTCATGGAAATTTACCATTTGAAAGAATGATCTGATGTGTTTTAGAACCTACTGCAGATTATTAAATGACATGCCATTTATGGATCTGACAGATTGTTGAAATCTGTTTTGTTTTGGTTTTGGGTTTTTCGGTTTTTCTTTTTCTTTCTCCTTTCTTCTCTTCTTCTTTTTTTTTTGGGGGGGGGAGGGGCTTGGCAGAATGCTATGTGTGAAGCGTATATATGCCTTGCATAAGTGTGAATGTTTCTTCCCAAGCATGTCAGCCTTCTGGTGCTGGTGGAAGCTTTCCAGGATTCCAGGGGGTGTCAAACATGGGTAGGGAGACTTCGAGTGACAGCTAAAGCTATCAATTTCCTGCACCAGCAATTCATCTTGCAGGCTTCCTCTACCAATGAAGCAGTATAACAATTAAATAAAAAGTAGTACCAAACATTCCTAATGTACTCACTACTATGGGCAACATTAATGTTTATTTTATGATTACATAATTCTTCTCTCCTTACAGGGCAAGAGCCCCAAGGGGCTTTTTGGAATTGGGTCCGTGATAGAAGTGGTCATAATTATCCCTGTTCCCGATTTGGAGACATAAAACCTGAACATTTTAAAATAATTTAATGGTTTTTAGAAACTGGCTTTCCAAGAGGAGGACCGTGGTCTGGGAGCCAGGACTACAGTGTTCAAGTCCTGTCTCCACCAACAAGCCTGCATCACCTTGGGCAAGTAGCTCTGCTCTTTCAGAGATTGAAGAGTATAGATTTATTACTCGGAAAGTGGGCAACAGGAGAGGACAACTTGATAAGAATGCATTAATATTTTAATAGTTTTCAGAGGTAACAGCATGAACAGTTGTAGAAAATACTCACATGAGAGAAAAATAAGTTTAACATTGAGAATGAATTCCCACAATGCTGAGACAATCTGCAAAGGATTGATGGCTTGACCTTCGCCCCATTCATATATTTTCCATTTTTTAAAAGCAAAAACATCTCTTCTTCTTCCTGCCGCCATTTCTCTTGATTACAAAAAAGAATTTTGGGGGGGTAAAAAATTTGTTAAATACAGAATATTACAAGGAAGATGAAAATTTATTTCCCAGAAATGAAAAACTTGTGTAGCTTTCTTTTGATTCTGTATGTGTATGTGTATACACACATAATCTAAGTCATACTGAATGTAATATTTTCAACCCATTGTTTCTATTTAATAATATACTGTGACCATTCTTCACACTAATGAGTATTCTTAAAATATAATGTAAACTGCATAGTATTCTAGAACTTGTACTTTCTTTTCCATTAAAAAATGTTCATTGCCAAAAATTTTTGAAAATCAAGATAGAAGAAAAATAAAATCAATGATCACTTTATTATCCAAAAAACTAATCTTTACTTCCACTCTTTTTTTTTCTAGACATATTTACCATATTTATAATTTGTATTCTGTCTTTTTATTAAATGGCATGACAAACATATTCTTCTTACATTATTAAAATTTATCTTACATTTTAACATTAAAATTTATCGTTTTTAATTATAGAATTAACATTTATAGTTAAATTCTGCATGATTATATATGATTTTATATAAAATATATGTAATTGTTTTTTATAGTCCATGTACTTAACATGTTGATTAAGAGCTTATTATGTGTTAGACATTTGGCATAAACAAGTGAACAGAATAGATATAAATGATAAATGATAGCCTTTACACTTAAATAATCTTTTTGTGTTCTTTACCAGTGTGTGTTTCATATATGAGCTAGTATATTTCAGTGCTATTATTATAAGTGGCTGCATCTTAATCCACATACATGTATCATAATCTGTTTTACTGAATATATAATTTGGTGAATGTTTAAATTGTTGTCAATTTTTTCCTGAGAGCATTGTGATAAATATCCCAAGTCAGTTATTTTTTTTGCATTCTTAATTATTTCCCTATGACAATTTCCTAGTGTGGATCAACTTGATTAAAAAGCATACATTTCTAAGACTTTTGATATCTACTGCCAAAATACTGCTCAAAAGTTTGTGTCAATTATCCATCCTAACAACAATGTGTCATTTTCCCAGGTAAAAATAAGGCATATTACTGGTGTTTTAATTGATATGTCTTTAATTAATATTAAGTTGATTATTTTTGTTAATGTTTATTGACCACTTATATTTCTTTCTGCACTGATCTGAAGTGCTGCCCTTACAGATGCTTGAATGTATTGCTGGAGCTTCTGGTCAATACTACACTTTTAATTTTTGTACAATTATTGTTCATTTTAATATTTTGAAGCACAGATTTCTCTTTTCTTCCTTTTCAGAATTTTCTTGGAATAATCTTTTTAATTTTTTCAGATGTGTTCTTTCCCTTTCCTTTATTCAGTTATTTTTATTAATTTTTTAAAACTCAACAGTAATTTGAAAGAGTGTTTCAAAATTGCCAATCACATTATTTTCCTTTCTTCTCTCCTCTTATTTTCTTTTTTATAAACTGGTGTTGGGATCAAGCCCAGGCCTTGTGCATGCTAGGCAAGCACTTTACTACGGAGTTGTATCTCTAGCCATCCATTCTCTAAGTTTGGATGATGTATTAGAGAGTTTGACTTTTATATTTTAAATTTTATGAAATTTTTTTTGAGGAATTAATACATGGTCAACTTTTGTAAATGCTCCATTAATTTTTTGAAAAAATATATCATTTGTTGGTACAGACTTCTCTATGTGAGACTTTAAATCATACATTTGAAAATGTATTATTCAAATACCCTACTTTTAAAATTTATTTGTATTCTGTTTTATTTGTCAATTTTGAAAATGGAATTCCTCCCCCTAATTGAGATTCTGCCACATTTTCGTTTCATTTTAAACAGTTTTATCAAAGTTTCATTTCAAACAGTTAGGTACATAAGGGTTTATGACAGTTTCATATTCTTAATAGTTGCTTTTCCTTTTTGATTCTTTTTGAAATTTGGGCTTGAATTCTGTGTTTTCAGATATGGCCACACAAACCTACCTTTGTTTTATTTTCCTCATTCATCTCTGTCATTTTAGAAATATTTTATTTTTTATTTATTTTCTGATACTAGAGATTGAGCTCAGCATTGTTATACCAGTGAGCCACATCCTCAGCCCTTTTATTTTGAGATAGGTTCTCACTAAGTTACTGAGCTTGACCTTGAATTTGTAATCCTCCTGCCTCAGTCTCCCAAGTAGCTTGGATTATAGTCATGATCTATTTCTATTTTTTTAATTTTCTGTCTTAATTACTGCATTTTATTTATGCTGAAATAATATCAATTTAATACATTTTAGTGTTTTGGGGGGTATGTAATCTTTTAAAATTAGAGCTTTATAGTTACATAATAGTAGTTGGGTTAATCCTGAAAAACTCACACATGCATAGAAATGGATTTCAGTTCATGACCCCCTGTTTTTCCCTTTCTTTTCCCCTCCCATCTTTCCTTCTATCTCCCTTTCCCTTTCTTCTGCTCTAATGGACTTACTTTCACTTGTCTATTAATTTATATTTTGTTGGTTCTTTATGTTATCCTAACCTTTATTTCCCCTTCATTTTATTTTATTTTATTTTTTCTGGAAAAATCCAAATAAATTATCTTTATTTATATTTTAAAATGGTAAACAGACATGTAGACAGGCCTACATGTAGTAATACTTTCATTTTTTGACCTATCCTTTTAATTATAAATCTCTAGTGATATAAAATATCTGACTTCTAATAACACTAGAATAAACTGAATTAACTCTCATAGATTATCATATATTTAAAAAATAAAAAGTAAATTATTTATATTCATCTTTTTATTGATTTTTTAAAATACACAACAGTGGAATGAATGCATTACAATTCTTATTACACATATAGAGCACAATTTTTTATATCTTTGTATATAAGGTATGTTCATGCCAATTCATGTCTTTATACATGTACTTTGTCTTTTTTTTTGCATTACAATTCTTATTACACCAATGTTTCATATCTCTGTTTGTATATAAAGTATGTTGACACCAATTCGTGTCTTTGGATAATGATGTCCATCACATTCCACCATCCTTGCTAATCCCCTGCCCCTCCTTTCCCTCTCACCCTTCTTCCTTGTCTAGAATTCATCTATTCCTCCCATGCTCCCTCTCCCTACCCCACTATGAGTCATCCTCCTTATATCAGAGTAAACATTTGGCATTTGTTTTTTGGGGATTGGCTAACTTCACTTAGCATTATCTTCTCCAATGCAATCCATCCATTTACCTGCAAATGCCATGATTTTATTCTCTTTTATTCCTGAGTAAAATTCCATTGTGTATATATACCACTTTTTTTAATCCATTCATCTACTGAAGGGCATCTAGGTTGACTCCACAGTTTAGCTATTGTGAATTGTGCTGCTGTAAACATTGATGTGGCTGCGTCCCTATATTATGCTGTTTTTAAGTCCTTTGGGTATAGTCTGAAGAGAGGGATAGCTGGGTCAAATGGTGGTTCTATTCCCAGATTTCTGAGGAATTTCCATTCTGTTTTCCATATTGGTTGCACCAAATTGCAGTCCCACCAGCAATGTATGAGTGTACCTTTTCCCCCACATCTTCGCCGACACATATTGTTGTTTGTCTTCATAATAGCTGCCATTCTGACTGGAGTGAGATGATATCTTAGAGTAATTTTGATTTGCATTTCTCTACTTGCTAGAGATGATGAGCATTTTTTAACATATTTGAGATTAATTGTATATCCTCTTCTGAGAAGTGTCTGTTCGGGTCCTTGGCCCATTTATTGATTGGATTATTTGTTTTTTCGGTGCTTAGCTTTTTGAGTTCTTTATAACCCTAGAGATTGGTGCTCTATCTGATGTGTGAGGGGTAAAGATTTGCTCCCAGGATATAGGCTCTCTCTTCATCTCACAGATTGTTTCTTTTGCTGAAAAGAAACTTTTTAGTTTATTTCCATCACATTTATTGATCCTTGGTTTTAATTCTTGCACTATAGGAGTCTTATTAAGGAAGTTGGGGCCTAATTCCACATGATGAAGATTAGAGCCTACGTTTTCTTCTATTAGACACAAAGTCAAAGGTTTAATTTCTAGGTCCTTGATTCACTTTGAGTTAAGTTTTGTGCATGGTGAGAGATATGGGTTTAATTTCATTTTGTTGCATATGGATTTCCAGTTTTCCCAGCACCATTTGTTGAAGAGGCTATCTTTTCTCCAGTGCATATTTTTTTGGCGCCTTTATCTAATATAACATAATTATAATTTTGTGGGTTAGTCTCTGTGTCCTCTATTCTGTACCATTGGTCTACCAGTCTGTTTTGGTGCCAATACCATGCTGTTTTTGTTACTATTGCTCTGTAGTATAGTTTAAGGTCTGGTATAGCGATGCTACCTGCCTCATTCTTCCTGCTAAGGATTGCTTTATCTATTCAGGGTCTCTTATTTTTCCAGATGGATTTCATGATGGCTTTTTCTTTTTCTATGAGGAATGCCATTGGGATTTTGATCAGAATTGCATTAAATCTGTATAGTGCTTTTGGTAGTATGGTCATTTTGATAATATTAATTCTGCCTATCCAAGAGCAAGGTAGATCTTTTCATCTTCTAAGGTCTTCTTTGATTTCTCTCTGTAGGGTTTTGTAGTTTTCACTGTATAGATCTTTCACCTCTTTTGTTAAGTTGATTCCCAAGTATCTTTTTTTTTTTTTTTTTTTTTTTTTTNTTTTGTGCTATGGGTGTCCTATTGAGGAATTTGGAGCCCGACCCCACAGTATGTAGATCGTAGCCAACTTTTTCTTGTATTAGACGCCGTGTCTCTGATTTGATATCAAGCTCCTTGATCCATTTTGAATTAACTTTTGTGCATGGCGAGAGAAAGGGATTCAGTTTCATTTTGTTGCATATGGATTTCCAATTTTCCCAGCACCATTTGTTGAAGATGCTATCCTTCCTCCATTGCATGCTTTTAGCCCCTTTATCAAATATAAGATAGTTGTAGTTTTGTGGATTGGTTTCTGTGTCCTCTATTCTGTACCATTGGTCCACCCGCCTGTTTTGGTACCAGTACCATGCTGTTTTTGTTACTATTGCTCTGTAGTATAGTTTGAGGTCTTGCCAGAATTTTATTGAGAATTTTTGCATCTATGTTCATTAGAGATATTGGTCTGAAGTTTTCTTTATTTGTTGTGTCTTTGCCTGGTTTTGGGATCAGGGTGATATTGGCCTCATAGAATGAGTTTGGAATTACTGCCTCTTTTTCTATTTCCTGAAATAAATTGAAGAGTATTAGTATTAGTTTTTTTTTTTTTTTTAAATGTCTTGTAGAACTTGGCTATGTATCCATCCAGTCCTGGCCTTTTCTTGGTAGGTAAGCTTCTGATGGTGTCTTCTATTTCCTCACTTAATATTGGTCTGCTTAAATTGTGTGTATCTTCCTGACTCAATCTGGGCAAATCCTATGACTTAAGAAATTTTCGATGCCTTCAATGTCTTCTATTTTATTGAAGTATAAGATTTCAAAATAATTTCGAATTATCTTCTGTATTTCTGTAGTGTCTGTTGTGATATTACCTTTTTCATCATGTATGTTAGTAATTTGAGTTTTCTCTCTCCTCTTCATTAGTGTGGCTAGGGTCTGTCAATTTTATTTATTTTTTCAAAGAACCAACTTTTTGTTTTGTCAATTTTTTCAATTGTTTCTTTTGTTTTGATTTCAACTCTAATTTTAATTATTTCTTGCCTCTACTGCTTTTGCTGCTGATTTGTTCTTCTTTTTCTAGGGCTTTGAGATGTAGTGTGAGATCATTTATTTGTTGACTTTTTCTTCTTTTGAGGAACGAACTTCATGCAATGAATTTTCCTCTTAGTACCGCTTTCATAATGTCCCAGAGATTTTAATATATTGTGTCTGTGTTCTCATTTACCTTTAAAAATTTTTTAATCTCCTCCTTGATGTCTTCTGTGACCCATTGTATATTCAGTAACATATTGTCTAGTGTCCAGGTGATGGAGAAATTTTTATTTTTTGTTGTTGATTTCCAATTTTATTCTATTATTATCTGATAAAATGCATGGTACTATCACTACTTTTTTGTATTTGCTAAGAGTTACTTTGTAGCATATTATATGGTCTATTTTAGAGAAGGATCCATGTGCTGCTGAGAAGTGTGTCTGCTTGATGCAGGTTGAAATAGTCTATATACGTTAGTTAAGTCTAAGATATTGATTGTATTATTGAGTTCTATAGTTTCTTTATTCAACTTTTGTTTGGAAGATCTATCCAGTGGTAAGAGAGGTGTGTTAAAGTCACCCAAGATTATTGTGTTGTTGTCAGTTTGACTCTTGAACTTGAGAAGAGTTTGTTTGAAGAACATAGATGCTCCATTGTTTGGGGCATATATATATATGATTGTTATGTCTTGTTGGTGTATGGTTCCCTTGAGCAGTATGAAATGTCTTTCTTTATCCCATTTGATTAACTTTGGCTTGAAGTCTACTTTATTTGATATGAGGATGGTATCCCCTGCTTGCTTCAGAAATCCATGTGAGTGGTATGATTTTTCCCAATCTTTCACTTTCATTCTGTATATGTCTTTTCCTATCAGTTGAGTCTCCTGGAGGCAGCATATTGTTGGGTCTTTTTTTTTTTTTAATCCAATCTGGCCTATGTCTTTTGATTGGTGAGTGTAAGCCATTAACATTTAGGGCTACTCTTGAGACATGGTTTGTATTTCCAGCCATATTTGTTTATTTTTGTTATTTAACTTGACTTAATTTTCCTCTTTGATTAGTTTTGTGTGTGTGTGTGTGTGTACTACCTCTCTTTGCTGATTTTCATGTTGTTTTTCATTTCCTCTTCATGAAATATTTTTCTAAGGATTTTTGTAGTGCCAGCTTTTTAGATATAAGTTCTTTTAATGTTTGTTTATCGTGGAAGGTTTTTATTTCATCTTCAAATCTAAAGCTTAATTTTGCTGGATGCAGGATTCTTGGTTGGCAGCCATTATCTTTCAGAGCTTGATATATGTTGTTCCAGGATCTTCTAGCTTTCAGGGTCAGTGTTGAAAAATCTGTTGTTATCCTAATTGGCTTTTCCCTTATATGTAATCTGATTCCTTTCTCTTGTGGCTTTTAAAATTCTCTCCTTATTCTATATGTTGGGCGTTTTCATTATACTGTGCCTTTGTGTGTGGATCTGTTGTGATTTTGTACATTTGGTGTCCTGTAGGCTTCTTGAATTTGGATTTCCAATTCATTCTTCATGTTTGGAAAGCTTTCTGATATTATTTCATTGAGTAGTTGTTCATTCCTTTGGTTTGGACCTCTATACCTTCCTCTATCCCAGTAACTATTAAGTTTGGTCTTTTTATGCTATCCCATATTTCTTGAATGCCCTGCACATGGTTTCTTACCATTTTTACTGTGAGATCTATGTTCTTTTCAAGATGATATATTTTATCTACATTGTCTGATGTCCTATCTCCCAAGTGGTCTACTCTGTTGATGATGCTTTCATTTGAGATTTTAAATTGGTTTATTATTTCTTTCATTTCTTTCATTTCAAGGTTCTAATATATATATTAGAACCTCTATCTCCCTGTTGAGGTGATCTTTTGCTTCTTGGATTTGTTTATGTAGCTCATTATCGAAGTTATCTTTAACTGCCTGTATTTGTTATATTATGTCTTCTTTGAGATCCCAAAACATTTTAACCATGTATATCCTGAAATCTTTCTCTGTCATTTTTTTCTGCTGTAGCTGCCAATGATTCTAATGATGTGTTGTCTTGATTTGTTTGTGGTACTGTCTTCCCTTGTCTTTTCACGTTGCTCATGTATCTTCCTTTCCAGCTCTGTGAATCTGGTGTTATTGTTTTTACCCTATAGATTTGTAGTGCTCTTATATGGTTCCAAGATCTCTCCTTTGTGGGGAAGGACAATGTTAACAGATCCCAATATCAACAATACATCACCTATGAACAATTCATTGTTATTAAGACATTTACAGTTTAGTCTCAATGTCCAGAAATGTTGGATTCAATTATTATTTAAACTATAATTAGTAGTTTCATAAAAAGTCTTACAGTTTCTGGCAGTGGACAATGAACTTGGGGTCAGGTGTAGGACGATATGCTGAGGGGAAAAGATGTGAGGGTATTGAGTTAATATATCTTAGGAAATGTGAAGGAGAAATCTAATGAAGAGGGTTAGCAGCAGGGGAATAGACAGGAAGTAATTTAGGGTAGACAAGTATGTGGGAAGACAGTGGAGTACATAAAACAAACACACATATGAATTTAGGAAAATACAGGATGTAAAAATATTAAAATTTGGAGATTGAAAGAAGAAGAAAGTGAAAAAAAGGGAAAGAGAGAGAAGAAAAAGGGCTTATGCAACTCCTCTATATTATATTATTCAGGTGACTCAGTCCTCAAAGTCCTATTTCATGCAAAGTTCTTGGTTCCACATATGTTGGGGATGTGAGGGCCAGAGGATAGAAGGGTAGAATAGAAAGAAGAAGAAAAAAAATACTTGGAAGAAGAAACCAGGCTTGTTGCTAGTTTCAGAGATACATTTCTTTCTGCTTCTCTTCTCATCCAGTAGGTGGGGTTGTCTGTTTTAAGCTGGTGTCTCTGCCCTCTGGATGGTGTAGGTAACCAGGGTGTGAAGACTGGACCTAGTGTAGAGTGTCTGGAAGTGGGGAGTGCCGCCACCAGTCCCAGCAGGGAAATTGCACCTCACAGGTCTCTTTTTGGGACTGCTCATCTGACTTGAGCCCCCAGTATTATCTCCCGCTCTTGCCTGGAGATTTCTCAAATCCTGGTCTCTCTGTTATGCTTCAGATTTTAGTCCCATCCCCTCTCTTACTTATCAGATCCCAACTGCAGGACCTCTCACCCCCAGGCTCACACCAGGTGAGCGACACCCTGGTTACACTGCACACCTGCCCAACTGAAAGCTGTTTTTGTGTGGGGCGGTCACTGTGCTGAGTTACTACCACTGAGGAGGGTTGGGTATTGGAAATCAGGTACCTGCTCAGATGGTGATCTGATCTGATGGCTACGCCTACCACAAAATGGTGAGGAAAGTTTTCCAAGATGGAGTGGGTCTGTTTCCAGTGCTGGGGTGTCTGGTGAGGTGGGGGGAGCTGAGCGATGGCCTTGTGCTGTGGATAGGTAGCAGCCGAGTGACCTCCGTGGGAGTGGAGCTCAGTCTGGAATTCTGCAGAGGTGCTGATAGGTGATTCTGCTAAGCCGCTTGTGAGCTGTGCATGAGCTAGAACTGTGGGCTTTGGGTCCAGAGTCTGGAGTCCTACTTGAACGCAGAGGCAGGGGGGGTCACAGTGCTGGTGATTTCTGTGGAAATCCACTGAATAGGGGTCCTCTCACACTCTCTGAGATGTTGTATTCTGACTAGGTGAGACCTGGGTCATGGAGCGACACAGAATGCTGCCTCTTTCTGGCCCACCATCTTGAAATCAGAGAAAATCTTTAACCTCCTGATCCACAGATAGATCTTTACTACCCAGAATGTACAAGAACTCAAAAAACTTATCACACCCCCCAAACAACAACAAAACCCCCAAACCTAATTAAATCAATAAGTTAAATGGTAAAAGGGCTAAGCAGACACGCTTATCAAAAGAAATTCAAATGGGGCCTGGAGCGGTGGCTCAGTGGCAGAGCCCCTGGTCAACAAATATATGAAACAAATGTTCAACATGTCTACCAATTAGGGAAATGCAAATCAAAGCTACATTGAGATTTCATCTCACTGCAGTGAGAATGGCAATTATTGAGAATACAAATAATAATGAATATTGGTGAGGATGTAGGGGAAAAGGTACACTCATATATTTTTGGTGGGACTGCAAATGAGTGCAATATCTCTGGAAAGCACTGTAGAGATTCCTAACAAAACAAAACAACAACAACAAAAAAATCAAGAAATGGAACCACCATATGATCCACTTATCCCACTCCTTGGTATATATCCAAAAAAATCAGCATATTGCTGTGACATATCCACATTAATGTTTATAGCAGCACAACTCACAATATGAGCTATGGAACAAGCTATGGAACCAATGTAGACGCCCTTCAACAGATGAAAGGATAAAGAAAATGACACACACACACACACACATATACAGTGGAGTATTACTCATCCATAAAGAAGAATGCCTTTATGGCATTTGCTGGTAAATAGATGGAACTGGAAACTATCATGCTAAGTGAAAAAAGCCACTCCCAAAGACTCAAAGGTTGAATGTTTTCTCTAATATGCAGAAGCTAATCCAAAATAAGGAGTTCTGGCGTTCTGGGTCTTACCATATTCATATATGGACTTTCATTTAACGTTCATATTCTGTCTGATGATTCCCTCAACCTCAGCTTATCTATGTTCCAAGTGCAAAGCTTTTCAGTTTATGTTTCTCTGCTGATTAAAGTTCTTTATGACTCATAAATGAGAGGCATATTGCCTTGCTAAGAGGGATGAATGGAAGAGTAGAGTTGGGGCTTTAACTCTCCTTAGAACGATGGCACAAATGTGAGAAGTCTTTAGGATATGGTAGAATGGATTCAAGTTATCTTTAGAGCCAATGGAGAGATACTAGATTTGGTCAAAGAGAAATGTGAAAAATAAACATATTAAGTGAAGGAAATGAAAACAATTTTGTTTATGCATATCACATAAAAGAATTATTTGACAGTGCAATTTAAATGTAGAGTATCAGGGATGGCAAAGCCAGGACCATCTGAGGACTAATTCTGAAGTTCCTTACTGTCACAATGACTTTAAAAACAATGAAGCCTCAGGAAAAGTCTTCTGATGCAACCTCCCTGATTCTGTGACATAGTTTCTCAACCATATGCAACTGTGTAGTAACCTGAGCCTACCTGAGAAGTATTGTGTCAGTAAATTATCCACTCATTAACTCAACTTTCTTAAGATGATACACTTATTTTTCTGATGATTCAGTGTCTTTGAACCCCGTGATGGTTGAGAATTAAATATGAATATATAGTAAATTAAACCCATAATAATATTTTTGAGTGAGTTTAGGAAAATTCATAAAATCAACTTATATAAAGTGCTCATGAAAAAGAGGAGATAGTAGTAGTCAAAGATGTTATCATTTTTTTTTGAAAATAGAAAGAGTCTGTTGACCTAAAAAAAGAAACACTAAGTGTTTATAGACATTCATATTTTTGATCATGCAGCATTTTTAATCTTAAATTTTAAGCAAGTGCATAGATTTTAAAATCTGTTTATGTCTCACAGAGTTAAAGACTCCTGTTAGATTAACATTATGATAAATTTAAATAAAAATTGACATTAGATTTGTATGGTAAGCTAAAAATTACAAGAGATTTAAGCAATTTAGAAACAATACCTGGCTGGGCACCGTGGCACATGCCTGTAATCCCATTGACTTGGGGGACTGAGGCAGGAGGATTGTGAGTTCAAAGCCAGCCTCAGCAGCAGTGAAGTGCTAAGCAACTCAGTGAAACCCTGTCTCTAAATAAAATACAAAATAGGGTTGAGGATGTGGCTCAGAGGTTGAGTGCCTCTGAGTTTATTTTTTGTACCCCCAAAAGCAAAACACAACAACAATAAAGTACTGAAAAGTTTAAGGAACTTTGGAGTTACTACTTTTATAAACTAAATTAGTAGGTTTATTTTGTTTATTAGGGTTGTATGTTTTTCCCATTAAATATTCTTAGTGCTTAAAAATCAAATATATTAAATTTATAAATATCATTTAAAGTGTCTGCTTTCTTTGAAAAACCAAGTTTGTAATTGAGATTGTATAAGGTGAATTTAGTGTGTACAAACTGGTTTGATGAAATACTGAAAGATAACACTTTTATGTTATTTTCTATACTTATAAAAAGATTGATAAGGTTATAAGTTGAATTTAAAGGCTCAGGGAAATATAAGTGTTAAAATTTGTGGATTTTAAGTTTAATATTTTAAATAAAAATATTAAATATTTTAAGTATTTTAAACATAATTTTCCAGTGTAAAAAGTCCTTCTTTGATATAGAAAGCCATTCACGTTAGTACTCAGTATTCCTCATTTAGACGTGCAACAGATATTCTACTTCTAGGCCTAATCCCATTCCTGCCTTCTCAATATGGAGGTTCTGGAGTATGGCTTCCAGGGTACAGAAGTGTGGCTCCATTTTAGCTGGCATGCCCCTCCATAAACACTTAGTGTTCATCTTTCACAGCTCTCTTTATTCTTCTGCTTCCTCTCCTAAAAATTTGTTCGTGTCTCTTGGCTCTTACTATCTCCTCTCCTGCAGTCTCTATGAGTCTGCACTTTCTGTATGTGCCCTTTGGGAGGGTTCCAGGGTAGTGTAGAGATGCATGCATGTGCTCAATCTTCTAGGTTTATCTGGAATTCATTATTCTTCCCCATCACTTTGTTTTTGCCTTTGTATGTGATTTTGATTAAGCTGTTCCTTACGAATAACTAATGCTTAGTTGGTTTAAAAACATAACAGAAATGACAAAGCATAGATCTGAGAATCTTTGCTTTAATAGGAAAGTTGAATACATCTCATTGATTATGATAACGTGTGTTTGCTGATTTGATTGACATACTTCTATTTGTTATGTTTAAAAAAATCTAAAGTTTTGACATCATACATATTTCTATTCTTGTAGTATATTTTAACTAATAACATTTGAACTTATATATATATTTAAAATTTCTATTTATTTATTTACTTATTACATGACAATAGTGGAATGTATTACATTCATAATTATCCATTCACAGCACACTATTTCATAACTCTGTATATAAAGTATGTTCACAGCAAATTATGCCATTATACATGAGCTCTCTTATTGAACTTATATTTTTAAGAAGGAATTTTTCTCTATCTAGAGCCTATCACCATAGCCTCTCTTATTTTTCTTCTTAGAATTATGTGAATTCTAGCAACAGATTGTTATCATGTAAACAAGATTATGGTTATACTTTATTAGGAACTAATATTGCTTGAAGATCCACAGCTATATTATCAATATTATTTAAGCATACATTTTACTGTTTCCTTCATTACTTTTGCCATTTTCTTTGTTGAATTCATTTTTATTTTAATGGCTATTTTTCAAGTAATTTTTTTCCATAAAGGATTTATAACGGTAAATGTTCTGAGCCTCGTGCCTGAAAGTGTCTTTATTTTGCTCTTAGACTTGAGTGATGGCTTTGACTGGATATCAGGTTTAAGGCAACTCTTCCTCAAAACTTGCCTCATGCTGTGTAAAGTTGTGGGTAAAGTCTGATTTAACATAAATTTTGGTTCTGTGTTTTCACTTCTACAGCCTTGAGGATTTTCTTTTAAGTTCAAAGACAATTTACCAAACTGTATTAAAAAAATAGCTTTTAGTTTAATTCTTTCTAACTGACATTTGGTGGGCCCATTTAGTTTGAAGGTTAGAATCTTGCTTTAGCTTAGATATTCTCCCACCCCCATTATTTCTTTATTGACCTCCCTCTATTTTCTCTTCCTCTATTTTTCCTTTCTGGAACACCTAGTATGAAATATGGGAACTTCTGGTTCTTTCATGCCTTTGAACTTTCCCCTCATTTGTTTTTTTAAAATGACTTCATTCTTTTTCATTATGTCCTGGGAACATGACTTTGCTCAATTTCTAGCTCAAGCCTGGCATAGTGGTACTCATCTGTAATCCCAGGTACTCAGAAGGCAGAGGTGGGAGGATCACTTGAACTCACAGTTTGGAAATGTACCTGGGTGACATAGTGTGACGCCCCACCCCCCACGCCCCTGCTCAAAAAACAACACCCTCCCCCACAACAATAATATTCTAGCTTCTTATTTTACTTTTCTGCTATTCTGTTCTGCTCTTCAGATCCTGCTTGACTTTTTTCACGATCACATTTTAAATTCCTTAAAGCCTACTATTTTTCTCTTATGAATGAGAATTCCTGTTAAATACTTGTGAAAATACTCATTGTACTAATTTAATCATTTACTGTTTCTTATATAAAATGCCTGTCCTAGGGGTTGTTTTCTTTCTCTTTAAATATGTATCACTTCCTCTCATGTTGAGGCTTTAAAGCTGCTCCTATATGTGGAAGCTAGTGTAGATTGAGCCCTGCCAGGTGAGAATCCACATTTGCCCGTCAGTGAGTACCTGTTCTGATTACATAAACTTTGTCCATGAATTTCCTGCTACTGCTGTAACAAATGGCCACAAACTTTTGATGATGAATTTTCTGTCTTTTACTTCTGGAGATGAAATAAAATGGGGCTAGCATCATGTGGGCATTGTGTGTTGAGACTCTAGGGGAACAATAAGAACAAGTGAGATAAAACTTCTTACTGTTTTAGCTTCTGAGGCTCCCACATTCCTTGGCTTAAGACCCCTCTTCCATCAGCAAAGCCTACAATTGTGTTGCTCAGGCCTCTACTCCTGTCTTACACCCTCTCTGACTCTGGTTCTCCTGCCTTCCTTTCTCATTTGTAAGGACCTCATGATTCCATTAGGCCTGTGAGATCCGTAACATAAAGATGTTGGCAAGTGCCCCTTTCCAGGTAAGGTAGCATATTCCTGGGCTCTGAGGATTAGACATGGTCATCTTTGGGAGGCCTAATGCTCTGCGATTAGGATGGTTGTACAATGCACCATGGTCCCCCATTGTGACCTTTAAGTTAACTGAGATTGAGTGTGCCACATGCAATCCAGGAGTCTCCCCTAACAGAAATGTCACTTTCAGAAATCTGTTCTCGTGGCTTTATTCTGGGGATAAACTTTGGAGTCAGAAGACCCAAGAATAGGGTTTTCTGATTGTTTGAGCTGTTGATTAGTTATCTTGCCCACTGCCTAAGCCCTCCCCTTTCTGCTGACTTTACATACTGCTTATTTTTGCAGGTCCCTGTTTCTTGGGTCAGACAGACTGAACAGGTCGGCGTGCTTGATTACATAGTTCTAGCCAACACCTATCTACCTGCATGTCTTTGACCCTTGCTAGTCCAACATTCTCCTATTGGCAAGATATAGAGGAGGGGATGCAAATAACCAATCATAACCAGTTGTTTACCTAAAATAGAAAGAAGAGGTAATGCTACTTGAGTTTCATTAAACCTTTTTGTATACAGGCTATACTCTTTGTAGGGATACTTCTTGTCTGAAAGGAGTGAGCCACTCAATCATGTAGACTCTTTTAAAAGAGTATATTACAGTGATTCTCAAAAATATGTGTTCTCGGGGCTGCAAAGTCTCAATAACTGACAGTAGTCTGTCAAGGTTAGCTACCATAACAGAAATAAGCATTATCAAAGTTACTGAAGCTGGAGGCATCTGTGTCTTAATGCTTAGGATTCCCATGTTGCATCTACTTTTGTAGTACTCTTCTTTCCGCAGGTTGGCCATGTTCACAACTGTTCCTATGTCAGTGAGAACAAGGTCAAGTCACAGAGGAAGAAGCCTGACTGCTGTCTTTGCCAGCTTTTTCTCATTGGCTTTATATTCCCCAGAAATTTCTTTTCTGTTTTGATCTGCAGCTGGCTCCTCTCCCGTGCTGCTAACACTGCAATGGATTAATTTTTTTTTCATTCTTTAATTTTTGGATTTAGGGGAGGGAGAAAGGGAACATGTTATTGATCAGTCATCCTGAATTGGAATATTCAGCCCGTTTTTATGGAAAAGTGAGCATGGTTATAAGAGGTATTAAGAGTAGTTAACATACAGGCATCAAGGTAATGCCTGCTCAGCTCCTCAGGCTTGTCAAAGAAATAGGTAGAAGTTCTCTCCCAGCATTTGGATCATTGAAG
Source organism: Marmota marmota marmota (assembly GCF_001458135.2). Classification (NCBI taxonomy): domain Eukaryota; kingdom Metazoa; phylum Chordata; class Mammalia; order Rodentia; family Sciuridae; genus Marmota; species Marmota marmota. The sequence goes on from NW_026000076.1 coordinate 8,372,494, forward strand.
AAATGCCACAAGCTTTAAACACGTAATTGTTACTGCCATCTTTGAGAAGGAAGACAAGGAAGAAAATTATGGCAATTGTGGCATGTTTCTTCTTTTAGCAGCGGTTACTTGGCCAAAATTTTTCTGGGTGATGTATGTAGCAAATGCCTCTAGGGCCCAATGTCATACCTGATCAGCCTGCCTCTGTTTTTAGCTGTGACTGTGGTGGACAGTTCCATACAAGTTCATACTCACCTTGCCCTGACCATGCCCGACTTCACGTGCTTGCTGTGTATCTTTCTGCTTTCTTCCCCAGGGCTTTGTTGATGCCACCGAGGCTCCTCTATCCCCATTCAAATGCAGCCCCAAAGCATGTTGGTGTTAAAACTCCGAGGTCAACCCTCAGCCAATGACACACAGAACCAGTGGTAAGTGCTCCAGCTTCCTGTCCTTTGGGTGTACGACTCTGGGGGTGTTATGCATGCTTCTCAGGTGTACTGATGGAATCAGGTCTTCTTTCCCCCCACAGTGGGGAGCTTGATGGTGCACTCTTGTTTTGGCTTTTTCTTGTTTCTTCTCCCATTCTCCTCGTTCCCTCACCCCTGTTTCTTGGAATCACCTTCCAGGTCAATCACCTGTATGGAAGGCCTCATCTCAGGCTCTGCTTTTGATAGAACCCAAACTAATCCGATGGCATTAAATATCTAGTGTAGATTTTTTAAAATAAAGTTTTAAATAACATTGAGGTGTTTTGTAACTAGTCTTTGCTGTATGGGAATTATAGAAAAAAGGATAGGGAATACCACTGGGAATCTCAATGTGTTTTATTGGCCTTTAGAAACATTCTCACATATGAAAGGAAAGCTGTTAAATTAATTCTAGCTCATTGGCCTCTTAGGGCCACAGTCCTATGGATAATGAGAGTAGGGATGAGCAAAGTAGCTGCTGTTTGTCGCATGTCTTCTTGAGGGCTATTTTAGGTGTTACACCTAATCCACTGAATAGCCCTTTACACACCGAAACACCCTTTTACAAAATTTGAGGTAAAATAATTAAATAACTTGCCCAAGACCACAGTAACAATAAATGATAAATTTTACTTACTGGTGACTCCATTTCACTACTAGCAATTTTAAATGGATAATGTATCCATGTATTTATATGCTCTCTTTTTTCTTTTAAATGTTAACATTTTGATTTAAGGTTCAAAATTCTAAGATCCAAGAAGACCCAAGAAGATGTGCAATGAGAAACATATCTCCATCTCAACTCTGCTCAAGGCCTTTTATCTGCTGGTATCAGTTTCTCATATATCCACCAGAGACAGATAGATGCTCTCTATCTGTGGGTTAATTTATTTTTATTTTTACATGTATCATGCACATGGCTCTTTTCTTTGCCTCACTATTTTACTTTAAAATATCTTAGAGATACTTTCAATTGATTCACAGAAATTTGACTCATTATTTCAACTGTAGTACTGTATTCCATTGTATGACTGCATCCTGATCTATATTATCTGTTAATTTTTTGTCACATGAAAAGTTAGCAATTCTATTTTAATTTTTTTTATTTGTTCTAATTAGTTATACATGACAGTAGAATGCATTTGACACATCATACATAAATGGAGTATAACTTCTCATTCTTCTGGTTGTATGTGATGTAGAGTTACACAGGTTTGTTGAGAGCCACAGCCGAGTTGGGATGGTGCCTAGCATTTTGCCAGTACTTTTGAGTTCTTGCAGAGTTCCTGTTGAGTTCTGGTTGAGCTCTCGTGGGGATTCCTGGAGAGTTCGCGTTGGTTGGTGAAGTTCCGGTGGAGGGAGTTCCGGTTGGTGTGTGGTGTGTCCCGGAAAAGGCCTCGTGGGTGGCGTTCCTGGGAGTTCGGAAATAAAGTTTGTTCCTGTTTGAGTGGCTCGTGATTTGTGCCCAGCCAGACTGCAGCACAGGTTTATAATCACATAGGGTAATACTGTCCGGTTCAATCTACTATCCTTTCCAACCCCATACCTCCTCACCTCCCTTTACTCCCCTCTGTCTAATCCAAAGTACTTCTATTCACCTCCCGCCCACCACTTATTGTGAATTAGCATCCACATATCAGAGAAAAACATTCAGCCTTTGGTTCTTTGCAATTTTTGATGTTGATTGACTCAATTATGCAAAAATACCTTTAAAACAAATCAGTGACATAAATTATAACTTGCAAACTGCAAGGAAGTGTTTTCTAAAAATCAATAATAAGGTGTTCATTTTCCCCTTAATATGTAGGACATTTTGACCTGTGTAGAATTTCCCCTGAATTTAAAAACTTTTATTATGAACCAAATTAAATATACACTAAGATAAAGATACTAGAAGAATAAACCCCATGGAAAGATCAGCAGAGTCAATAAATATGAAGATGTAGTCATATTTGTTTTATTTATTTATTTTTCTTTTCTTGTTGGTGTATTTTAAGTTGAAATCTTAATATCATGTCTTTTCATCCTTATTTTTAGGGATGAAATATATATATATTTCAATATGTATTTCTTTCTTTGTATGTACATGCATATGTGTGATAGAACACGTAACATATGATCTGTTCTGGTAAAGTTTTAAGTGTTATAACAATACTGTTAACTATAAGTGCTATACTGTTCAGTAGATCTCTAGAACTCACTCATCTTGCATAGCTGAAACTATATATCCTTTGATTCACACCTTCCTCCTGTCCCCTCCTCTACAGATCCCCCTGGCAACTACCACCCTACTCTCCGCTTCTAGGAGTTTGACTATTTTAGACTCTTCAAATAAGAGGGATCATGCATTATTTGTCAATTCTGTGTCTAATTTGTTTCACCTAGTATAATATCCTGTCGGCATCCATGTTGTAGGAAATGGCAAGCCTTCTTTCTTTTTAAAGGTACTATTCTACTCTATGTATAGAGCATGGTTTCTTTGTCCAGTCATCCCTTAGTGGACTTTCAGATTGCTTCCATGTATTGCCTATTGTGAATAATGCTACAGTGAACATGAAAGCACAGACATCTTGTCGGGATCTGGAAGTAATAATGTTGGATCCTATATATTAGTTTTATTTTTAAGTTTTCTCAGGACTTGCCTTACTGTTTTTGATAATGACTGAACCAATTTACATTCACACCTGCAGTGTACAGGACTCCATTTTTTTTTTTTTACATCTTTACCAACATTTTAAAGAATGGCCACCATATTTTTTGATGAATGTAAATGTGTATATGTAAAGCATCAATTAAAAAAAACCCAATAAATAAATAGCAGGAAGAGAGAGTAGAGGACAGGGAATGGGGGGAGGAAGACGGAAGGGAAAACAGAACATGGGGAATTGAAATGAAGCAAATTATATCCCATTCACCTATGATTATGTCAAAAGAACCCCACTATTATGTACAACTATAATGTACAAATATTAAAATAATAGCCATCTTAGCAGGTGTGAGGTGATATCTCATTGTAGTTTTAATTTGTATTTCCCTATTAATTAGTAACATGAAGCATCTTCTCATATACTTGTTGGCTATTTGTATGTCTTCTTTGGAGAAATATCTATTTTTGCCCATTTAAAAAATTCAGTAGATTTGTTTCTTCACCATTGAGTTATAGAAGGTCTTTATATATTTTGGGTATTAGCTTTTTATTACATATATGGTTTGCAATTTTTTTTTTCTATTTTGTATTTGTGTGTGTGTGTGGTACTGGGGATTTCACCCAGGGCCTTGTGCATGTGAGGCAAGCACTCTACCAACTGAGCTATATCCCCAGTCCATTGGTTTGCAAATGTTTTTATGTTATCCTTGCCTTTTCATCTTTTTGATTATTTGCTGAGCAGACATTTTTTAGTTTGACAAAATCATTTTCCAGTTTTACTTTTTTGTCTGTGCTTTTGGTGTTATATCCAGGAAAGCAGTGACTTGATCAATGTCAAGAAATTTTATCCTATGTTTTATTTTAGGTGTTTCATGGTTTTAAGTCTTCACTCCTTGTGTATAGTGTAAGAGACCAATTTCTTTCTTTTTGTGTGGATATAGTTTTCCCAACACCATTTATTAAAATGAGCATCTTTTCCCCATTGTATATTCTTGATACCCATGTCAAAGGTCATATACTGTTAGTTTATTGCATATAAATATTGAGTTTATTTCTGGGCTCTCTTTTCCATTCCATTGATCTCTATATATGCCAGTATCATACTGTTTTGATTACTATAGTTTTGTAGTGTATTTTGAAAAACAGGAAGTGTGTGCTTCCAACTTTGTTCTTCTTTTTCAAGATTGCTTTAGCTACTTGGAGTCTTTTGTGGTTCCCTATGAATTTTAGGAATTCCTTTATATTTCTGTGAAAGATGTCACTGGTTTTTTTTGTAGCAATTGCATTGAATGTGTAGATCATTTTGGATTGTATGGACATTTTAACAATATGAATTCCTCTGTCCCAATCTAATATTAAAGCTGAATATTATTGAATAATATTCTGCCCCCAACACACATACAGAATTTTTTTATCCATTCATCCATTGATAGATTTTAAGATTGATTTTAGTACACAGGGAGTCCTTTCATTTATTTATATCTTTAGTTCTTTTCATCAATGTTTTATAATTTTCTATGTACAAGTCTTTCACTTTGTTGGATAAGTTTATTCCTGAGTATTTTATTCTTTTTGATGTTATTGTAAATGAGATTGTTTTCTTAATTTCCTTTTTGGGTAACTTGTTAGTGTACAGACATACAGCTGATTTTTATATGTTGATTTTGTATCCTCTAACTTCACTGTATTTCTTCCTTAGTTATAATAGGTTTTTTAAATGTATGTGTGTGTGTAGTCTTCAAAGATTTTTACATATAAGATTGGGTCATCTGAAAATAGACAATTTCACCTCCTTTCTGATTTGGATGCCTTTTATTTTTTTCCCTCATCTAATTGTTCTGGCTAGAACTTTCAGTACTATGTTGAATAGAAGTGGTGAGAGTGGACGTTTTTGCCTTTTCTGAAGCTTAAGAAAAAGATTTCATGGGCTGTGCAGAATTTGAATTCTCTTCAGTTAGATATGTGTCTGTTCCTGTCTCTGTCTCTTTTCTATTTTAGAAAACATATTTTCCATTAAAATGTGTGAAATAAGCTAGGTGCGGTGGCACAAGCCTGCAATCCCAACAACTGGGGAGGCTGAAGCAGGAGGATCACAAGTTCAAAGCCAACCTTAGCAGATTAGCAAGGCATTTAGCAACTCATTGAGACCCTGTCTCTAAATAAAATATAAAAATGGGATACAGATGTGGCTCAGTGGTTAGGCACACCGAGGTTCAATCCCTGGTACAAAAGAAAATGTACAAGATAGATTATTTGCTATAAATTTATTTCAGAAGGCATAAGAAAATTTAAAGTATTTACATTTGATGACTCTGTTATTTCTTAGATTCATAAAGCCCTCCAAAAACTTGTGTTTACAGTATACTCATTGCCAAGACTGAGGATTTCACCAGCCTTCGAATGAAACCTGCAAACTGTAACTTGAAAAAAATCTGATGTTTCATACTGTCTTTTACTCTGTCATGTTTCTCAAAACTATGGTAGATTAGCTGTGCTCATTCAAGATCAATTTTGAAAAATTGACCATTAGGGTTTTCCATAGATACAAACATTTTTTGTTTTCTTTCTTTTTAAAGTAAGCTTTTCATTTTGTGATAATTGTAGGTTCATATGCAGTTTTAAGAAATAATACAAAAAAACAAAAACAAAACCCAGTTTCCCCAATGGTAACTTCTTTTACAAGCTGTAGTACAATGTTACAGCTAGAACACTGACATTGAACAGCAAAGATGTCCAAAATTTGCATCACCACAAGGCCCCTCCCCCAACCCATATTGCTATTCTATAACCACCTCCCTTCCCTCCCATTCCCATAGTCTTGAAGCCCTGGCACCCATTATCTTGTTCTTTTTTCTATAATTTTATCATTTAAAGAACATTATATATATGTAATCATACTCTATGCATATACATTTAAAGATTTCCCTCTTTTAAAAAATTATAGGCTCTTTCAGGAATGAGAGATAAACTCAAAGATACTATTCCAAAATTGACACAATGATATAGTCATTTGCTTATTTAAAAAATCAAATAACACCTTAAATATCCAACATTTTCATTTATAACAATTCATTAAAACTTACTGAATTAGTGGATCTCCTGAAAACTGACTTTAAGGTGAAGAGTTGTATCTAGAAGTTTCAGTGAAGCTTGTTCCCCAAGTCACACCAGTAAAGAAATGAGAAAGGCAGGACTGGGCAGGGCAAGCTGTCACAGTGCCCTCCCTGGCAACTGAGGCCTCAGCTCATTTTATAGGGAGCTCTGAAAGCTTTTGGTCATTTAGAGTTGTCCCAAACTGAGGCAAGGAGGCTATACCTACATTTTATTCTAGTTCCTTTGATTCTTCATGCACATTTTAGAATCAGCTTGCAGATTCTAAAATGCATCTCACTGGGATTTTGATTTAAATTGCTATGAATTTATAAATCATTTTGGTGTGAAGAGGCCCATCAATAACATTAGATCTTCTAATCATTAAATGTGGCATATCTGTATTTATTTAGGTCTTTGATTTCTTTCATCTGTGTTTTGTAGTTTTCAGCATACAGATCTTTGTTAGATTTATACCTAAGTATTTCATGTTTTTGTTGATATTATAAATTGTATTTTAAAAAACTTTCATTTGCTCTTTGCTTTTACATTTTGTCCTATAATCTTGCTAAACTGACTTATTGGGCCTACCAGCTTTTTGGGATAATCTTTAGAATGTTTCTTTAAATAAACAATTACATCATGTACAGAGAAAGGGTGGTTTTACCTCTTCCTTTATAATTAATGTAGTCTTTATTTCTTTTTCTTGCTTTCTCTCACTGGCTATGACTTTCGTTTCAGTGTTGAATAAAATGGTGAAAGTAGTTATCCCTCCTTTATTCCTTGGGAGGCTTGTTACACATCATTTTGTGTGATTTCAGTGGCAGGTCTTTTAGAGATGCCCTTTATTAGAGTAGGGAGTCTATCCTTGCAGTTGGTTAAGAGTTTTCATCATGAATGATGTTGAATGTTATCAAATATTTTTTCTGCATCTATTGAGATGACCATAAAAATTTCTTTAGTTTTTTTTTTTTGCCATGTATTGTTTGAATTTTTCAAATTAAAGCTTACCTCAACATTGTAAAAGCTATCTATGCTAAGCCTTAGGCTAGCATCATTCTGAATGGAGAAAAATTGAAAGCATTCCCTCTAAAATCTGGAACAAGACAGGGATGCCCTCTATCACCACTTCTATTCAATATAGTTCTTGAAACACTGGCCAGAGCAATTAGACAGGCGAAAGAAATTAAAGGCATAAAAATAGGAAAGGAAGAACTTAAATTATCACTATTTGCAGGAGACATGATTCTATACCTAGAAGACCGAAAAGGGTCTACAAAGAAACTACTAGAACTAATAAATGAATTCAGCAAAGTGGCAGGCTATAAAATCAACACACATAAATCAAAGGCATTTCTGTATATCAGTGACAAAACTTCTGAAACGGAACTGAGGAAAAACACCCCATTCACAATATCCTCAAAAAAAAA
>NW_026000076.1:8380123-8396323 GCF_001458135.2 Marmota marmota marmota
AGTACATGAAATAATGCTCACCATCTCTAGCAGTCAGAGAAATGCAAATCAAAACCACCCTAAGATACCATCTCACTCCAGTAAGATTGGCAGCCATTAGGAAGTCAAACAACAACAAGTGCTGGCGAGGATGTGGGGAAAAGGGTACTCTTGTACATTGCTGGTGGGACTGCAAACTGGTGCGGCCAATTTGGAAAGCAGTATGGAGATTCTTTGGAAAGCTGAGAATGGAACCACCATTTGACCCAGCTATTGCCCTTCTCGGACTATTCCCTGAAGACCTTAAAAGAGTGTACTATAGGGACACTGCTAGAACAATGTTCATAGCAGCACAATTCACAATAGCTAGACTGTGGAACCAACCTAGATGCCCTTCAATAGATGAATGGATAAAAAAATGTGGCATTTATACACAATGGAGTATTACTCTGCACTAAAAAATGACAAAATCATGGAATTTGCAGGGAAATGGATGGCACTAGAGCAGATTATGCTAAGTGAAGCTAGCCAATCCCTAAAAAACAAATGCCAAATGTCATCTTTGATATAAGGAGAGCAACTAAGAACAGAATAGGGAGGAAGAGCATGAGAAGAAGATTACCATTAAACAGGGTCAAGAGCGCGGAGGGAAAGAGAGAGAGAAGGGAAATTGCATGGTAAAAGAAGGAGACCCTCATTGTTATACAAAATTACATATAAGAGGAAGTGAGGGGAAAGGGGAAAAAACAAGAGAGAGAATTGAATTACAGTAGATGGGGTAGAGAGAGAAGATGGGAGGAGAGGGGAGAGGAGGGGAGGGGGGATAGTAGAGGATAGGAAGGGCAGCAGAATACAACAGACACTAGTATGTCAGTATGTAAAAATGTGGATGTGGAACCGATGTGAATCTGCAATATGTATACGGGGTAAAAATGGGAGTTCATAATCTGCTTGAATCAAATGTGTGAAATATGATATGTCAAGAGCTTTGTAATGTTTTGAACAACTATTAATAAAAAAATAAAATAAATAAAAATAAAAAATAGAGTAGTTTTGATTTGCATTTCTCTAATTGCTAGAGATGTTGAACACTTTTTCATTTATTTGTTGATCAATTGTATTTCTTTTTTTTAATAGTAGCCGGACACAATACCTTTATTTTATTTATTTATTTTTATGTAGTGCTAAGGATCGAACCTAGCGCCGTGCGTGTGCTAGGCAAGTGCTCTACTGCTGAGCCACAACCCCAGCCCTGTTCAATTGTATTTCTTCTGTGAAGTGTTTGTTCAGTTCCTTAGCCCATTTATTGATTGGGTTATTTATTTATTTATTTTTTGGTGTTAAGTTTTTTGAGTTCTTTATATATCCTAGAAATTAATGCTTCTTAAAAATAGTTTTGCTCTGCTTTACAAATCTGACAGACTATACTAGTGAAGCCACCTGTCCAGTAATTTTCACTGTTGGAAGGTGTTTTTTTAGCCACAAATCCATTTTCTTCAGTAGATACAGGAATATTCATTATTCAGAATATGTATTCCCGTTTGAGTATGCTTTGGTAGTTTGTTTTAAGAAATTTGTCCATTTCAACTATTTCATTAATAATATAGTCATAAATTTATTTGTAATACTTATGCCTTTAAAAAATGTATGATCTATAATGATGTCTTCTTTCATCTCTGATATTGGTAATTTTCATCTTCTCTTATTTTTTCTCAATCAATATGACTAGAGGTTTATTGATTCCATTGATTTTTTTCAAAGAATTAGCCTTTCATTTCATTGTTGTAATTTCTTTTTCTATTTTCAAATTCATCAGTTTTGGCTCTTTATTATTTCTTTTCTCCTGCTTACTTTGGTCTAACTTGTATTTCTTCGTTCAACTTTCTTAAGACAGAAGCTTTTGCACTGAGGATATTTTAAAATTCCATTTTATTTCCACTTTTATTTTGGCTTATTACTTATAATTCTTTTAAAGACTTTCTTAGTTGTTGTCCAAGTGCTTATAATATATATGTCTAAAAAACCAAATATATCTTCAAATAATATTATATTACTTCATACTTGCATAAGAACTTCCCAACCTCATACCCCAATCTGAACTTCTTCCTTTCCTATCTTTAGTACTATCATTTTACTTTTATATATAGTACACTACAAGCCATAAATTTGTTGCTACTATTTTAAATTTAGATAGTCACCTTTTAGAGTTATTAAAATAAGAAAAACATCTTTTACATTTATTTTAATCATCACGGGATATTTAATTTCATTGTGTAGATTCAAATTTCTTTCTGATATATATTCTTCCTTATTAAAGAATTAAAAATATTTCTTGTGGTGTAGCTCTGCTGATAATGAATTATCTCAGATTTTATTAGAAAGGTATTTTCACTTGGTATAGAATTCCAAGGAGGTAAGTTTTCTTCTTTTTTTCTTTGCAGCATTTTAAAGTCATCTGTCACTCCGTTGTCTCGTGGGTTATATTGTTTATGACAAGCAATCTGCTACAATTTATATTTTCTCCCAAGCATGTTGTATGTCTTTTTTATTCATTTTTTTCTTGCCTTCAAGAATTTCTCTTTATCTCTGGTTTCTAGCAGTTTGAATATGATGTGCTTTGAAGTGTGTGTGTGTGTGTGTGTGTGTGTGTGTATGGTTGTTTGCTTCTTGTTTTTAGTATTCACTCCTTTTAGGTTTTTTTGAGCTTCTTTGATCTGTGGTTTGCTATCTTTCATTATTTTAGGAAAATTCTTGGCCATCATCTTTTAAAATGTTTCTTTTTTTGGCATACTAGACCACTTCATATTGTCCTACAGCTTTCAAATATTCTGTTCTGTTTTTTCTTTTTCAATTGCTCAGAGTTAAAAAACTCATGTATATGCACTTCAAGGTCTAATTCAGCTATTCTGGTTTATTCACTATTTATTCTCTTGATGTTTAAGGTGAGGTGATTTCAATTGGCTTATCCTCAACTTCACTGTTTTTCTTGGCTGGACTGATTCAACTGATGAGCCTGTGGGAAGCATACTTTATCAGTAATGCCAGATTTTTTTGTATGTCTAACATTTCCATTTTTCCCTTTCTTGTAGTTTCCAATTTTGGTATCATTTTATAGATGCATATTTGTTTGTTTAAATGAAAACTTTGATATATTAATCCTAGTTTGATAGTTTTGATATCTGGGTCTGACTTGATTGACTGTGCTATCTCTTGACTATCCCCCACCCACTTTACTTTTAGTGTATTTCGAAAGTTTTGATTCAATGTTAGTCATCATAGAACAGCAGAGACTGAGGTAAATAGTATGTATACTTAAAAACCGGCACACGTCTTTTAGTTCTAGATCATGTGTGTGTGTGTAAGTGTGTGTGTGTGTGACTGTGAGTGGTGTGGTAGAGGGAAGAGTTGAGTTAATTTGATCAGGAGTTGGAATGGGTTTGTTTCCCTTGTTCCTTCCCCCAAAGGTACAGTTTTTCTCTTTGTTTGCTTTAACCTTCCCTCCTCCACAGTGGATCTACCCATGTGCCTCTGGGGTGCCTTTAAGATCCTTGCAGCATCTTAAAGATTTTGTTCTGTGGAGAAGCAGAGGTGGAATGGGGTCTTGTGCCTCTCTGGCAGTGGCAGCTATTTATTCCTCTCCTCCCAACTTGCATCCTGTAGGAAACTTTCATCTCCTGCTCTGCCCTAAAGACTTGTACACACAATAGAGCCTAGAGAAGAGCTTTTGGGATTGTGAGCTCTCTTTGTTTCTGCAGCTCTTAAGGGTTCTATACACACACACATTAGTGAACACTGTCTACATGAAAAATTTTAAACTGTTTTTACATTCATGTATGGTCCCTTGAATCTTTTCCTCTTGCACTCTAACACAGCTGAGCTGGCGTTTGTCTTTTGGTCTCTTTAGGAAGACCATGTTTCAGGCCATTTGGTTGCTCTATGATTTTTAGCTCTCTGATAGAATCAAGAGAAGTTAAGAATTCATACTTTATCTCGACTTTTCTTTTTGCGTGAGTGGGAGTGGCCATCCTCCAGCTTTCTACATCTCAAGGGGTTGCAGAATTCCCTCACTTTCACCTTCAAGAGTCTTCTTTTTCTGCTCTGTAAGGCCAATACTTCTGGATTGTATGGTATTTGATTGATACAGTGGATCCCACAGTCACATATTTACCTCCACACCTTGGCTATAAAGCAGGTCTTTGATTGGCTGCACTGTGTGAGATTACATGCCAGTAAATCAAGGACTTTCTAAATTCTTGGCAATACTGGCTTAGGTCAAGGAGTAAGAAATATAATCTCATATTCTGATTCCAGATTGATCCTAGTGTTGATCCCATATGAGATGAATTTTTATTCCTTCAAGAGCAAGAAAGATTCTCATACAGTCAGTCGTCTTGCCACCAATGGAATACTTACTTGGTCTCAAGGTGTGGTGCTATATCGGGAGCTTAGCACAGATCTCAGTTGCTGCCAGGTTGACAGTAGCAAAACTAGATCAGCCTGGGTAAGTGGCTGCCTGTGCTGTGGGACCCTTGCATATCCTCCATCCCTGCAGTCAAACTATTTCATTAATGAAATATGATAATCCTGTTATGAAATGATAGAGCCTGGATAATATCAACTGGCCAAGTCATACTGTCCTTTTGGTTATTTATTGACTCTTCTATGGCAAATAGAAGAGGTGGCTGTTAATATGTGATGCAAAAATCTTCAGACTTTGTTCCTACTCTCATGTATCCATCCTTAGACTTTCTTGTTCCCAGTCCTTTAATCCATTTCTCTACCACCAAGCCCCTGAGAAATTAGGGAGTCTATTCTCTATTGCCCATGGTCTAGGTATGGTTTATTCCAAATGAATACTCGTTTCATATGAAGTAGATGACAAAATAGACTGCCCAGAGCTCTATTGGGAAAATTTTGTTCTACTATTTTCTTTCATGATCTTCTGAGTAGGTGTTTGAGTTAGCTTTTTTGCTGCTATGACCAAAAGACCTGACGAGAACAATAAAAAGAGTAGGAAAAGTTGATTTGGGGTATCATGGTTACAAAGGTCTCAGGCCATAGATGGCCAACTCCATTCCTCAGGGCCTGAGGCAAGGCAGGCATCATAGTGTCAGAGTGTGGTGGAGGAAAGCAGCTTAGAGCATTGCACCAAGAAGCAGAGAGAGCGAGCTCTCTCACACTGACAAAATATACACTCCAAAGGCACATCCCCAACAATTCACCTCCAAAGGTATGACCCTAACAAATGACTCACCTCCTTCAGCAACACCCTACCTGCCTAAAGGTATCACCGAGTTAATACCTATCATTGGATTAACCCACTGATTAGGTGAAGGCTCATACAACTCAGTCATCTGACCTCTAAACTTTCTTTCATTGTCTCACAATGAGTTTAGGGGGACACCAAATTTCTAAACCATATAATTCTGCCCTGGTCCTCTAAAGCTTCATCTTCACAGCTTCATGTAAAACCCCCTGAGGGGTTGCCCACAGGGAGACTGACTCTGCTACACTTTGCCTGGCCTCCTAGGCTTTTTTGAATTCTTAGTCTAAGCCTCCATGACCCCCTAACTCCAGCATCCTGCATTCCTGCAGAACCCAAGCAGTCGCCAAGCCTTCAGGGACCATGGCTGCAGCAGCCTCTGAGTGCGTGGGTGGCTGAGCACTATGAAACTTCCCAGGCCCCTGTGCAAGCCAGGTGCCCCCATGTTTTTTTCTCAAAGAATTTTTTTTCTTTTACTCCCTTGAACCTGAGATGGATGTGGTCAATTCCTGAGATGCCCTCAAGGAATGCCATTTTTCCTATTGTCACCAAGTAAAGTATTTAGCATATTTTGGGTGGCTGTGATGTCTTTAACAATCATACCACTGAGTGCAGTGGTGCATACCTATAATCCCAGCATTTCAGGAGACCTAGGCAGGAGGATCACAAGTTCAAAGCCAGCCTCAGCAATTTAGTAAGACCCTAAGCAATTTAGCAAGACCCTGTCTCAAAATTAAAAATATAAGAATTTTTTAAAAAAAGGGCTGTGGATGTGGCTCAGTGGGTAAGTGCCTCTGAGTTCAGTCCCTAGTACCAAAACAGACATAAAACCAACCACACCTTCCTTAGCCCTACTCACAGCTGTTCAAAATTTTCAGCTTTGCTTTCTACTCCCGATTATCACAATAAACGTGGCTGAAAACTGCCAGCAATACCCATGGTACTGCCTGAATGCTATGCTGCCTAGAAATTTCTTCTGCCTGATTATTTAGTCCATCACCTTTGAATTCAGTCTCACAGAAAGTCTCAAGACATCAGCAAAATGTAGACAACCTCGTAGCTGGAACGTAACATAAATGTCCTCTAGTCCAGTTCCCAATTGTGTCCCCCTTCTCTGAAATGTCATGAGCTCTGTTTGCTGCCCACCATCCTTTTGGCATTCTGGTCTTTGAAGTTCCTACCAGAATTCCCCTTTAAACACCACTTACAACAATCTAAAGCTTTTACAGCTTGTACTGCTTAACTTTTTAAATTTCCTCCCACAAATTCCAAAAATTTCCAAAAGCTTCAGGCCAGGTTAGTCATAGCAATGACTCCGCTTCTCAACACCAATTTCTGTTTTAATCAGCTTTTTAATTTAATTTATTTATTTATTTTTGCTTCTGTGACCAAAAGACCTGAGAAGAACAATTAGAGTAGGAAGTTTAGTTTGGGGCTTATGATTTCAGGGGTCCCAGTCCATAGTTGCCTGACTCCATTGCTCTGGACCCAAGGAAAGGCAGAACATTGTGGTAGAAGTGTGTGGTAGAGGAAGGTAGTTTGTTATATGGCACCAGGAAGCAGAGAGAGAGTTCCCCTCACCACTGACAAAATATGTACCACAAAGACACGCCTCCAACAACCCACCTTCTCCAGCCACAGTCTACTTGCCTATCCCTACAAGTGTATTAACACTGATTAAGTTAAGCCTCTCATAACTCATTTCACCTACAACAGGGTGGTATGTCTTACCCGTTCATGCAGCTTACTTACGTCCTCTCACCCTGCACATGCCCAAACTTGAATGCATGACTTTTATCTTAGCCAGATTGGGCTGATATAATAAGATTCCGTAAACAGGGTGGCTGAAACAATAAACACTGAATTCTTAAATTTTTGGAGGCTGGACTCCTGAGATACTAGAATGGTTATCAGAATGGTTCCCAGTATGGTTGGTTCCCAGTAAAGACATATTTCCAAGTTGCAGACTGCCAACTTCTTGTTGTGTCTTCACATGGTGGAAAGAGAGCTAGATACCTCTCTGGCCTCTTCTTGTAAGGGCACTAATCCCATCCACGAGGGTGCCACCAACATGACCTAGTGATGTCCCCAAAGCCTCACCATCAAATGTCATTATATTGGGGATTGAGAGTCAGCATATGAATTTGAGGGACAAACATTAAGTTTATAGCAATTTCATCTTTAAATTTTTTTAAAATTTGTTCTTTCTAGTTATACATGACAGTAGAATGTATTTTGACATATTATACATATAATGGAGTATAACTTCTCATTCTTGTTGTTGTACATGATGTGGAATTACCCAGTCATGTATTCATATATAAATATTTAGAAGTTATGTCTGATTCATTCTACAGTCTTTCCTATTTGCAACCTCTCCCCTCTTCCATTCATTCCCCTTTGTTTAATCCAAGGAACTTCTATTCTTACCCCCACCTTGTTGTGTGTTAACATCTGTATATTATAGTGGATTTGGCCTTTGGTTTTTGGGATTGGCTATTTCACTTAGCATGATAGTCTCCAGTTCCATCCATTTATAGGCAAATGCCATAATTTCGTTCTTCTTTTTGGCTGAGTAATATTCCATTGTGTGTAGGCACCACATTTTCTTTATCCATTCATCTGTTGAAGGGCACCTAGTTTGGTTCCATAGCTTAGCTATTGTGAATTGAACTGCTATAAAAAGTGATATGGCAGCTTCACTATAGTATGCTGATTTTAAGTCCTTTGGGTATAAACCAAGGAGTGGGATAACTGGGTCAAATTGTGGTTCCATTCCAAGTTTTCTGAGGAATCTCCATACTGCTTTCCATAGTGGTTGCACCGATATACAGTCCCACCAGGAATGTATAAGGGTACCTGTTCCCCCACATCCTCGCCAACATTTCTTGTTACTTGTATTCTTGATAATTGCCATTTTGACTGGAGTAAGATGAAATCTCAGTGTAGTTTTAATTTGCATTTCTCTAAGTAATTCCATCTTATTTGAGATTGTTGTTTTGCTTTATCAACCCAGTGGCTTTGTTGATCTGACATAACCCGGATCATGATGTGAAGCATTGTCTTCATGGTTACTTCCCATCAGGTCCCTGTAACACAATAGGAATGACTTATCCTTGTTCCAGATTCCTTGGGGTTTATGCTATTTTCTTGTGGGGGGAGCATCCTGTGCATATTAAGATATCTGTCAGCATTTCTAGCCTCTACCTATTAAATGCCAGGAGCCCTCCCCACTGCCTCTCCTAGAGATGACAAGCAAAAATGTCTCTAGACATTACCAAATATCCCCTGTGGAGCAAATTTTCCCTAGTTGAGAATTACTGTTCCCTTTTGATTATGTAATTATATGGGGAATGTGGGTTAATATAGCCCCAGGGAAGACTATAAATGTAAATTGTTATCAGTTACACACAAATGTGATCTATATATGAGTTTCCTTTTACAGGAATGGAAAAATATACATCACCCAGATCAGTGGCCTTATACCAGGTAACCAATTCTGTGTTTTCTGCATTTGCAAAGATATCACATCTGGCATGGCAGCTACACTTGTGACTACTGCTTGGTTATATTTGCAGTACTCTATTTTCATCCACTGTGATCAATATGGTTTTTGTAGGGTCCAGATAGATGAATTAAGTGGCAATGCAAAAGGAACTACAGTCTTTACCTTATTTAAATCTTTTACATGACATTAATGTTGCCATTCTCTCCAGAGCATGATGTTGGTTTTGATTTATTGGCTTGGTTGGGGATGGGAGACACTTTCCAAAGCTTTTGCTCTTCCCATACAGGGTAAGAAACCAATAGGAAGGTTCTATTGACTACAAAGTATGTCTGGTGCAATTATGTATTTTTGGACCAGCAAGAGGTCTCTAGGTAGGATGAAGTGGATTGAGTCAACCCAACATGAGCCAGAACTGGGCCATAGCTTCATTTATTACCTTGCCCCCTTGTTCTTACTCTAAAAGGGAAGCCATGATGGTGCTTTGTCTCCATATATCAGTGTTATTTCAGACCTTGTGTCCAACAATCCTTAACAGGTTTGAGTAGTCTCCTGTCTTCAGTACACGATTGTTCAAGTGAATGCCATGAATTCTTCTATGAAAGGACTGGGAAAATTGCTACTGAATATATTTTGATGCAATGTTGCAGGATCCGTCTTTATAGAATTAGCCTCTCCTTTAGTTAATAGGTTCTAGAATTGAGAACTGGCTCAGGTCTAAGAATTGTTGCTTTCTTAGGGTGTCTGCCCTTAGCTTCCTAATCATCTAATCATTCATTCTTGATTTTTAAAGAATTGTACAATAAAAGACCCAGAATAGCAAAAGCAATTCTAAGCAGGAAGTGTGAATCAGGTGGTATAGCGATACCAGATTTCAAACTATATTACAGAGCAATAGTAACAAAAACAGCATGGTACTGGTACCAAAACAGGTGGGTGGACCAATGGTACAGAATAGAGGACACAGAGACTAATCCACAAAGCTACAACTATCTTATAAACATGCAATGGAGGAAGGATAGCATCTTCAACAAATGGTGTTGGGAAAACTGGAAATCCATATGCAACAAAATGAAACTGAATCCCCTCCTCTCGCCATGCACAAAAGTTAACTCAAAGTGGATCAAGGAGCTAGATATCAAATCAGAGACGCGCCGTCTGATAGAAGAAAAAGTTGGCTCCAATCTACATATTGTGGTGTCGGGCTCCAAATTCCTTAATAGGACACCCATAGCACAAAAGTTAATAACAAGAATCAACAAATGGGACTTACTTAAACTAAAAAGTTTTTTCTCAGCAAAAGAAACAATAAGAGAGGTAAATAGGGAGCCTACATCATGGGAACAAATTTTTACTCCTCACACTTCAGATAGAGCCCTAATATCCAGAGTATACAAAGAACTCAAAAAATTAAACAATAAGAAAACAAATAACCCAATCAACAAATGGGCCAAGGACCTGAACAGACACTTCTCAGAGGAGGACATACAATCAATCAACAAGTACATGAAAAAATGCTCACCATCTCTAGCAGTCAGAGAAATGCAAATCAAAACCACCCTAAGATACCATCTCACTCCAGTAAGATTGGCAGCCATTATGAAGTCAAACAACAACAAGTGCTGGAGAGGATGTGGGGAAAAGGGTACTCTTGTACATTGCTGGTGGGACTGCAAACTGGTGCGGCCAATCTGGAAAGCAGTATGGAGATTCCTGGGAAAGCTGGGAATGGAACCACCATTTGACCCAGCTATTGCCCTTCTTGGACTTTTCCCTGAAGACCTTAAAAGAGCGTACTACAGGGATACTGCTACATCGATGTTCATAGCAGCACAATTCACAATAGCTAGACTGTGGAACCAACCCAGATGCCCTTCAATAGATGAATGGATTTAAAAAATGTGGCATTTATACACCATGGAGTATTACGCAGCACTAAAAAATGACAAAATCATGGAATTTGCAGGGAAATGGATGGCACTAGAGCAGATTATGCTTAGTGAAGCTAGCCAATCCCTAAAAAACAAATACCAAATGTCTTCTTTGATATAATGAGAGCAACTAAGAACAAAGTAGGGAGGAAGAGCAGGAAGAAAAGATTAACATTAAACAGATACATGAGGTGGGAGGGAAAGGGAGAGAAAAGGGAAATTGCATGGTAATGGAGGGAGACCCGCATGGTTATACAAAATTACATATAAGAGGTTGTGAGGGGAATGGGAAAATAAACAAGGAGAGAAATGAATTACAGTAGATGGGGTAGAGAGAGAAGATGGGAGGGGAGGGGAGGGGAGATAGTAGAGGATAGGAAAGGTAGCAGAATACAACAGTTACTAATAGGGCATTATGTAAAAATGTGGATGTGTAACCAATGTGATTCTGTAATCTGTATTTGGGGTAAAATTGGGAGTTCATAACCAACTTGAATCTAATGTATGAAATATGATATGTCAAGAGCTTTGTAATGTTTTGAACAACCAATAAAAAAAATTAAAAAAAAAATAATAAAGAATTGTACAAATTAATCAATACCCTTGTTGCCTGCTTACCTTTTTTTTACCTCTATGAGTGCTGTGTTCCAATAACCATCCGTATCTCTCTAGGTCTTAAGGTGTCCTGGCTACAATTTCAATCTTGCCAGTCATTAAAATAATCATGCTCATCTTGATTTTAATGGTTAAATTTTGTCTTGACCTTTTTTATTTCAGAATTCTGGAATTTCTGTTCTGTAGCAATATATCCTATCATCAGCCCGTGGCCTATAGAGAATGCCACTATACTTCTCAATGATGGTGGTTTCTCTTTCCCTAGCACATTTATATCAATACCTTTGGTAAGTAAGTGTATTCTGAGCCCTTTCATGAAAATAGTTGGCTGGTAAGTCTTCTGGCTTTATATAGTATATCCCATTCTAGGAAACTTTTCTCTCTGATACTTTTAATTCCCAGTTTTCCAATCATACAGCAACTCTGTGATTTTTACTTTACTTAATGTGGGCCATTGATTTTCCAAACTTCCAGGAGCTCTCCTTACAGTGTGTTAGTATATTTACTGGAGGCCTTACCATGATGATAAATCCCCTAGTAAATGGTATAATGGACCAACCAGCCCTGAAGATGGGATTTGGGAAGAGCACCAAGGTATCCACTCACTAATTATTCCAAATCACACCATACCTAATACTATCTCTTGAATTAGCTTTGCAATGGATTTTGTCAAAAGCATTATAAACTGACCCAATGGCATTATCTCCAAATAAGAGACTGAAATGACAGAGTAACAGAATTTTGAAGTCTACAAGCCAGAGGGTGTCAAAGAAACAAAAGATATGTTTACTGAAGGAAATCTTTAAAATGATGTGGCAGCATTCAAGGAATGGTAACTATAATGAACAGGCTAATCAGTGAATGGTCAGAGACAGTTATTTCCCTTATCTAAATAACTGTCATAAAATATCCCCAGAAATTTTATTCACATAAACACAGCGTACTGATGTCTGTTATTATTTATTTTTTCTTTTCTTCTTTTTAAAAAAAATATTTATTTTTTATTTGTTCTTTTTAGTTATATATGACAGTAGAGTATATTTTGACATATTTGTACAAACACGTACTACAAAATCCAATAGAGAGATTATAGTCACCATTGCTAAAACTATCTTTTATTATAAAATACACTGATAATAGTAAACCATTTACTGAGTGTTTATGGAGCTAAGTGCTTTATAGAATATTAGCTTCTTAAATATTTATATGCCTATGAAGGAATGATGACAAAGAAAGTGACCCTTTTCAAAGCTGTCATTTTCATGATTATATACTTATTACTATGATGTTAGTTATCATCTTTTAAATAATCTTATCCTATTGGTGAATTGCTACCAGAAACTATGGATTTCATTCCTTGCAAGATGATTTTTATTTTTGAGAGTGAGTCAAGGTCATTCAGGACCTAGTTTGTTGAATAATTTGGAAAGGTATTCAAAGTACGTATTATAATTTTAGTTCTTTAAAATAGAGGAGATTTGGCTTTTTTGACTCTTAAACACTTATTTTAGTTATCTTTCTATTACTGTAACAAAATACCTGAGATAATCAACTTAATAGGAAGGATGTTTACTTTTGGCTCATGCTTTCAGAGGTTTCAGTCCATGGTCAGTGGCCTCCATTGCATTTGGGTCTGTGATAAGGAGTGTGTAGTCGATCAAATCTGCTAACTTCATGGAGGAGGATGTGAGAGAGAGAGAGAGAGAGAGAGAGAGAGAGAGAGACACTAGGTTCCTGGGTCCCACAGTCCCCTTTGAGGGTATAATACCCATGACTTAAAATCTCCCACTAGACCTCACCAGTTAAACATTTCACACCCTCCCAACAGCACCAATCTGGGGTCTAAGACTTCAATACTTGGGTATTGTGGGGACATTTATGACCCAAACTATAGCCAAAATATTATTCTCAGTTTCAGTAGATGATTCTAAACCTACTCCAAAGCATTTCTTTAAAAAGCAGTTCTAAAATACACCACAGCAATGACAGGATTGTTAGGATGAGGACGATCTAAGGTGAACACTTGAACGTCGACACCTATCTGTATTAAATTCTATCAATTATATTTATTTTATTTTGTACACAGGCATAGAAATGGAAGGAGAGTGGGGGGTGACTCAAAATGGGATAGGGAAGAAGAGCATGAGAAGACGACTACCACTAAATAGGGAAGAGAGGTGGGAGGGGAAAAAAGGGAGAAGGGGGGTTGCACGGAAGATGGAAGGAGAACCTCATTATTATACAGAATACATATATGATGTTGTAATGAGAAAAAGAAAAAAAAGTGTGTCACATTAGATTGGATAGAGAGAAAGGATGAGAGAGGAGGGGAGGAGTAGGGAGGATAGGAAGGGCAGCAGAATAGAATTGACAATATGATTGATGTATGTACATTCCATGTATGTATTCTATGTCAAAATTCATTCTGCTGTCATGTATGACTAAAAATAAATAAATAAAGAATTAAAAAATGAAAAAGATATGATCCCTTTAATTATTTAAAAAACATCTTTATTTATTCCCTACTCTTAAGTCATATTTGTAATATAAGGTTTCCATATACTGTGTTAGTCACCTTCTTATCACTGTGTCCAAAATACCTGTGAAGAACAACTTAGGGGAGGAAAAGTTTATTTTGGGCTCATGGTTTCAAGGTCCTCAGTCTATGATCAGCTGACTCCATTGTTCTGGGCCTGAGGTGAGTGTGGGGTAGAGGAAAGCAGCTAGTTACAGGGTGTCACGAAGCAAAGAGCTCACTCCCTTCACCACTGACAAAATATGTACCCCAAAGACACACGCCCAACAACTGATCTCCTCCAGCCATGTCCTACTTGCCTACAAATACCACCCAGTAATTCATTCAAATTATTAATCTGTCAAATGGATTAATCTACTGCTGAGTTTACAGGTCACATCATCCACTCATTTCTGGTGTCCAGGGATATATCTCGGGGGTGAGTGCTTGGCTAACATGCACATGACCCTGCTTTATAATTGAGTAAAACTCCATTGTGTATTTATACCACATTTTCTTTATCCATTTGTCTCTTGATAGACACCTAGGTGTGTTTCATAACTTGGCTATTGTGAATTACACTGCTATAAATATTGGTATGCATGTATTACTATTGTATGGTGATTTTAGTTTTTTTAGATAAATCCCAAGGAGTGGGATACCTGAATCATATGGTGGTTCCATTCTTAGTCTTTTGAGAAATCTCCATACTGTTTCCCAACATGGTACTAATATGTAGTCCCACGAATAATGTAGAAACTTACCTTCCCTCCAACCTCCTCACCAGTAATTATTGTTATTTGAATTCTTGATGACTGCCAATCTAACTGGAGTGAAATGAGATCTTAGTGTAGTTTTGATTTGCATTTCTCTGATTGTTAAGGATGTTGAATGTCTTTTATATATTTGTTGGTCATTTGTGTTTCTTCTTTTGAGAAGTGTCTATTTAGATCTTTTGCCCACTTATTAATTGAGTTATTTGTTTTATGGGTTTTAAGTTTTTTTTTTTAGTTCTTTATATGTCCTCGATATTAATCCCCTATTGAAATAGTAGCTGGCAAATATTTTCTTCCATTCTGTGTGTTCTCTCTTCATACTCTTGTTTCCTTTGCTGTGCAGAAGCTTTTTAATTTGATGCCATCCCTCTTATTAATTCTCTGTTTTATTTTTTGAGCCTTGGGAGTCTTATTAAAGAAGTCAGTGCTTGTGCTGCCCCTGTGGTTTCACTGTTTCTGGTCAAATTCCTAGGTCTTTGATTCACCTTGAGTTGATTTTTGTGGAGGGTGAGAGATAGGGATCTAGTTTCATTCTTCTATATATGGATATCCAGCTTTCCCAGTACCATTTGTTTAAAAGGCTATCTTTTCTCCAATGTATGTTTCTAGCACCTTTGTCAAGGATTAGATGATTGTAACTATGTAGATTTGTCTCTGTCTTCTATTGCATTCATTTTCATGCCTGTTTTTAATCCTAGTACCATGCAGTTTTTGTTACTATAGCTCTGTAGTATAATTTGAAAACAGATCTTGTGATGCCTCCAATCTCACTCTTATTGTTCAGGACTGCTTTGGCTTTGGCTGTTCTGGGTGTTTTATGCCTCCATATGAATTTTAGAACTCTTTATTCTATTCTCTCAAGACTTTCATTAGTATTTTGATGGGGATTACAATGAATCTGTAGATTGTTTTTGGTAACATGACCATTTTGATAATGTTGATTCTGCCTATCCATGAACATGAGAGGTCTTTTCATATTCTGAGTTCTTCAATTTTTTTTTTCTTCAGTGTTCTATAGTTTCACTGTAGAGGTCTTTCACTTCCTTGGTTAGATTTATTCCCAAATATTTTACTATTTTTGAGGCTATTGTATATAACATATACTTTGTCTCTTAAATCTTGAATTATGTTGTCAGTACTTAGCAAATGAAAGCTGTATTTTTAGTTTCTATAGCATATGCTTTCATTTTTAAGGCATGCATTATTATAACATAGTGACAATAAATAGAAAACCAAACTTCATATGAAATTATTTTTTTAAATTATATTATTAAATTATATATTCAAAAATTTTATGAGTAGAGCATCATATTGTGATGTTTTCTCACCTTTATTTTTGGTTATTTTTCTCTTCTAATAGTAGATGTACAAGTTTATTCTAACATTTGGTGACAAAGTCCCCATAAGATATACTTAAAAGGATACAGGAGAGGCGCCTGCAAGGTAGGCGGAACTGTGACCACCCACAGAACAGGCGCAGCGGCCTGCTGAGGGGCAGAGCCGCCCCCTCCCCCCGCGCCTGCAAGGTAGGTAGAACTGTGACCACCGACAGAACAGGCCCAGCGGCCCGCGGAGGGGCAGAGCCGCCCCCCGCGCCTGCAAGGTAGGCAGGCCTG
>NW_026000076.1:8404917-8436236 GCF_001458135.2 Marmota marmota marmota
AGCCACTATGGAAAGCAGTATGCAGATCTCAAAAAAACTAGGAATGAAACTACCATATGACCCAGTTATTCCACTCCATGGTATTTATCCAAAAGGACTAAAATCAGTATACTATAAAGATGCAGCCACATCAATGTTTTTAGCAGTGCAATTTACAATAGCCAAGATAGGGACCCAGTCCAGGTGCCTATCAATAGATAAATGGATTTTAAAAAATGGGGAAAATATATATACACAATGAAGTTTTATTCAGCTATAAAGAAAAATAAAATCATGGTATATGACAGTAAATGGATGAAACTGGAGGACATCATGCTAAGTGAAATAAGCCAGACTTAGAAAATCAAGGTTTGAATGTTTTCTCCCATATGTGGAAATTAGAGCAAAGTAAAAGAGCAGAAAAGTGTGTGTGTGGGGGGTCACATATCACAAGGATAGAGGGAAGATCAGTGGAGTAGAAAAAGGAGATGGAGAGGGAGAGAGGAGGGATGGGAAAGAAGGAAATGTGGAACAAATTTGGCAAAATTATAGTATGCACATGTATAAATAACTACAGTGAATAACACCTTATGTATATCTATAAATCACCAATTAAAAATAAATGAACAAATGAATGAAAGGAAGACCAATAGAGTGGAGGGAGGGGAAAGAAGGGGAGGGAGAAGGAGAGGGAAAGCAAGGATAGATACCATGGATGCACCAATAAAAGCAAAAAAAAAATTTTTTTTAAATTTAAAATAGATTTAGTTACAGAGATGGTGCAGAGTTCTCATGTATACCATACCAAATTTCCCCTCTTATTAACATCTTACATTAGTAGAGTGTGTTTATGATAATTAACAAACCAAAATTGGCACAATTGTTAACTACGGTCCATAATCTATTTGGATTTTCTTGAGTTTTAGCTAATATCCTTTTTCTGTTCTGGGTTCTCATTCCCGATACACATTACACTTATTTGTCTTCTTGGTTGTAACAGGTTCTTTGTTTTTGAGTGGTTTTCAGGGATTGTTTTTGTTTTTGTTTGTTTAGAATATCCTTCAATTTGATGTTTTTCTCATGATTAGACTGGTTTATGGATTTGCAGGAAGACAATAGAGGTCTAAATGCGATTCTCACCATATCATATCAAGGGGACATACTGTCAGTGTGGCATATCACTGTTGAAACTGACCTTGGCCACTTGGCTGACATAGTATGTGTCATGTTTGTTTACTATGAAGTTGCTCGTTTCCTCCCTTTCCACACTGTCCTTTCTGGGAGAAAATTATGTCATCCACTCAACATGTGAGGAGTTATACTCTACCTCCTTAAGGACAGATTGTCTATACAAATTATTTAGAATTTTTCTGCATGGGGGATTTATCTATTTTTCCAGGTTCTTTATTTGGTCCTTTATATCAGTATAGACTTATGAAACTTTTATTTATTTATTTTTCAATTGTTTTTTAAAAAAATTCTTTTTAGTTATATGCAACACCAGGATATACCCTGACATAATCACAAAAGCATGAACACAACCTGCTCCAATTCAGTCTGTAGTACTCAGCCCCCTTTGCTCCCCAAATCTACTTCCTTCCCTCCACTCCACTAATTCCTCTTCAATCCATTTATAGTTTACTACTTTTTAAAATTTAATTTCCTATGGATACATCAAATTCTTCTTAAAAATTTAAAAAATAAATTTTAAATGGTACCCACCATGTCACATCCGTGCATACATGTATGAAAGTTCCATCAGAATCATTCTACTGTTCTTCCCTTTTCCCATTTCTTCTTCCTCCTCCTCAATCCCTTCTGTCTATTCTACTGATTTTTCCTTTATTTTGATAAAATTCCCTCTACCTTTTCTTTGATCTCTCTCACCCACCATCTTCTTTTATTTGGATTAACTTCCACATATCTTTTTAAAAATTTTAAAAATTTGTTCTTTTTAGATTACATGAGATTAGAGTGTGTTTTGATATATTATACATATACAGAGTATAACTTATTCTAATTAGGATCCCATTCTTGCAGTTGTTTCACTGGTGGTGTATTCATATATGAACATAGGAAAGTTATGTCTGTTTCATTCTGCTGTCTTTCCTATTTCTACCCCCCTCTCACTTCTACTTTGTCTAATCCAATGAACTTCTACTCTTCCCCTCTCTACCTTCCCTTGTTGTGGGTTAGCATCCACATATGAGAGAACATTTGGCCTTTGGTTTTTTAGGATTGGCTTATTTCAGTTAGCATGATAGTCTCTAGTTCCATCCATTTACTGGCAAGTGTTGTAATTTCATTCTTCTCTATGGCAGAGTATTCCATTTTGTATAAGTACCATATTTTATTTACCCATTCATCTATTGAAGGGTGTTGGGAGTTGTCCCTGCTCGAAAGACTAACCTCCCCATCCCCCGAGAAGAGCTGTCCAATGGTGAGCCCTGCTAACTCACATGATCCTTATCTACCAATCAGAACTTCCCCATCGCTGTCCAATGGTGAGTCCTGCTGACTCACATGATCTTTACCCACCAATCAGAATGCACCCCATGCCAGCTGCCAAAACTGTTACACTGTTAAACTGTTTCAACCATCATACCATCCCCAGCTCTATAAATATGCAGAGCTGCCTCAAGAAACAGGCATTTTCTCCTAAGGCAAGTTTTGATCGTTCTTTCATTGGTGCCAAAACCCGGGAAGGGGAATGCCTCGCTGCTCTCTCAAGGGCCCCCTCTCTCAAGGCTTGCTGTCCTTGTCCACTCTTTCCAGTGCTGATCACAACACTGGCTCTTCAGTAGGTGAGTTCCCCTATTGGGTATCCAACTTCAGACGGGCTACGCAGGAGCTTTGACCGTGATCATCTGGCAAACCTCTGACGCCCAATCTGGAGGACAGAACGCACCCCACCATGACCTTCAGGGTCACGGTGGACTCTCTGGAACCCGGTTCATGAGCGGGAGGTCCTGAAGGGTGGAAGAACAGGCACTCCTCTCTCCCTCTCTCTCTCTCTTTCTCTCTCTTTAACCACCCTTGTCCCTCTCCTGGCCTAAATAAACCGAAAAGCTTGGTGCCAAGTGGTCCGTGACTTCCAGCTGTTCTGGGCCTGCCTGCTGGACTCTCAGGTGACGACTCCACCGTCCTCCCGGCCCCGACTCTCCTGAGTCATATTGGTTGAGCTCTCCTTGTGGGGATGCCTGTGAGGAGGCTCATCCAATTCTGTTCTGGTCTGGACCCTTCCCACCTTCCCACTTCCTTCTTAGGGACCACTATGGGGGCCTCTTCTTCCCTCCCTGCAGACTCCCCCTTAAAATGCCTCCTGGCTAATGTGGATCAGCTATCCCTCACTCCTGATATAAATCCAAAAACCGTTAAACTGTTTCAACTGTCAGATCACCCCTGGCTCTATAAATATGCAGAGCTGCCTCAATAAACAGGCATTTTCTCCTAAGGCAAGCCTTGATCGTTCTTTCAAAGGGCATCTAGGTTGGTTCCAGAGTTTGACTATTGTGAATTGAGCTGCTATAAACATTGATATGGCTGCCTCACTGTAGTATGCTGATTTTTTTTTTAAGTCCTTTGGGCATAAAGTGAGGAGTGAGATAACTGAGTCAAATGGTGGTTCCACTCCAAGTTTTTTTGAGGAATCTCCATACTTCTTTTCATAGTGATTGCACCAATTTTCAGTCCCACTATCAATGTATGAGTGAACCTTTCCCCCCACATCCTCACTAACATTTATTATTACTCGTATTCTTGATAATTGCCATTCTGACTAGAGTGAGATGAAATCTGTGCAGTATTAATTTGCATTTCACTAATTGCTAGAGATGTTGAACACTTTTTAATATATTTGATATATAAGAAATATATTCATATTTCTTATTCTGTGAAATGCCTATTCAGTTCCTTTGCCCATTTATTGATTGGGGTTTTTTTTGGTGTTTTTTTAAGTTCTTTGCATATCCTGGAGATTAATGCTGTATCTGAGGTACAGGTAGCAAAGATTTTCTCCCATTCTGGAGTCTATCTCTTCATATTCTTGATTGGTTACATCAAATTCTGGGACCCACCATGTCACATCCATGCATACGTGTATGAAAGTTCCGTCAGAGTCATTCTACTGTTCTTCCCTTTTCCCATTTCTTCTTCCTCCTCCTCAAACCCTTCTGTCTATTCTGCTCATTTTTCCTTTATTTTGATAAAATTCCCTCTACCTTTTCTTTTCTCTCTCTCACCAACCACCTTCTTTTATTTGGATTAACTTCCACATATCAGAGAAGATATTTGTCTGACTTTTGGGGACTGGCTTATTTCACTTAGCATGATAGGCTCCAGTTCCATCCATTTACTGGCAAATACCATAATTTCATCCTTCTTTATGGATGAGTAATATTACATTGTGTGTACCACTTTTTCTTTATTCATTCATCTGTTGAAGGGCTCCTAGGTTGGTTCCAGAGTTTGACAATTGTGAATTGAGCTGCCAAAAACATTCATGTGGCTGTGTCACTGTAGTATGCTGATTTTGAGGAATCTCCATACTGCTTTCCAGAGTGGTTGCACTCATTTGTAATCCAACCAGCAATATATGAGTGTAACTTTCTCCACATTCTTGTCAATGCTCATTGTTATTAGCATTCTTGATAATTGCTATTCTGACTGAGATGGAATCTCAACGTAGTTTTGATTTGCATTTCCCTAATTGTTATAAGTGTTGAACATTTTTTCATCTATTTATCGATCATTTGTATTTCTTCCTTTGAAAAGTTTCTGTTTAGTTTTCACCAATTTATTGATTAGGTTATTTGTTTTTCTGGTGTGAAGTTTTTTTGATTTATTTGTACATTCTGGATATTAATGGCCTATCAGGTAGCAAAGATCATCTCCTATTCAGTAAGCTCTCTCTTCATGCTTTTGTTTTTTATTTTTTAATTTTTTTTATTTGTTTTAATTAGTTATACATGACAGTACAATGACTTTGACCTACCATACATTTGAATCAGATGGGATATAATTTCTCATTTTTCTGAGCATACAGGTTGCAGAATCATATTGGTCATGCAGTCACATACATAAACACAGTAATAATAATGTCTGTTTCATTCTACTATCTTTCCTATCCCCCCATCCCCTCCCTTCCCCTCCCATCACATCTCTCTACCTAATCTAAGGTAACGCTATTCTTTTTTTTTTCCTCACATCTTCATACATGTATTGTTTCCTTTGTTATACAGAAGATTTTTTAATTTGATGGCACCCCACTTACTGATTTTTAAATTTTATTTATTGTGTTTTGATATAACTGTGTTTGTGTGGATTTGTCTCTGAGTCTTCTGTTCTGTTCCATTGGTCTTCATGTCTGTTTTGGTGTCAGTAACATACTATTTTTGTTGCTGTAGATCTACAGTATAATTGGAGGTTTTGGTATTGTGATGCTCTTGCTTGGCTTTTCTTGGTTAAGGATTGCTTTGGCTATTCTGGATCTCCTATTTTCCAAATTAATTTCCTAACTGCTTTTTCTAATTCTGTGAAAAATGTCATTGGAATATCGTATTGAATCTGTATAGAACTTTTGGTAGTATGGCCTTTTTGACAATATTAATTCTGCCTGTCCAAGAATATGGGAGGTCTTTCCATCTTGTAAGTTCTTTACTTTCTTTCTTTAGTGATTTAAAGTTTTCATTGTAGAGGTCGGTCATCTCTTTTGTTAGATTTATTCCTAAGTATTTTAATTTTTGAAGCATTGTGACTTATGAATATTTATTTTACACTTTGTGTTATAATCTGATACTACTTTATTAATTGTGTGGCTTATACTATTCTAACTTTGGCTAGTAGGAGCTTTTTCAGTTGGTTACTGCTATGTTCTTTTGACAAATCTGTTTTTTTTTTTTCTGTTTTCCTTTTAGTAATTCTTACTTTCTAGCACTATAAGATGCTCTTGGTTCATTTCTTACCCAGCCCTAGAATTATCCTAGAATCATTTATCCAAGATTCTCTTGCTCCTTTTGTTGGAGAATGGTATTAGAAACCAGGACAAATTTGGTGACAATGGTGTTATCTTTTTAAAAAATATTACAAATTGTTAAGGAGAAGAATTGTAGGAAATCCTAAATTTATACATCTATCCATCTACACATACATTGCAAACTTTTTGAAAACTTACAATGTATCAGGTTCAGGGCTAGACATAGGAATATAAATTAAAGAGTAATCTTTGTTCATATAAAAGTATAAGGTTGACTAATGGCAGGAACTTGACAACTACACAAATGCTATCATAAAATTTTGTTTAATTTTATTTGACAAATATTTGTGATACTGTCGTGTGCATTTGATATTATGCTAGGTATTTGAGGTACAGAGAGAAGCATGGTTCAATTACTGCTTTTGAGGAACTTATACCTTAGTGAGGCAGTGTAGGGTGATGAAAGAACAAAAGTAGACAGGCAATCAAAATACAATGTGGTCTTATTCTACTGAGTGCCCTATTCCTAATATATCATTTGAAATGTGAATACTGCACCCTGGAATATGGCACCCCAAGCAGCTTTCCGAAGGACAACATCAAAGAACAATGTGAAGGCCACAAAGGCCACATTAGCTATAAATCCAGCTCGGCCTCTCTTAGTGTCTGTCTCCCCTAATGTGTTGAGGAATTCTTCAGGGTTTTGCTTGTGTACAAAATGTTTGCCCTTGTCTCACCAATAGAATTGGGCTTGTATAGAATATTCCATACCTGCTCCAGACACTGCTCTAGAATGAGTACCTATATTTAACTTTGAAGAAGTTGCACCTTTTATCACTGCTGCCACCCCCTGGAACTGGAGGGCATCAGTGTCCCCTTCTGTGTTTAAAGTATTTTGTTCCCTGGCTCCTGCCTATTTACTCTGATAATGGAACTCTCCTGTGACTTAGAGATTTCCTCAGACTGAATCAAGAGCTCAGATAGAAATCTGATGTAAATATTTATATTGTAACAGAAGAAATAGATGTATAAAACTCCCTGTTATGATTTGGATATGAAGTGTTCCCCAAAAGCTCATGTGTGAGACAATAATTCAAGAAGATTTTCGGAAGAAACAATTGGGCTATAGCCTTAATCTAACCAGTGGGGAAAAAAATCCCTGATGGGATTAACGGAGTGGTGGCTGGAGGCAGGTGGGTGTGGCTGGAGGAAGTGGTTCATGGGGTAGGGGATATGGGGTATGTATTTTGTATCTGGAGAGTAGAATAGCTTTCTCTCTCTGATTCCTGATTGCCATGATGTGAGCTCTCTGCCACCCTCTCCTGCCATGATGTTCAGCCTCACCTCAAGCCTGAGGAATGGAGCCGGCCTTTGATGGATTAAGCCTGCGAAGCTGTGAGCCCTCAAATAAACTTTTCCTCCTCTGCAATTGTTCAGGTCAGCTCTTTTAGTCACAGCAGTGAAAAAAGCTGACTGAGACACTCCCATTATCTTAACCTGGCTTTATATAGGCTCGATATATAATGAAAGCATTTCATTTGGGTAAACAAATAGATGACTCTGACCACATCTGTTAATAGTAGGAGTAAGCTTTTGCAGGCCTCTCAGTTTTCATTTCTAGGTATGTGACCTTGGACAAGTCACTTCATCTCTCAGGCTCAGTTTTCTCATTTGGAAGGAGGGTTGTGACATATTAGCTTACTTTCTCATGTGGCTGGGTGAGGATCCAATGAGATCCTGGATGGGAAACCATTGGTTTCCAGAGGAAATGTGTGATGACAGTAGTATTACTGATAATAATTTTTTTGAGAAAATATTCGTTGAATTTATAAGCACACAAGTTTAAAACTAGATGGATCTAAGTCTAAATCATAATCCTGAGACCTTGAACAAGTTACTCACCTTACTGAGCCTCAGTTTCCTCATCTCCAAGGTGTTTTTGTCTATTGACAGCTATAAATTTATCATTCTCTGGGGGAGTGAAGTTGGCACCTCTTGTTCTTCCATCTTGCCGACATTGTTCTCTTTCTCACCTGCAAAGCGCAATGGCACTGATTTAGAAAGGGAGCCAACATGGGTGACTGAGTACTTATTTGGAATGAGTTTATTTATCTTATTATTGTGTGACACTGATAGCAGAATTCACATCTAAGAGAAGCATTTATTTATTTATTTATTTGGGGGTATCAGGGATTGAACTCAGGGCACTTGGCCACTAAGCCACGTCTTCAAATTGATTTTTTATTTTATTTAGAGACAGGGTCTCACTGAGTTGCTTAGTGCCTTGCTTTTGCTGAGGTTGGCTTTGAACTTTCCATCCTCCTGCCTCAGCCTTCAGAGCCACTGGGATTACAGATGTGCACCACCTCGCCTGGCTAGCATTTATATTTGTGAGGACTAAGTGACATAAATGATTCATTCCATGAGTATTTACTGATACATTCTAGATGCTAGGAATCAAGTAGACAAAAAGTCCTACCCCAATGGAGCTAACATTCTAATGGTGGAAGATAGAAAAATAAAATAGGCAAATAAGTAAAAGCTGTAGCCTGTTAGATGATAGTAAATGTTAAGGGTAAGGATTCAGCAGAGGAGAAGGCTTTATAATTTAGGTGGGATAGTCAGGGCAGGCCTCATTGAGAAAATGGTCTTTGTGTAGAGACTGAAGTCGATGAGGGAGAGAGTCCAAGGCTATTTGGGGAAGAGAAAGTAAACCTGAGATGAGAGCTGATGATAGGCATGGCTGGTCCGTGAACTTCCTAAGTCAGGCAAGTCTGGGGAGGTCTTTGTGAAGACCTGCTTCTGATTTCTTCTTACAATGCTCAACCCAAGCAGCCAGCTCCAGGTTGAGGTAGTCTGATTTGCTATTAAGTTGGTACCATTAACTGGCCACAAAGCAGCCACATGGCTTTTACATACAAGCCTGTTTTTGATGGCACACTCCATTGGGTGGGCCTGGTTTTACTGCAAAAATATGACAAGAGGAGCATCCTATCAACTTCCAGTTTCTAAGAAATATTCCCAGCCAAACAAAGCTGCTTACCAGGCTCTAGGATGGGATTCTCAACCTGTTCTCAAAGGGTCCCGCCTAGAGAAACTGTACAAATATCCACAGAGGGCAGGGAGACAGCCTGCAGACATGGTGAGCTTGGTGCTTCCTGAACACCTTGTTCACCATAACAACTAATATAACATTTAGAATGTACCTTCTCCATTTTTGTAAAATCTTAAGACTTAAAGTAATGATTCCTCCTTAAATACCCCTTAATATACTGGCAGGTACTCCAAGGATACTCAACTTTGAGAAGTATTGAAAATTGGGCTGTCCTGAGTAGAATTATTTTGCTTTTCAGGTTAAAGACTGCCAAACAGTATTATGGCTACAAATTTTGCCGTGGCAGATTGTAGCCTTTGCCTGATTTCCCTCTAGATACATTCTCTGAAATACAATTTCCCAGTGTGGTTAAGCATTGCCTCCTTTTGATACCCTTCTCACTCTCTCCTTTTTTTTTTTTTTTTGAAGATTTCAATATAACTTTAATAGTAAGGCCACATCTAGAAATTAACTGCATAAGGATAATTGAATAGGACCATACCATCAATCAACTGAATCTAGTTGACATTTATATAATAGTTTATCCAAGAGCAGTAGAATGCATATTCTTCTGAATCTTATAGAACAAGACACCCTTCTCTTGCCTCATGCAGTCTGTATCCTTTGTCTTTGCACTACTGCAATGCTTATTCTCTTTGACGTCAACTTTCTTTGTTTTATTACTTATGTTGTTTAAAAATATATTTGGTAAAACCAGGCTGCTTTTCTTTTTCTTTTTTTTTCAATATTTATTTTTTGGTTGTAATTGGACATAATCCTTTATTTTATTTATTTATTTATTTATTTATATGCAGTGCTGAGGATCGAAGCCAGTTTCTTGCATGTGCTAGGTGAGTACTCTACTGTTGAGCCACAACCCCCACCCCTTTATTTTTCTTTTTAAGTAGCTTTATTGAGATATACTGCCTACGTTTTGAATCTCAGCTCCACTACGTACTGGCTGTAGGAACTGGGCAAATTACTTAACCACTCTATGACTTAGTTTCTTTATTTCATAATGAGGATAATCACAGAATCTATCTCATCAGACTGTTGTGAGGTTTAAATGTATTAATGTCCATAAAATGCTTAGAATAGTGAATGACATGCAGAAAGTACCCTGTAAATATTATCATTATTTATTATTAAATATTGTCTGCTCTTTCAATTTTACATCAGGGTGTGCATAATACCTGCAGGGATATTCACCTTGTGATTCCTCTACTCCAGATTATCTAGTTGCTCTCTTCTGGATGCTCCCATAGTACTTCATACAAACTCTACCCCTTCTCATTGCATTGTAATTATTTGCTTATGAAAACTGTCTCTCTCTTTAGAATAGTGGTTCTCTACTGGCTGTGAGATTTTGCCATCCTTACCACATGGACAGTTGGCAATGTCTGGGGACATTTTTGCATAACATTTGATTGCAAAACTGGGGTGAGTTATTACTGGTCTGTAAGTGGGTACAGGCCAAGGATGCTGCTAAATATACTATAATGTGTTGGATAACCCTACAATAATTATTCAGCCCCAAATGTCAATAGTATGTGTGAGAAATCCTGCCCCAGAGTGAATTCCAAAGGGCAAAGTCTCATTCATCTTTATATATCTAGCATCTAGTGTAATGCCTGGTCCATAGTAGACACTCAAACTGTTGAATCATTTCTTACATGAATGCCATTGATGCAGAGGACATGACACTGGAAGTTCTGACTGCATAAATACTTAGGGAAGGCTCTTAACTACGGACTCTGACATTTGCATGTTTATTCATGATACTCAAAAGACAGTACCAATAACTTCATAGAACAGAATATGTCTCTTGCTATATATTTAAACACACCTAGTTCGCATCTTTTTTGTGACACCTGGACATCTGTGAGGGAATCACATTTAGCAGTTAGTATGATTCAGACTTGCTTTAGACATCTACCTTAGAACAGTCCTAAGAAGTCCTCTAATCTTTTCTGTTTTTCCTTTTCCCTCTTAGTTTCACTGCTTGTAAGGCATCTGAAAATGTCTGGGAGGGGGGAGATTTTCCTCCTTTTCTGGTCCTTTCTTGAATTCCTGGGTGGGTCAGCATGGAGGTGCAGCCTGGCCTTTTTCTTCTGTCTTGCCAGTTGTTACCGTCTGGGGACAGAGAGGAAATGACTAAAAATTGAATGGAGGCTTCCAACAGGGCTGTGAGGAGATCGAGCCCATTTTTAGCACCTTTTAATGTGAAAATGTCTCTCAGCAGGACTTCCCCCCTCGTTGTTTGTTTAGTTATGTGATCAGGAAGTGGACACAATTTTCTTGAATTATTCCTGCCAGACACTAAATTATATCTCAAAGAGCAAACTGTTTGAGTTTTTTTCTTCACCATTCATTTTCATTCTTGTTATCACTGATCTAGTTGAAGCCATTTTCTCACTAAATTCCAGTAGAAGTGAGAAAAAAAGAAAGAAAGAGAGAGAGAGAGA
This sequence comes from Marmota marmota marmota, assembly GCF_001458135.2. NCBI lineage: Eukaryota > Metazoa > Chordata > Mammalia > Rodentia > Sciuridae > Marmota > Marmota marmota. The sequence goes on from NW_026000076.1 coordinate 8,416,430, forward strand.
GAGAGAGAGAGAGAGAGAGAGAGAGAGATTGATTCAGGACGGAAGAAAGGAAGGAGCCAGCCCAGTTCAAGAATAAGCAACATGATGGAGCAGTTTACTATTGTGAAGATGAGTTTCTTTAACCCTCCTAGATGTACACATGGAAGAGATGCTACCCCAGGATAAGGACATTCTAGAAGGTGTTGTCCCAGAATTGCCAAGGATGGGGTTGGAGTGTTGTGAATGGTTCGTATCTATTTGAAGGTGTCACTGAATGAAAAAAAGAGAATGGTTTGGGGCTAGGCATGGTGGCACACATAATCCCAGTGACAGGAGGATCATGAATTCAAAGCCAGCCTCATCAAAAATGAGGCACTAAGCAACTCAGTGAGACCCTGTCTCTAATTAAAATACAAAATAGGGCTGGGGATGTGGCTCAGAGGTCAAGTGCCCCTAAGTTCAATCCCCTGTGTCCCCTGCACCCCCAAAAGAAAATGGTTTGGGATCACAAGAGAAAAAGGGAAATTATGACCTGTCACTTGAAACAACTAAAGTTGACATTGGTTGCTAACTGAAATACTACTAGGGGGAGGAAAACCATAAAATACCATGGGCTATGAAAAAGTGACATTTTAATGCTAGCATTTTAAATTATTTTGCCATTTACTTCTATTGTTTACAAGAATTGCCTGTTTGTGTATAGTTTGAGCCTGATTTGTACACAAAGGTTAGTTACTTCATTCAACAAATAGGCACAGAAATGAAAGACACATGATTAAGAAACATCTTCTTACCTAGAGAATGATCACCTTGCCTCACCTTGCTGTGAATGAGACTCTTCATCTGTAACTAATGGTAATAGCTCTTTGTCTCTCTCTCTCTCTCTCTCTCTCTCTCTCTCTCTCTCTCTCTCTGTGTGTGTGTGTGTGTGTGTAAGCCGGGAGATATTTTTTATATTTCATGAGTAATTATAAAGCACCATCATGTTGTTGTTGTTGTTATTATTATTGCACTTCTAAGTATGGAAGCAACTTATATGATTTCTACCCATATCTTTTAAAAAAAATTATTCTTAACCTTTATGTGGACACAATATCTTTATTTTACATTTATGTAATGCTGAGGATTGAACTCAGTGCCTTGTGCATGCTTAGGCAAGCACTCTACCACTGAGCCACAACCCCAGCCCATGATTTCTACCCATATCTTACTGGCTAGAACATATCTGAGTTAACTAACTACCAGGGCATCTGGAATGGAAGATCATCCATAACTATTTGGTGAGCACTAGTAAATTGTTTTAAAGAGATGGGCCTTGGGGGCAAAGCCCTCATGCACAGATTGATGCCATATTGTGGGAGTGAATTCTCACTCTCATAGGACTGAATTGGTTACTGCATGAGAGTTGGTTTTATAAAGCAAGATTATCTGTTGTGCTTTGTCTGTTCTGCATGTAGCTGCTTGCCCTTTGCTTTCTGCCATGACTTGAAGTAGAGCATGAGGCCCTAACCAGATGCAGCCAGCCAATCTTGAACTTCTTAGCTTCCAGAACTGAGCTTTGTGAACCTCTGGCCTTTGTAAATTACCCAGCTTCAGGCATTATGTTATAGCTTCAGAAAATTAAAAAGACAACTGATTTTCTCGCTATAATATATTTATAAAATAAAAATTATTTTTTCTCTGACTTTGCTTGCACAACACCAGAACTTAGAAAGCCCTTCTTTCAAATTATTCTGACAGTCTCATCATTATCCCATGCTATCTGACTCCTTTCAAGTCTAAACCCTACCAACTATAATAAATAATTATATAAAATAAATGCAATTAATTTTTCTCTAATTATTTTACATATTGTCTTATCTTCCCCAAATTAAGCACTTTTCCTGTTTTCTCAAATTCTGCCTAATTCATAAAGTTACTCTGGAAAATAATGATCAGAAAGTGGAAGCAAATGGTAACTGGTGAAACTTAACACAACTAATGTGTGTAGGATGTCATTTCTGTGTTTTTATTTTAGATACAGAAATCCTCTTGCAGTTTTTTATGGATTCATCTGAAGAATTATCTGCTTGGTAGTTAATGCCTCCAAATAGCCCAGTTTCACCATTATGGGCAAATGAATTTGCTAAATTTGCCAATGCTCTAGTCCTAGAGGAAAAAAAAAAAGCTTTTCAGGAGAGGCAGTGTGACTGGAGCTGGAAGGTATCATGTGAATACTTGGAAGGCAGTGTGACTTGGGCAGCAGCTAGTTGGCTTTCTTAGTGATTTTTACTTATTTCTTTCAAAAAGTTGTTAACATATTGATAAATGCCAGCTATTTAAGAATTTAGGGAGATGAGTGAGCTTCAAAAAGGAAGCTCTGCTCAGGTATTGATTTGCCTGTTGCTGTTCCTTAAATATAATATTATGATGAAAAATATTGGTCATATAAACCATGAAGGCTAACAGCAAATAGTTTTATTCTTTTATTAGTTAATAGATGTTATTCTTAGCATGTTTTATGTGCATAGCAAAACGAATGGAAAACGCAGTTTCTGTGTACTACTCCCTGACCTCACAGATGACAGACTCCTCCACCCCAACATCCTGCACCAGCGTTACATTTGTTACAGTGGGCGTGAAGAGTTTTTCATTTATAAATATTTTAGGCACATAAAGGTATAAAGATAAAGAGGTACAAATGATAATATAATCATCCCTGTCTACCTACTACTCATGCAGCCTTCATTTGCTCCTTTTCAATCCTCTTCTTCTGAATTTGGAGTTTCACATTTTCTCTAAGTTTTATTTCATATGTTTGAAGACCTGAACAATACGGTACCATTTTACATTTTTATCTTAACATAAGCATCATCATCTTTATGTATTATATGGTAACGTTTTTTTCTATTCAATATTGTGTTTGTGAAATAGTTCCATATTGGTTCAATAGCTCCTGTCCATTAATTTTCATGGCTCTAAAGCATTTGATTATATACATAACTTATTTTCTCTTCTACTACTGATGAACATTTAGATAATTTCCCTTTTTGCAGTTAAAAATGAATCTGCTATCAATATTTCAGACTTTTTTCAATGTACCTTGTTTTTGTTCAGCTTTTTCACTTTTGTGACTAATAGATCTGACCAGAACAATTTTAAAGGAGGAAAAGTTTATTTGAGGGCTCATAGTTTCAGAGGTTTTAGTCCATTGAAGGCCAGCTCCATTCCTTGGGGCTCAAGGTGAGACAGAACATCATGGCGGAAGAGTGTGGCGGAGGGAAGCAGCTCACATGATGATCAGAAAGCAGAAGTGAGGTCACCACTTGCCAGATATAAAATATACGCCAAAGCCATGCCCGAGTTCCTACCTCCTCCAGCCACATGCAATCACTTCAGTTACCACTCAGTTAATCCCTATCAGGGAATTAATTCACTGATTAAGACTCTTAGAACCCAATCATTTCTCCTCTGAACCTTCTTGCATTGTCTCACACGTGAGCTTTGGGGGACAGCTCCCGTCCAAACCATAACATACTTGTATAAGAGTTTCTTTATAAGAAATGGAGTTTGTGGCCCAGAGGATGGCCACATGCTGTTGACCTTGCTAGATTGCTTCTCCAGGAATTGTGTGTCCATCGACAGTTTTTGACTTTTCTCTTGGCTCTGCATCCTTGTTAGCATTCAGAACGGTAAGGCATGGCCAGCCAATAGGACAGGTGTAGAATCGTATTTTAATTTATATTTCATGGTTTTCTAGTGATGTTGGATACACTTTGATGAGTTTTGGCCTTTTAGGTTTCTCATTCTTTGAAATGTCTCTTTATCTCTTTTGTTCTGAAAACCTTGACATTTAAAAATATCTCTTGAAAACAAATGCTTCCCCCCAAACAAACAAAATACCCCCATACACAAACAAAAAGACACCTCTCAAACCACTGAAACAATTTTAGGTCCATTCTAGAATCTGACAGGATTATTTTATGGTCTACTATGAGAAAAGACACTCTATATTATACATATCCAGACTATGGCTGAAGGAGAAGAATGTGGTCTTGGCCTGTAGCCTTGTGCGACTTTTTGAATAATCTGTCACTTCTCAGAAGGTGAAATGATGACCTGGGCAAAACCTCACCATGATCAAGGTGAGGTTTTGAACAAGGCAAGGGGACTAGATGTTCCCTGTGTGCTAGGAATCAAGACCAGGTGAGATGCTTCAGTCTCAGGGAAAAAATGGAGATTTTATAGGGCTCTCTACATTTCTACCTAGCACTTTTCATCTGAAAACCTCAAGGCATTCAGGAGACATTCATTAATTAAGCTTTCCAACAGCCCTGTGAAATAGGTAAGGATGTACAGGGATATCTCCAGGGAAACAACACGGCAGCTGTTTAGCAACATGCAAATACCAAGTGGCTGGCAGTAAAGAACTATAGACAGAGGCAACGAAGAAACGATGTGAGCCCTTGGAGGTGGGTTCTGACTTAGAGTTTGGTCAGACGCTGGCACTGACAGCTCAGCGTAAGGAGGAAGGCGGGTCCGGGCATGACACTGCTGAAAGCCTAGAGGAGACACGGCCATTTGTAGTAAGTGCAGAATGGCAGTGTTTCCTGAGATATGATCGTTTTTGTTTATTGTTTTAAAAAAACATATTGTGATATTAGCTATGATATTAACCCCATTTCTCTTTTGAGAAGTGAACAATTCTAATATAGAAAAATCAGTAAAATATGTGCCCTTTTGAGTTAAAATTTCAGTTTCCGATCATCAAAAGATTTCCCCTGAGCTTTCTTTTTTTAATACAAGACAATCTGGGAATGAAGGGAAGCCAGTTGGAAACAGTCCACACACTAACGTTGCCAGGGCTTAGGATTTAGGAGGAAAATTTTAAATGTTTAAGAGTATCAAATTTAAGATTTTATGACCTTAAAGAAAAAAGTTAGGAGGATGATTTAATTGATTTTACTTCTATCTAGGAATCTCCCATCTTAAGACCCTGAGTTATTCTTTCTCATCTGGAAACTGCAGGCATTAAGGAATTTTCCATGTTAAGATCTTGAGTTATTCTATACATCTATACAGAACCAGTGTTGTGAACTTAAATGAAAATGTGGGGTAGTCGGTCCAGAGAAGAATTATTAACTCTGAATGTTAAGGGACAATAGCATTCATATTTATGGGTATTTCTACTTTGTGCCAGATACCTTACATATTACAATCTACTTAAACCTTCATGTACACATATACATATACACATACACATATATAACACAAACATATGTATCTATACACACAGTACATTTATAAAATAAAAAGTAAAATATCTCCACCCTATCATATCTCCATTTTTGTATATATTTCCTGAGGAAAAGTGTTTATGGATACATCTGTATGTTTAGAAATAAAAATAGCACAAATATGAACATATGTATATGTGTATATGTACTTTGTAATATATATGTACAGTTTTAATTTACATAAATAGGATCCTAGTTTTTAAAATGTAAATATATATTAAATACATACAGGCAAACCTCATTATTTTTGTTGACTGTATGGCATGCCATTGTATTAATACACTAGAGTATATTAACTGGTTCTTGTTAGTAGACATTTAGATTATTTCCTGTCTTATGAAAGACATAATCAATTTTTTATCCAAAAATTATGAAAATTCGTTTTTCTACCAAGAATGGAAGTTCTAACAAGAATTCTGAGTTTTTTTTCATATGCTAATGCCAAAAACTGTTTATAGTGTCTGTAATTTTTTTGGGGTGGGGCAGATTACCAGGGATTGAACTCAGGGGCACTCCACCACTGAGCCACATCCCTAGCCCTATTTTTAAATTTTATTTGAGGGACAGAGTCTCCCTGAGTTGCTTAGCACCTTGCCATTGCTGAGGCTGCCTTTGAACTTGTGATCCTCTTGCCTCAGCCTCCTGAGCTGCTGGGATTACAGGAGTGTGCCACCATACCTGATGAGAATCAACTTTTTGCATCTATGTTGAACATATTTTTGCAGGTATTTTGTCTTTTTACCTCATTAATGAATTTCTATCTAGATAATTGATCATTTAAAAAAATTCCAGGTTATATGTCCTGTTTTAAAAAGGTCTTTCTAATTTCAAGACTATAAATAAGTTGGCCCATGTTTATTCTAATAAATTCATAGGTTTTATTTTTATACTCTAAAAGTTTTATTGGGCTAAGAAGCAATATAGTGATGCACCCTCTGTCTCTCCCTTCATGTTTTTGTCTTTCTTCTCCCTCCCTTGGCCATTAGCTATCTAGATGTCCTATTTCTGGTTATTTTCTAATCCATCCTTGCCCCATTAATTTGAAATGTCTCCTTTATAATCTGGTCATCTCCATCTTGTGTGTAAGAAGTTGCACTAACAAAGGCAGTGACAGAGAAGAGCTTGATTCCTTGTTAGTCGAGGTCTGAGCATTTTTTCACATTTTACTAGGTTTTAGGTTGATTCTGTCTTGATTTAGATTTGGATTTTATTATTATTTTGATTCCTAGATCCTTGTCTCATGTCATTTTCTCATCATTGGTCCAGCCTTGAGTTTTTAAATGGATTATTAAAATAAACAACCATATACCTACAATTCAACATGGAAACAAAAGCTTTTGTGAATATGGCCCTCCTTTTCCTGGTCCACAGTCTTCCCTACTTGAATTTACCTATCCTAAATCTTATGTTTTTTAAAAAAATGTCTGTCTGTCTACCTATCTGCCACCTATCTACCTTCCTAAAATAATGTTGTTCAGTGTTAGTTATTTTTAGCTTTATAGAAGAAGCAAAAAACTGTATAAAATATATTGGAACTTTAAAAATATTAATGCTATATTTCCAAAATTCATCCATATTTTTGTTATAGGTAATTGGAAAACCATTGATATTATAAAGTTGAACATTCACATAGGTTATAACTCATTAATTCCATGTTTCAGTTTATATCCCAGAAGAAACTCTTATAAATGCATACCAGGAGGTCAAAATAAGAGTGTTTACAATAGTAGTCTAGTAATAGCAAAACAAATAATCAAATCCCCATAATAAGGGGAAAGGATATTTATCCTATTGGAGAATGAAAGGAATTTTTTCTATTTAAGAAAAACTATAATACAATTATGCTTATTTGAATATGTTATACCAAATTCAGCATATTAGAGACCATCATTGCATTAACCTGTGATGCCAAATTTGCCCAGATTTGTGTAGACTTAGAAGAAATCTACCATTATGTTGGTTCATATATTTGAAATTTGTTTAAATGTTTCATTGATTAGTAAGGTTGTGGTTCTACATTGGTCTTTTAAAAGTTCAAGCATGTGAGTTTCAAGAATACAAACAATAATAAATATTGGCAAGGATGTGGAGAAAAGGTACACTTATACACTGTTGATGAGACTGCAGAGTAATACAACCACTCTGGAAAGCAGTATAGAGATTCCTCAAAAACAATTGGAACCACCATATGACCCAACTATTCCACTCCTTGGTGTATATCCAAAAGATTTAAAATTGGCATACTACTGTGATGCATCCACATCCATGTTTATAGCACCACAAGTAACAATAGCCAAGCTATGGAACCAGCCTAGGTGCCTGTTAATACATGAATAGATAAAGAAAATGTATATGTATACACAATGGAGTATTACTCAGCCATAAATAATGTAGAGAAAGATGAATGAAGGGAAGGAAGGAGGGATGGGAATAGGAAAGACAGTAGAATGAACCAGACATAACTGTGCTATGTTCATATATGAATACACAACCAGTGTAACTCCACATCACATGCAACCACAACCTAATTAGAATAAGTTATACTCCATGTATGTATAATATGTCAAAAATATACTGTACTGTCATGCAAACCTAAAAAGAATAACAACAACAAAAAGAATGAAATTATGGTATTTTCCAGTAAAAGAATAGAACTGGAGAACCTAATGCTAAGTGAAGTAAGCCAGACCCAGAAAGTCAAGGATTGACTATTTTCTCTCATATGTGAAAGCTAGACCAAAATAGGGAAAAAACAAAAAAGAAAAAGGTCAGCAGGGGTGGTGGTGGTCAGGGGAATCCCATGAAAACAGACCAGTGGAGTAGAAGGAGGGGGTTGAGGGGGGAGGTAGGAGGGGTGGGAAAAGGAGACAATGGTGGAATGAATGTGGTCAAACTTCCCTATGTACATATATGAATGTACTGTAGTGAATTTCTCCTTTATGTATATCCATACTGCACTAATTTTTTAAAAATGAAACTATTAATAAAAAGAAGAAAGATCAGTAGAGTAGAGGAAAGGGAACAGGGCAAGGCAGGAGAGGAGGGAAAGGGAAAGTACTAGGGACTAAATTGGAGGAAATTGTATTTCCTGTTTATATAATTATGTCAAAATGAACCCAAATATTATGCAGAGCTATAATTAGCTAATAAAAAAGTTCAGTCATGCATGTGTATACTTGAAAAACATTCTAAAATTTTCTGTACTAAAAATTCATGCTCCTATAATAGGCTAATAGTAATTTGTATGAGTGAATATAAATGACAAGTGAAGGTACAGCAAGTGACCAGCAAATGTGTCATGCTCTTATATATTGAGTATAGAAAAATTGAGTGTTTTATATTTATAATTGGGAATAATGTTAAATATTGTTCAATATTATTCAAATTTGAATAAAACATTCTGACATTATAAGAGAAACCAATAGAAATGCTTTACTATCTGCAGTTTCTTATAGTAGATCAAGACTTTGTGAACACTGATCAAAGAAAACACTCACTGAACTTGGACATAAATTTATTGTTAGCCTAATTTAATTACAACTACCACTTATACTAGTGTCCTGATTTCCTTATCATCACCTATTTGTCATTGAGGTAAGGGTTCCCCACTCTAAACATCATATGCTGGATAAACATAGGATATCTTGGGGCTGGGGTTCTGGCTCAGTGGTAGCACACTTACCTAGCATGTGTGAAGCACTGGGTTTGATTCTCAGCACCACATAAATAAATAAAGGCCCATTGACAACTAAAAAAATATTTTAAAAAAACATAGGGTATCTAATATTGAACAGATAAAATTGACAGCAGATTATTAGTCAATATACTTAGAGCCCTGTGAAAGTGGACCTCGCATGGCACTTGGGGGTTGTACTTGGGAGCAGATTGAACAAGTAGGGGCTGTTCTGACTTTCTAACAAGATAAGGTGACCCTGAGATTCTGTGGAAGAATGATTGGCTTGAGTAATTTTGCAGTGGCAGGGAAGTGAACCCCATTAAGCTGAGAATAGTGGAATGCAGGTGGATCCACCATCCAGGTAGGAAATCTTTCTTGCTGGGTGAGGGACATATATGAGTAAAGCAAAGAAACTTAATACTTTGGGGCCCTTTGAGGCTCAAAGGTATTAGAACAAGCATGGAATTTTAGACCTTACACTATAATCTGCTGACTTGAACTTTTTCATTCATTAAAACATCTTCATCTCACTCCAGTCAGAATGGCAGCTATTATGAATACAAACAACAATAAGTGTTGGCGAGGATGAGGGGAAAAAGATACACTCATACACTGCTGGTGGGACTGCAAATTGGTGCAGCCAATATGGAAAGCAGTATGGAGATTTATTGGAAAATTGGGAATGGAACCACTGTTTGCCCTAGCTATCTCTCTCCTCGGTCTATATCCAAAGGACTTAAAAATAGCGTACTACAGGGACATAGCCACATCAATGTTTATAGCAGGACAATTCACAATAGCTAAACTGTGGAACCAACCTAGATGTCCTTCAATAGATGAACGGTTAAAAAAATGGAATATTACTCAGCAATAAAAGAGAATAAAATCATGGCATTTGCAGGTAAATTGGAGGAGTTGGGGGAGATAATGCTAAGTGAAGTTAGCCAATCCCAAAAAACCAAATGCCAAATGTTTTCTTTGATATAAGGAGGCTGATTCATAGTGGGATAGGGAGAGGGAGCATGGGAAGAATAGACGAACTCTAGATAGGGCAGAGGGGTTGAAGGGGAAGGGAGGGGGCATGTGTTTAGAAATGATGGTGGAATATGATGATCATTATTATCCAAAGTACATGTATGAAGACACGAATTGGTGTGAATATACTTTGTATACAACCAAGGATATGAAAAATTGTGCTCTATATGTGTAGTAAGAATTGTAATGCATTCTGCTGGCATATATAAATAAAAAATAAAAAACAAAATATAGAGAAAGATAAAAAAATCTTCATTCTCTCTATTGATGACCTTTATGATGAGAAAGTGTTATAATTATAGAACTTTGTAGTAGTACTCTTTTCTGAAAAAATGGTTTTGCTAACCATAGATTTTAAAATAAGATACTAGTGTAAAAAAGATTTCATAAAAATTTTCTCCATTATCTTGCTTGTATTGTTTCTGATAAGCCTATTGTCATGTTTATGATTGCTTATGTAATTTGTCTTTTTAAAATTGCTTTTTAAGATTTTCTTTCCAGTTTTAAAGAGTTTGATTTTGTTATATTTGGTATAATTTTATTCATTATTCTCAGAGTTCAGTAAGTTTCTTTGGTCTTTGGATTTATAGTTTCATCAGTTTAGAAAATGTTCAGTAATATGTTTTCAAGTATTTTTTTCTGTCCCTATTTCCCACTTCCTTCAGGATTACATATAAATCCAGCCAGTTGGAATTCTTCTTTCCCTTTGATGTTTTATGTTGTAAACTTCTGTTGTGTATTTTCAAGTTCACTTTTTTTCCTGTAAAATATAATATGATTTTATCCCATCCAATACATTTTTACAAGTCTGATATTTTTTAATCTTCTAAATGTCTAGTTAACATATTAAATTTTTCTTCTAGCCTCATGAACACATGAAATATAGTTATAATAGCTGTGTTAATGTCTTTTTCTACTGGTTTTGACTTCTGGGTCATTTCTTGGCTTGTTTTGATTGACTGTTTTGGCTCATTCTGGGTAGATTTTCTTCCTCTTTGAATGTCTTATAATTTCTGATTTGATGCCAAATTTTGTGATTTTATTTTATTTTTAATTTTTTTTTAGTGTGTCAAATACTTTTGTTTTCCTGTAATATATATTGTGTCTTGCTTTCAATCTGGTGCTTAGGTATGACCAAAGCAATGCTGATTCAGTTGCATGCTTTTCCTGTTGCAGAGGCAAAAGCCTTCTCAATACACTACCTGATGGTCTGTGAATTATTAGGTTTATCACTCAGGCTGATGGAAGTAGGAACTATATCTGCCCCCGTGTAATTCCCAGGTGTTGTTCCTTCTAATTCCTATGAGTGGTTGTTTCCTCGTGTTGGGTTATGCTGATCAGTATTCAGCTGATACTCAAATAGGACTCTTTCCAGATCTCCATAGTTCATATTCTCTTTCCAGAGTTCTCTTCCTTGCTGTTCTGTTTTGTGAATTCCAATATATCTTAATATTCCTGAACTCCAAATTCTTTTTTTCTTGGTGTATAATAATTGTACAAAAGTAGTGGATTTCCTTGTGGCATATTCACACATGCATAATATAATTTGATCAATTGCACTTCCCAGTACTTCCCCCTCCCCTCCTCTTCCCTTCTCTGAATCCTCTTCCTCTACCCTAATAGTCTTCCTTCTGCTTTTATGATGACCTGTTTCTTTTTTCCTTCTAGCTTCCACATACGAGAAAAAAACATTTGATAGTTGTGGTTCTGAATCTGGATTATTTTGCTTAACATCACGCTCTTCAATTCCATCCCTTTTTCTGAAATGACATAAGTTTGTTCTTTTTTATGTCTGAATAAAACTCTTTTGTGTATATATACCATATTTTCTTTATCAGTTTTTTGTTGATGGACACCTAGGCTGATTCTACAACTTGGCTATTGTGACTTGTGCTGTGATCAACATGAGTATCGCTAAAGTACGCTGGCTTTATTTTTTTTTGGGGGGGATACATTTTGATAAGTGGTATAGATGGGTCAATAGCGGTTCTATTTTTAGCTTTTTAAGGAATCTCCATACTGATTTCCATAGTGACTATACTAATTTATATTCCCATATGAGTTCCTTTTCCCCAGCATCCTCACCAGCATTTGATACTTGTATTTTTGATGATTGACATTCTGATTGGAGTGAGGTAGAATTTTAGTGAAATTTTCATTTTTATTTCCCTGATGGTTAAAGATGTTGAACATTTTTTTTGTATCATTATTGACCATTTGTACTTCTTCTTTTTTTTTTACAGTGTCTACTTTTCAATTCATTTGACCATTTATTGAACAGAATTATTTTTTGGTGTTGTTTGAGTTCTTTATATATTCTGGATATTAATCTTTTGTTGGAAGAGTAGCTGGCAAAATTTTTCTCCCATTCTATAAACTGTCTCTTCATCCAGTTGTTTACTGTACAGGAGCTTTTAAATGTGCTATTATCCATTTATTGATTCTTGGTGCTATTTCCTGAGTGATAGGAGTCCTAAGCAAGAAAGTCATTCCTGGGCCTCTGTGTTAAGGTGTTTCCCTGATACATTTTCTAGCACTTGCAAAGTTTTATGATTTTGTGCAAGATGAGAGATAAGGATCTAATTTCATTCTTTTACATCTGGATGTCCAACTTCCCAGCATAATTTGTTAAAAAGGATGTCTTTTCTCCAAATGTGTTTTTGGCATCTTTGTCAAGAATTAGATGACAGCCTCTATGAGTCTGTTATTCCATTGGTCCATGTGTCTGTTATTATGATAGTACCCTGCTGGTTTTGTTATCCTGACTGTGTAGTGTAATTCAAAGTCAGATATTATGATGCCTCCAGTATTCCTCTTTTTCCTCAGGACTACTTTGGTTTTTTCAGAGTCTTTTGTTCTTCCATATAAATTTTAGAATTTTTAAAATAGTTCTGTGAAGAATGCCATTGGTGTTTTGACGGGGATTGCACTGAATCTGTAGATTGCCTTTGGTAGTATGGCCATTTAGAAAAACATTAATTCTGCCTATCCGTGCACATGAGAAGTGTTTCCATCTTCTAGTGTCTTCTTCAATTCCTTTTTCAGCATTTGTAATTTTCTTTGTAGAGGTCTTTTACCTCTATGGTTAGATTTATTTCTAAATAATTCTATTTTTTAAAACTATTGTGAATGGAACCATTTTCTTGATTTCTTTCTTGATGTATTCATTGTTTATATAGAAAAACTTTATTTTTGTATGATGATTGTATAGCCTGCTCCTTTGCTAAATTTATTTATCAGATCTAGAAGTCTTCTAGTGGAGGTTTTAGGGTCTTTTATATATAGAATTATATGATACAAAAATAGGGATAATTTTATTTTTTATTTTCCTATTTGTATCCTTTTTATTTGTTTTTCTTGACTACTTGCTTTAATATATCAAGTACTATGCTGAATAGAAGTGGGGAGAGGGGACATCTTTGTCCTATCCTGACTTTAGTGGAAATGCTTTCAGTTATTCCCATTCAATGTCACGTTTGCTTTGTGTTTGTCATATCTAGCCTTTATAATGTTGAGGTAAGTTTCTTCTATTCCTAGTTTCTTCAGGATTTTTATCATGAAGGGGTGTTGAATTTTGTTGAAGGTTTTTTCCCTGCAACTAATGAGATGACAATGTTGTTTTTGTCCTTGATTTCTATTGATGTGGTATGCTATATTTATTGATTTGCATTATGTTAAATTATTCTTGAATTCATGGAGTAAAAAAAACCACTTGATTGCCATGTGTTATTTTTAAAAAATATATTGTTAAATATGGTTTGCAGGTGTTTTATTAAGGACTTTTGCATCTGTTTCTCAAGGATATTGGTCTGTAATTTTCTTTCCTCAATATGTCCTTATCCAGTTTTGGAATAAAGATGATGCTGGATTTGTACAATGATTTTGGTGGCATTCCATCCCTTTCTATTTCATGGAATCATTTGAAAAGCATTGCTGTTCATTCTTCTTTAAAGGGCCTATAAAATTCATCTGTAAATCCATCTGGGCCTGGGCTTTTCTTTATTGAGAGGCTACAAAGCCTCCTTCTATCTTATTGACTTGGTTAGGTTTTCTATATCCTCTTGGTTCAATTTTGGTAGGTCACATGTGCCTAGAAAATTTTCCATTTCTTCTGAATTTCTCAGTTTGTTGGAGTATAAGGTTTCAAAATCGTCCCTAATGATCTTCTGGGTTTTAATGATGTCTATGGTGATATCCCTTTTTCATCTCTAATTTCATTAATTTGGGTCTTCTCTTGCTTTTGGTTAGTCTGGTTAAGGTTTTATCAATCTTGTTTATCTTTTCAAAGAATAGTCTTTATTTCATTGATTCTTTGTATTGTTCTTTTATTCTCTGTTTTATCAATTCCAGCTGCAATAGTTATTATTATTTCTTTTCTTATACTGGTTTTAAGCTTAATTTTTTTCAAAACCTTGAGATACATAATTAGGTTATTTATTTTAGATCTTTCTGATTTTTTTTTAAATGTAGGCATATATACCTATAAATTTTCCTCTTAGAACTGCCTTTCCTATATCCCACAATTTCCGGTATGTTCTTTATATATTACCATTTGAGTCTAATAAGTTTTTATTTCTCCCCTGATTTTAGTGACCCACAATCTCTGTTCTTGTATCATTACTAAAGTTTTTCTTGCTGTTGACTCCTAACTTAATTCAATTACAATCTGACAAGATGAAAGGAACTTTTTCAATTTTTTTTGGTGTGTTGCTAAGACTTGCTTTGTAGCCTGGTATGATCTATTTTGGAGAAAATTCTTGAGCAGCTGTAAATGTGTATTTAATAGTTGCTGGATGGGATATTCTGTAGTGTTTATTAAGTTCATTTGATCTAAAGTATACTTTAAGTCTATAGCATAATCTGTAGTATCTTTGTTAATTTTTCTTTGAATGATCTTTGTATTAGTGAGAATGATGCATTGAAGTCACCCACTATTAAACTGTGGCCTATCTGTCCCTTTATATTGAGTAGTGTTGTTTTATGAACTTGGGTATACCAATAATCATAGAATATATACTTATAATTGTTATATCTTCTTGTTGGTTTTTCCTTTTGTCAATATATAGTGATTAATTATCTCTTCTGATTAATTTCTGCTTTAAGTCTGCTTTGTTGAAAATAGTAATAGCTACTCCTTCTTGCTTTTGGATTCCTTTCCATCTGTAAATGTCTTTGTCAGTGAGGCATGTTTTTTGTAGATAACATACAGTTGGGTCTTGATTTTTGATCCAATCTGCCAGTCTACGTCTTTAAATGGAGAATTAAAACCATTTACATTCAGTGTGTTACTATAGAGAGGTATGTATTTCTGTCTTTTTGTTTTATTTCTAATGTTTGATCCATTTCTAAAATCTACAATTAATTTATAATTTATACTCTCCGAATGAGATTTATTCTTTCTTATGCTCTCTTGGTTATTTTTATCTTCTCTGTATATAGGATTCCTTTAAGTATCTCCTGAAATGCTGGATTTGGGGTCATGGATTGCTTTAGCTTATGTTTATGTTGGAAGGTTTTTATTTCTCCTTTGATTCTGAAAGATAGATATGCTAGATATAATAATCTAGTTTGGCAGTTATTTTATTTTAGGTCTTGGAACACATCATTTCATGCCCTCCTAGACTTCAGAGTTTCTTCTGAGAAATCTTCTGTTATTCTGATGGGTTTTCTTTTATGTGACTTGGTGTTATAGGTTTTTGACATTTTAACTATAATATGTTCTTTTCTGGTCATTTTGATTTGTTTTTCTAATTGCCTCCAGTACCTGCATGTCCATCTCATTCCCAAGATTAGGGAAAATTTTTGTTATTATAAGCTTTTTTTTTTTTTAGTGAGATTAGCCTGTGTCTCTACTCCTTCCTTTAGACCTGTGAGTCATAAATTTGGTCTTTTAATGTTCTTGTATATTCTGTTCAGTTTTGGATTTCTTTCTTGGTTACTGTGTAAATGTTCTACTTCATCCACTTTGTCTTTAAGCCTTGATATTTTTTAATTCTGCTTGATCTAGTCTCTTGGTGAGATACTCCACTGAATTTTTTATTTGACTTATTGAGTCTTTCATATCCAAGATTGCTGCTTGGTTCTTTTTCAGAATCTCTATCTCTTTATAGAGAAGTTCTTTTGTATCCTTAAGCATTGTCTTCCTTAGTTTGTTTCATAGTTGTTCTTTAAATTCATGGATCATTTTAATAATCAACATTTTTAATTCTTTGTTCAGCATTTCCTCCATTTTGATATCTATGAATTCAGTTATTGCAGAGGTATGAATTTTTGGAAGTGTCTTATTACCTTGTTTTCTCATGTTTTCGGTGTTTCTATGTTTATATCTGGGAAGGATATCTCTTCCATTGTTATGTTACAGCCTTTTTAATGAGTTGCTTTCTCTCTATATGGCTTAAACTGCAAACATATCTCAATGTCAAAGTGTCAACTCAGTATTCTTAAAGTGCTATGTTCAATCCTCAACACCTCTTTGAGAGGAGAGACTAAACACCAGTAACAATGACAGATCCAAGGCCAACTGTGTGCTAAGATATTATAATTACTTATTAAAAATGTTTTCTATAACTCCATTAACTAAAGAGAAGAAAGTGGCGATCCAACATGGCGGTGGGCATGGAGGTATCAAGTCTCTGACCTCTTCAGCTGCATGGGCATAGGGAGTCTTACACCGTCTAAATGCTGTTTGCTCAGGATCACTAGGCATTGCTGAGCTAACGTGGATCTGGGGCGAATAGTCTGCTCCTCTCAGAACACACACTGATCCCGGAGCGGCTGAATTCAGGCTCCCGTTTGCCTGCGTCTCGCAGACAAACCACTGTGAATCAGCACTGAACGATCCCGCTGAAACAGCTTGTCGGTCCCGGTCCCGCCTGATCCTGCAGAGGTTAATACCAATAGGCAGTGGCCACAGGATTGAGACGGGGCTTGGGAGAGCCGGTCAGGACCCACCCGTTGCTTTGGTCATCCGGCAAAGGGAACGAACTGCTGCCATTCGCATGGGATACCACCATGGCAGAGAACTGACGTCACCAGAATGCGGTGGAGGAGATAACTTCATTGAAACCAGAGGCGGCAGGTGTGTAACCCCCTAGTCCCCGCTCTCCACACAGCAGGGAAACCTCAAGGGCCCCTCCCAGCTCTCCCATGAGCGCCATAGTCAGACCGAGGAATTCAGGAGTGGCGCGGGACCCACGGCGCAGGACCCCCGGCTACCACTCCCACCAGCGCTGACAACTGAGGTCTCTTGCACAGCTACCAGGGGCGTGGCTACCGGAGGGCAAGCAAAGTATGCTGAGGGTTCTCAGCCCCAAGCTCCAGAACCTTAGGGTCTGAGGGACTGGCAAGCAGGGAGAGTATGCCCAGTTGTTCAAGAAAATAGGGTTCCCGGGAGCAGCAGACCTGGCGCGTAGCCAGTATTGTGGTGAGCGTCACCTGTGAGCGGGGCCTGGCTGGAGGAAAAGTGAGGAAGTGACTAGACACAAGAAAAGGCCCGAGGCACTCAGGATTGGAGACCCGCCCAGTCAGGGAGGAGGAGCTGCTGCATAGTGATTGGTTCCCACGTATTGAGAGGAGAAGCTTGGCCCAGTGGCCACAGCTCCACCTACTGGAAGAGAAGTTAATCAAACTCTAAGACTGCATTTATTAAATTTTTTTTTAATTTTTAATTTTTTATTTTTTAAAATTTTTAAAATAATTTTTTATTATTTTTTAATTTTTATTTTTTTGATTATTTTTTCAAATTTTTTCTTTTATTATTTTCTATTTTTTTCTTTTGTCTTTTCATTTCTTTTCAATTTCCTTATTACCCTTTCCTTGAATTCTACCTGTTTACTCTCATTCTCTTTAGTGACTTCTTCCCTTCCCTTCTAATACCTTTCCTCCCAAGCATCACGACGCTGTTTATGTGTAATTTACTAAATATGTATAGGTCAATGTTCCGAGATGTTATATAGTGCTAACAAGTCTCTAGCTTCCCCCAAATTCTCCAGACCATTCTCCTGTTAATATCCCTCGTCAGAAGAGCAACCTTCCAAGGTTGCCAAGAGATACCAATCTCAATACCATCACATCATCCAACCTAAATATAAGTCCCAAGACCAAACCGCAGACCGCTATATACCATCAGAATCCGTACAGTTTAGGAAATGAATGAATCTGCACTAAAGTGCAACAAAACTCATCATCTCTAGTCATAGTCTCCCATCACAAAAGAAAGACCCCAGAGACACACAAAACCAAATAAATGTATAGGAGTAAACAGTAACTCAGCAGTCAAACAGAACAAGAGGTAACATGAGCAGCACGAAAAAGCAAGGAAGAAAAGGAGTACAAACAATGCAGGACAGCCTAAATATTCAGGAGGACCTAGGGGCATCAGAAAAATGGTAAAATAAAGAACTCAAGGAATATCTTAGACAGATGGAATGGAATCTTAAAGAGGATATGAGACAGAAAATTCAAACAATGAAAGAACACATTGAAAATGAATTACATAAGCAAATAAAAGAAGCAAATAAGCATCTTTATCAGGAGATAGAGATTATAAAAAAAATCAAACAATAACTCTAGAAATGAAGGAAACCATAAACCAAATTAAAAACTCAAATGAGAGTATCACTAACAGAGTGGAGCATGTAGAAGCCAGAACATCAGATAATGAAGACAAAATATATCATCTTGAAAAGAGTCTAGCCAACTCAGGAAAGCTGGTTAAAAAATCACGAGAAAAACATCCAAGAGATATGGGATAACATAAAAAAACAAACTTAAGAGTCATTGGAATAGAGGAAGGTATAGAGGTTCAAATCAAGGGAATGAACAACCTGTTGAAAATAATTATAGAAAACTTTCCAGATATAAAAAAGGAAATGGATGTACAAATTGTAGATTCATAAGGACACCGAGCATACAAAATCACAGTAGATCAACGCCAAGACACATTGTTATGAAGATATCCAATATACAGAACAAAGAGAAAATATTAAAAGCTACAAGAGAAAGGAGGCAGATTACATTCAGGGGTAAACCAATAAGGATAACAACGGATTTTTCATCACAGATGCTGAAAGCGAGAAGATCCTGGAACAACGTATTTCAAACTCTGAAAGACAATGGATGCCAACCAAGAATTTTGTATCCAGCAAAATTAAGCTTCAGGTATGACAACAAAATAAAAATCTTTCATGATAAACAAAAGTTAAAAGAATTTGCAGTCAGAAAACCAGCATTGCAAAGCATCTTGAGCAAAACACTACACGAGGAAGAAATGAAAAACAATAACCAAAACCAACAGTGAGAAGTACCTCAGTAAAGCCAGAGAGTGGGGGAAAGCTAATCATGGTGAAACAAACCAAATTAAAAAAAAAAAGATAAATAATCAAACATGGCTGGAAGTACAAACCATATATCAATAGTAACTCTAAACGTAAATGGCTTAAACTCACCAATAAAGCGACATAGGCTGGTAACATGGATTAAAAAAACAAATCCAACAATATGCTGTCTCCAGGAGACACATTTGATTGGAAAAGACATACACAGGCTGAAGGTGAAAGGTTGGGAAAAAACATACCACGCACACGGTCCTCGTAAGCAAGCAGGGGTGGCCATCCTCATATCGAATAAAATCGACTTCAAGACTAAGTTAATCAAAAGGGATATGGAAGGACATTATATACTGTTAAAAGGAACCATTCACCAACAAGACATAACAATTATCAATATTTATGCACCAAATAATGGTGCTGCGGCGTTCATAAAACAAACTCTCCTCAAATTCAAGAATCAAATAGACTACAACACAATAATTATGGGTGACTTCAACACACCTCTCTCACAA